>NC_060140.1:45472584-46072584 GCF_021461385.2 Schistocerca piceifrons | reverse complement strand
CTCACGGGTCATAAGAAATGATAATCGAGTTGATGTGTCTCACCCATTTTCTTAAGTACATTTAATTTTGCTTGCCGTTCTTCACTGTTGAGTACACTACACTCGTCTTTGTGATGTGTATTGTAGTGTCTTTCAATTGAAAACTTACGCTGGTCGCCTATTATTCGGCGGCATAGCAAACACTGTGAGTTTTCACCAACGGCTACAAAAAAGAATTGCAGTTCCCAGTAATTTTTAAACGACTGAGAACATAGATCTCCCGTCCTTTGCTTTTCCACAGTACTTGCCTTTTCTCAGTACTTCTCTGTTAAGGTTACGGTTACCAGGGGTAAACGAGACTGAGTATGTGGCGCTCTTGCTTGTACCACATAAACAGGGAAGTGGAGCCGCCGCCGTTCATTTAGGACCATGTCTAATAACAGATGTCGCTGTCGCACACGTGCGCACATGTGCAGCACTTCCGCACGTCTGCACACTGTGCAGCGTTTGGCCGGCCCTGCCTTACTCAGTCGAATAAACCTTGCTTAGCGGACTTTCAGGGACTAACTTCTGATTGTGACTTTAATTGCTCGTGTGGACGCTCATATGCAGATATGATTAGAGACGCTGTTGCGCAGAACGTGGCGGATCACCGCATCCGCGAGCAAATCCTCAAATTTAAAAACCCGTCTTTGCAGAAAGTAGTGGACTTGCTAGACAGACAAGACACATTAGACATGGCTACCTCCGCGTTCGACTTGACACCGGGTGTGTGTACTGCTAGCGCGGCACAACACGTGCCCTCCAAGCCAGCCACGCCGCCCCGTTGGCGCGCATGTAAACATGGTTCAAACCAGGCACCTACTAAGAAACTCAAATCATGTCCGAACTGCTTTCGTGCCCACACACGGGACAGTTGCACATCCCGTCAAGCACAATGTTATTTTTGTAATAAGAAAGGACATGTGCAAGCTGTGTGTAGTAAGAGAAGCTCTAATTCCCAACTTGTCTCCCGTTCGCGTGAATCGCGTGGGCGTCACTGCAACGGCAACCGCCATGATCCACATCAGCCTATGGACGTTAATGCCATTTATTCAAAGCCTTTTACTTCATGTGCTTAGACAGCTTGTCATGTGAATCAAGTTTTGCCGGACACTTCGTCTTGCATTCACCGCGATGCGAGGAAACTTATTGTGACTTTGAACATTTGTGGACGTTCTGTTCGCCTGCAGCTGGACACTGGTGCATCAGTTTCTTTACTGAACAGATCGACGTATACTTGCTTGGTTCGCCCCCACTTCGCCGTTCGCATTCCACGCTGACTGCATTTACTGGACAGAAAATCTGTGCTCATCGTGTGTAGTTTACAAGCCAAAAACGGTGCAACGCCCAGGACAGTGTCTTTCCATGTGCTCCGCTCTAGTGATGCTACAAAAAAGCTCAAATCTGCTTTCCACAAGCTCAAATCTGCTTTCCACAAGCTCAAATCTGCTTTCCACAAGCTCAAATCTGGTTTCCACAAGCTCAAATCTGCTTTCCACAAGCTCGAATCTGCTTTCCACAAGCTCAAATCTGCTTTCCACAAGCTCAAATCTGCTTTCCACAAGCTCAAATCTGCTTTCCATAAGCTCGAATCTGCTTTCCACAAGCTCAAATCTGCTTTCCACAAGCTCGATTCTGCTTTCCACAAGCTCGAATCTGCTTTCCACAAGCTCAAATCTACTTTGTTGAGTGATCGCTGTTTGATTCCTTTCGATCCCTCCAAACCAGTTGTTTTTGCTGTCTACGCGTCTTCTCACGGCATCATAGCGGTTCTCTAGCACCGCATTAATTCTGTCGATCGCCCGATCGCTTTTGCGTCTAAGTTGCTCAATTCTACCCAGCAAAACTATTCTCAAATCGAAGAAGCTTGAGCTATTGTATATTGAGTGCCAAAAGTTTCATGATTTTTTTGTATGGTCGTAAGTTCTATTTGGTCACCGACCATAAGCCTTTGACGTCGTTGTTCCACCCGTCAAAGTCAGTTTCGGCCCGTACGGCACAAAAGTTGCAACGTTGGTCTTTTTTCTTGTCTAACTACAATTACGAAATTTTGTTTCGGCCTACGGCCCAGCATGGCAATGCTGATGCTTTGTCTCGTCTGCCTATCAGTCCTACAAAGTGTTTAATTCTTCTGAACTGTCCTGCATGTTTATTGATTAGCAAGATAGGGAATTAGCTGATTGTTTTCCAGTGGATTTTCGTCACGTTGCTTCCGTGAGAGCTGCCGACGCTTCTTTGCAGATTCTTTTGCTGTATTTTCGTACTCAATGGCCTCAATCCGCTACGCAGATCTGTGATCCGCTTGTTCGACGTTACTTTGCGCAACATCACAACTTGTCTGTACACCACGGTGTTATCTTGTTACGAACTGACAATGATCAGTCTCGTGTGGTTGTACCTCGTTCGTTGCAGTGGGAAATCCTCAGATTGCTGCACGCTGGTCATTAGGGTGTCCTGCGGACGAAGCAAATAGCGCATCGGAATTGATAAACACATTGAGAATTTGCTTGCTAATTGTCGCTCTTGTGTGGAGCATCAATCTGATTCCAGCCAGCGCTTCATTACGTGGCAGACTCCTACTGCGCCTTGGCAGCGCATTTATGTTTATTTTGCGGGTCCTTTCTGGGACACCCTCCGGTTGATAGTTATTGATGCGTACAACAACTTCCCTTTTGTTGTACCTATGTCTTCTACTACATCTGTTCGCGTACTGTTCGCGCTTTGACGTCTATTTTTTTAATTTAGGCCTTCCTGAAGTTATTGTCTCCGACAGTAGTCCCCAGTTCGTGTCCTCAGAGTTTGAAGCGTTCTGTGCTGCTACTGGCATTCGCCATTTGATCTCAACCCCGTTTCCACCCCCAGTCGTTTTGTGTGTACATATGTCGCAGATGACCGATCTGGTACCGCGCGCTGCGCAATCTGAATCCGCGCCAGAAGTCATGGACTTCGAAGACGTGTAGAGGTCTCTGCGCCATCGCACCGTAAGCTGTGGCGGCGCGCGCCTCCTCGCCCGCTTTTAGTGTGGGGGCGCCACAGCAGAACACGTGGTCCCAGCGGCCAATAGCGGCGCCCCCGATAGCATACTTAAGCGCCTGCCTCGCACTCAGCCAGCCCTCCCACCGCCCCTCCTATGTTACCATCCATAATGCCAATTCCCACACCTTCTACCCCTCTGCAGGTGTGCCCCAGGGCTCTGTCCTCTCCCCTCTCCTCTACCTCCTGTACACGGCAGATATGCCCCAACCCCCCCCCCCCCCCCTCCAGTACACCTTTTGCAATATGCTGATGACACCGCATTCCTCGCCCTCGCTCCTACCCTCCAACGGTCCCAACGCCTTCTCCAGAATCACCTTGACCCTCTTGCTGCGTGGTGTAACCAGTGGCTCCTGAAACTCAACCCTTCCAAGACCCAGGCAATCATCATAGGTCGTACCACTCGCTCCTTCCGGCTCCTGGATTTCTCCCTTACTGTCTGTGCTCGTCCTGTCCGCCTCACCCCCACCCTCACCTACCTTGGCCTCACTGACCGTCACCTCACCTGGATCCATCATCTCCGCTCCATCCAATCCAAAGCCCACAACCGCCTCCGACTCCTCAAACTCCTCTCTGGCCGGACATGGCGGCTGCACCCCTCTACCATCCTCCACACCTACAAATCCTTAATCCGTCCCATGCTCTGTTATGCCAGTCCTGCCTGGATATCTGCCCCCCCCCCCCCCCAAATTCTATAAGTCCCTCCAGATCCTTGAGCGTCATGCACTCCGCCTCGCCTTCCGTATACGCCTCCCGTCCCCCATGCGGATGCTCTATGATCTCATTCCTTTCCCCCATCTGCTCCTATTCCTCGAAATATATCCACATCCTCTACACCTCCCGCCGTCTTGAACCCCCTCACCCCCCGGTTGCTCCTCTCCTCTCCGGTCCCCGCCCCCTGCCACGTCTTCACCGTTGTGTCCCCCATACCCTCCATCTCTACACCCTACATATCCTTTCCCAAGGTGGCTTCCATCAACTCCCAGATGATGCCCTCTCTCCCTCCATTTATCCCTCCTATCAACTCTGATCCTCACTCCCCCTCCTTTCCTCTGTCCTTTTCCCGGGCTCCCTCTTACATCCTCTTTCTTCCACACCTCCCCTCTCTTTGCCCCCTTCTCTCCCCCAAGTCCTTTTACATTTCCCTCCTCTGCCCCCTCTCATTCCCTCTCGCGTCTGCCCTTCTCCCCCTTCTATTAGTCCTCTCCCTCCTTGGTCCCCCCCCTTTTTCGTTTTTTCCTCTCCTCCCTCCTTGTTTTTCCCCCTACTCCAGGTCCCCCCCCCCCCCCCTTCTGCCTTGGATCGGGAGTGCCATCTTTGTGCCGCCATTTTCGTGCAGCGTTTTACGGTGTGGTTATCCAGTGAGTGCTCCGTGTTGTGTCTTTTGGGAAGTGTAGCGAACAGCCATCATACTGTCGCTGAGTGTGCTCTTTTTATCTCTTGCGAACAGAAACCAGACTGTCGCCATGTTTTTTAATTGTATGTCTACTATGTTACTTGTCTGATTCCTGTGTATTTTAACAACATTGCCAACCCCATTTGCTTTCTGTTTTAACTTTCCGCATTTTTACACCTGTTTTTTCTTGTTTCTTTCTTCTTCCGTTTTTTTAAAAAAAAAGTCTGTAGGCTGTAGAGCAGCGTAGTAAGCTGCTGCCAGCCCGCCCCCTTTCGGGGGAATTGAAAATCAATAAAGAAAAAAAAAAAAACTCAGCCAGCCAGTCTAATCTCGCGTACGTCGGTTTACACCTCGCTTCGCGCTAGACAGCTTACTTCCTCGTTCTGTGTAAGAGTGGACGTGTTTGTATCCTTGTGACTGTGTTGTTCGATCTTGTTGCAGTCGTTCTGTGCTTCGTTGGTCGTGTCCGTACTCTCCCACTGTGTTGTTCGCGGGCCTCTCCGCGGGTCCCGCCGTGTTTTCCATTACAACAACCAAGTTGCTCGCCACGCACTCTTGCGAGCGCGCGCACTGGACTGTCCTTGCTCCATATCGTTCCCAGCCGCGCGGCACCCGTTCCCCAGCGGAACTGCAACATGGCCGCGTCCATCGGTCGCTCCTGCAGCAATTGCACCCGCCGCCGCGCGCTCCCGCTGGTTCGCCTCGTTCTGGCTTTGCACTGCACGATTTGGTGTTCTATCGCGTTTTCTCTGGCAGGCAGCGCCGGGAGCTGGGGCGCATTCTTCGCTAGCTTGGCCGCGCCTTATTTTTCTGGTCCCTCCGGCAATTTCAAGCAACACCAGATCCAGTCGTGCCGTCCTCGGTTTTCTGCCGCTGGTTGTTTTGCGGCGGAATTGTAGGCCACTGCCGGTCTGGTCCCTGCACCGGACGGACGCCTCTCACTGCGGCCACAGCCCCAACTCCGGCCATCGTCGCCACCGCCCAGGAATCGTTAGCGCAAGGATTTCACCCGGAACTAGTCCCACCTACTCATCCCCGGTTTTCCCGGTCCCTGTTCCGCGCCTCGGCATCGTTTCAGTTGACCCACGTGGTTTACCGCGTTCGGCTGCACTCGGAGTGAATGTTAAATTAATATCTTGCTAGGTCTTAAATTTTACCAGATAATTAAAAGACACGTTACAAAAAACGTGCAGTTGGCCTCAGCTGTGCCAGGTACGGTACTTCCACAGCAAACATAAGAGAAAACAATTAAGCACTGAATTCTTTAAATACGACAACTCAGTACTCAGATGAATAGCCTGTGAAGAAACATACTTCCGTGTGAGAAAAAGCACCCGAAGCTAAAACAGGGATAACCTACCCTCAAAGAATAATTTGCTCGGAGAAAGAGGAACTGACAGTATATGCGAAACAAGCACCAGTGTTCATTATAATTCCAGAGGGCATCAAAATTACTCTGGTCTTGCTAGATCGATCCAGGCTGTTTTTGCGTGTTATTGATTGAATAGTTTTGCTGAAAAGTTTTAGGGGTGGAAGAAGAGCTAGCACAACATGAAGGACGTTTTAAAGCCATGAAACACTGCAGCATTTATTTCCACCATAACTGCTCTGTGACAAACATGCACATCATTACCATTTTTTTAAATGGTTTGATTGACATTTATGACATTATTAAATCTTTTTGTTAAAAATAGACAGGACAGATAATAACAGATTATTTTCCTGCAACGTTTGCAACAACATATAGGACATTAATCACACAGAAACAGCCACAAATCTTTATAACCTTGTTTACAATGCACAGGTATAGTATTGGAAGAATTTACAAGTTAAAATTCACTGAATGCAAATACTAACGAAATATGTCATATAAGAAAATACCTTACTGCTTTCATTAGATTTCTACTTTATGGCATTCTTATATTCTTTTATTTTCGTGAGTTACTATGAGCACCTACATAAACAAAACGACTTTCACTTATTTCTATATAACGTTGATATCAGACAAGAGTTAGTCGACTGCATCCGTGGCTTTACTACCAACATGACAGATTGAAGACCATTGTTTTAGCATTGTATGTTTGTTCTGTTTCCCTCAAATAAACGTATTGTAATAAGTGAATTAGTTAATGAAAATTTGTCCTTATTGCCCTTAAATAACATCACGTTATTTTTTTGTTTTCTATTGCTGACGATGGTTTCAATTCTCTATAAATATTTTTATTTCTTTAATAATGCGAATTCATGTTATATTACTACCCAGAAAAACTTAAATTTCTTATCATTACTGAATTTCATCACAGTGTAACATGTGTTGGACAGTGATGATAACAACTTTGATGTAGCTTCCAGTTTGCGGAACTGGCGACTGTTCAGGAGAGGGCCTTACACTATGGATTGGAGTGGAGGCGGGTGAATGGGTGGGACTTGTTCCCGGTGAAATCCTAGCGCTAAGGGCACGTCCACAGCGCCGCCGCCGCTGTGTTCCTCTGCAGTGGCAGAACCGACGGGCTGACGTCACGCCTCCGTCGTCACCTTCGCCCATGGAGGTAGTTGCTCTGTCTCCTCATCTGAGCATACCCAGTGCCGGTGCGCGGCCTGGGCAGGTTCTCCACGAGTCGTTTCCCTCGCCCCCTCGCGAGCAATTCGGGGTCGCGGGTGGACAGCGCGCCCCGGCATTTCCACTGTCCGGCCCCTCAGCTGCGCCGCCGGCCACCCGCCGTCGGAAGCCATGCTCAACGACGGTGCGTCGTTTCAGGTTATGTGGTATAAATAGCAACAATGCCACTTCATAGGTTCATAAGTTGGCACTACGGGTCACCGACGACAGCGCACTCTGGCCGGAGCGGGAGAGCTCTAGGAGCTCTGCTCTAGTTTCAGCCCATTTGATCAAGAGCAGACGGCTGGGACACTTTGCTTCAGCTTCGCACCTCAGGGCAAAGTTATGTATTACTCTTGTTACTAAAGTAAAGGTGATTTTAATTCACACTGCAGTACTGAGGGATTTTCACCTTTTCCTGCTCCTACCCATGCACCGATTTACTAAAAATTTGAAACCAAGATAATACTAACGGAATAAAAAAACAAATCACCAGATTCAGGTTTAACACTACATAACAACAAACTTACAAAAACACTCTTCCAGTACGATCCTACAACGTTTAATTTTCCGAAACTGAAGTATGCTTTTCCTCCCTACATTATTCTCAAAGCAGTATCGAATGCACCCCAACATAATCCTTTGGAAAACGAAGAAATCAGTGAAATTGTCCACAAATGAAGAACATGTACAAGGATTTGGAATGATGTAGCAACCTGATATAGAAAGAACAAACTACTCAGTAAAGTTACTTCGATGAACACCCACAGAAAGAGAATAGTCCCTACATCGACTAGATTTTAAAGTTTCTCATCTTCTACAGAATTACACATAAATTTTCTGCATCAACAATTCCAAGATCACGCTATGTTATCAAGACCACTGAGATAATATGAAGATACCTGACGAACAGGCAACTAATCCTTACTGCTATTTCATCGACCCAGACCTTTTTCGTTCAGCCATAAGGAAAATGCTGGGATTCGGTATGAAGGAAACTTAATGAACATTATCTTCCTCTCAGCCATCCATCTACATGCAGTTAAAAGTCCTGCAAAATTAAATAAGCAACCAGTTACCTAAATAGTCACAGGAGCACAAACAACTATTGGCTGGGAAGGTCTATGCTTCCCTCCTGCCACCGTCTCCTTCAGGTGGAATGAAAGATATAAGAATAAATAAATAAGTTCGTCAGAGCACCTGACGACGGGACATGTCTGGAAACTGTTGTCTTGTGCCCATTGGACACTACGCACCGGCAGTACAGCCATGGATTGTTTGATCAACTAATACGCCTGGAGAAATTAAGGAATCACAAAATTAGCTTTGTTTTCTAAACGCACTATTTGTGTGACGCTGACATACATTTAAAATGTGTATTTGCAGACAGGAATGTGTGTATGTGGTTCCCCCCCCCCCCCCCCCCTACTCTGATTGTATGAAGTACTGGTACGTGGATTGGTGTTGGAATGTTGGAAATACATAACGCACTGATTATTTTTTCTCATATAATAAAAATTGCAGCATGACAATAAGTATTTTTATTTTAAATCACTGATGATTGGTTTGTGTGGCGCTGAACTGCGCGTTCTTCAGCGTCCGTACAAAGTCCCAATTTTTACACAGTCCATTTAGTTTTCACATTCCAATTTAGTCTCTCTCACAAATCACAATGATGAAATGATGACGACGAAAACACCCAGTCACCAGGCAGAGAAAACTCCTAACCCGGCTGGGAATCGAACCCAGGACCCCATGATTCAAAGGCAGCAACGCTACTCCTTTTTACTATATTTTTTCACGCGACCACAACTCCTTGATCTACATCCGTAAATATCAGACTCCTTTTAGTGTTAGGTTTATTACTATTTTTCTAAATGTTTTTCTTCCAGGTAAGTACCACTTTTTGTGATAAAACAACACAAACAAATGAAGCTAGTAAAAGGGGGTTCTAACTGTTGTGTAAGAGTACTGCGGACATAAATGGAGAAATCAAGCTCTTGAGTGGGAATTTCCAAATTATGCATCAGGAGAAATAGCAGTTTTATCAAGGACGATTTCGAATGAAAACAGATTACTATACTATGATAACCTTTTTACTTCTATTGTAACACATGAAATACTTAAAGTGTACGAAAATTGGGCAAGATTGTTGCACAATAAGGATCCACAGAAAATAGTTCTCATCATGCTTGTGTTGACTAAGGAAATGAAAATGGATGACTTTGATTATAGGCTGGCATCCACTAAAGCAGTGGTATTTTTGTGAAAATACAAAATATTGGTTCCAATTACCACGAAACATAAATAGCTTGTTTGTCCAGAAAACAGAAGAATTGTACCAAGTTCAACTCTGTATCCATCTGTGGGAAACGATTACAGCTGTACTGATTTAGAGTAGAGCTAGCATCTTTGACTTCCGGCATAAGAAGTGTACAGTGGGGGCCGTTGCTGAATGGGTTTACTAGTATAAAAATTTGATTTTTACTTTTCACTTTCTGTTTGGCAGTGCCTTCCGACTGGCAGTAAGTTGCAGTGTCACAGTCACGATGCCCAAAACGGGATAGGACCACTCTAATACTCAAGTGTCAAACCATCAGCAGCTAATCTCACGTGTTGCTGCCGAGGTAACGCTACCGAACTGCGCGTCTTACGAATTGACCCACCAGTAGGGAGGCTTTGAGGTGGTCAAGTTGGGGTGGAACGGCGGCCTGCTGCCGGGAGAGCAGGCGCCGTCCGCTCTCACCTGCTGGCAGCTTCCAAATCGACCAGACACCCTCCTATCCTCCCCGCCTCTCTGCCCATTCAGTCCCGGCTGCTTCTGTAGGCCTGCCTGTTTACGGCATTAAACATTCGTGGATATAAAAATGTTTTCTTCACGAGTGCAGCTCTCCCCTCCTTGCTAATCCTGACGCATTAACAGAGGTCACCCTTATTCTGCAAACGGCCTTGTCAAAGAGGGAGGAGAAGCGGGCAGAGGTTCAGAACAATCTCTTGCCATTGGGGTGGGAAACTGCACCTAATGACGGGAGAATCAGTAATGATCAACGGTATGAGGATGCAAAAGGCAATGGAAACCACTGCATGAAAGACACATAACGTGTGTCAGCGGGGCATGTGGCCTGTAATTGAAAAAGAGTAATTATGAGCGCTCTACTGACAAAAGATTCCGGGATAGTCCTACATTCGGATCTCCGGGAGGGGACTGCCAAGGGGAAGATGACCATGAGAAAAAGATCGAATAACCAACGAAAGGATAATATTCTACGAGTCGGGTCGTGGAATGTCAGGAGCTTGAATTTGGTAGGGAAGCTAGAAAAACTGAAAATCGAAATTCAAAGGCTCAATCTAGCTGTAGTTGGGCCACTGAAGTGAAATGGAAATAAGACAGCGATTTATGGTCAGATGAGTGTAGGGTTATACCAACAGAAGCAGGAAATGGTTAAACGGCAGTAGGATTAGCTACGAATAGAAAAGTAGGACAGAGAGTGTGTTAATGTGAACAGTTCAGTGATTGCGTTGTTCTTATCAGAATCGACATCACACCAACACCAACAACGATAGTTCAGGTACACATGCCATCACAAATGGCTCTGAGCACTATGTGACTTAACTTTTGAGGTCATCAGTCGCCTAGAACCTAGAACTAATTAAACTTAACTAACCTAAGGACTTCACACACATCCATGCCCGAGGCAGGATTCGAACCTGCGAACGTAGCGGTCACACGGCTCCAGACTGTAGCGCCTAGAACTGTACGGCCACTCCGGCTGGCCCGACATCACAAGCTGAAGATGAAAATATAGAGAAAGTATATGAGGATATTGAAAGGGTAATACAGTAGGTAAAGGGAGATGAAAATCTAATAGTGATGGGGGATTGGAACACAGTTGTAGGGAAAGGAGAAGAAGAAAATGTTGCGGGAGAGTATGGGAGAGGAGAAAGACTAATTGAGGTCCGTAATATGAGAGAGGAGAAAGAAGATTTTGGTTCCGTAATATATTTCAGCTATTTATTATCAATACTCTGTTCAAGAACCGCAAGAAGAGGAGGAAACTTGGGAAAGGTCGGGTGATAAGGGATGATTTCAGTTAGATTACTTCATGGTCACAGTGATTCCGAAATCAGATTTTGGATTGTAAGGCGTACCCAGGAGCAGGTGTAGACTCAGATCACAATGCAGTAGTGATGAAGAGCAGGCAGAAGCTTAAGAGATTAGTCAGGAAGGATCAATATGCAAAGAAGTGGGATACATAAATACTAAGGAATGATGAGATATGCTTGAAATTCTCTAAGGCTATAAATACAGCAGTAAGGAATAGCTCAGTAAGCAGTAGAGTTGGAAAAGACTTACGTGTCTAAACAGGGAAATTACAGAAGTTGTAAAAGAAAACATAGGTACAAAGAAGGTAGCTGCGAAGAAACAATGGGCAACAGAAGAAATACTTCAGGTGATTGATGAAAGAAGTAAGCATACACATGTTCAAGGAAATTCAGGAATGCAGAAATACAAGGAACTTAGAAATGAAATAAACAGGAAGTGCAGCGGAACTAAGACGAAATGGCTGCATGAAAAATGTGAAGAAATCGGAAAATGTATGATTGTCGGAAGGACTGACTCAGCATATAGGAAAGTCAAAACAACATTCGGTGAAATTAAAAGCAAGGTTGATAACTTTAAGAGTGCAACGGCAATTGCAGTGTTAAATACTGAGGAGTGAGCGGATAGGTGGAAAGAGTACAGTGGAGGCCTCCGTGAGGGGGAAGATTTGTCTCACGTGATAGAAGAAGAAACAGGAGTCGATTTAGAAGAGATGAGGATCCAGTACAAGAATCGAAATTTAAAAGAGCTTTGGAGGACTTAATATCAAATAAGGCGGAAGGGATGGATAAAATTCATCAGAATTTTTAAAATCATTGGGGAACAGTTCACGTTGGTTTGTAGAATCTATGAATCTGGCCACATACCACCTGACTTTCGGAAAAAAGCATCCACACAATTCCGAAGACGGCAAGCTGACAAGTGTGAGAATTATCACACAGTCAGCTTTATAGCTCATGCATGAAATTTTCTGACGAAAATGATATGCAGAAGAATGTAAAATAAAATTGAGGTATGTTAGATGATGATCAGTTGGGCTTTACCAAATGTAAAGGCGCCGGAGAGACAATTCTGACGTTGCGGTTGATAAGGATAGCAAAACTAAAGGAAAATGAAGACACATTCATAGGATTTGTCCACCTGGAGAAAGCGTTAGACAGCGTAAAATGGGCCAAGATGTTCGAAATTCTGATAAAAATAAAGGTAAACTGCAGGGAGAGAAGGGTAGTATACAACATGTACAAGAGTCAAGAGGGAATAGAGTGGACGACCAAGAACGAAGTGCTCGGGTTAAAGAGGGTGTAAGGCAGGTGTGTCGTCTTTCACCCCTGCTGTTCAATCTGTACATCGACAAAGTAATGACGGAAATAAAAGAAACGCACAGGAGTGGGATTGAAATTCGAGGTGATATATCAATGATACGATTCGCTGACAACATTGCTATCCTCAGTGAAAGTGAAGAAGTATGACAGTAAAATGAGTACGGAATATGGACTGAGAGTAAATCATAGAAATGTGAAAGTAATGAGAAGTAGCAGAAATGAGAACAGAGAGAAAACATCAGGACTGATGGTCACGAAGTAGATGAAGTTAACGGATACTGCTACCTAGGTAGCAAAGTAACCGATGACGGGCGAAGCAAGGAGGACAGCAAAAGCAGACTAGAACTGGCAAAAGGGGAATTCCCGGCAAAGAGAAGTCTGCTAGTTTCAAACATAGGTCTTAGTGTGAGCAAGAAATTTCTCAGAATTATTGACATCCTTTTAACTGTACGGTATATGTTATATTGCATTTAGGAACTTTCGGGTAATTGAACATGTATCAATAATTACGGATTTCTGTAGTTGTATATCTAAGTTTGGATGTAGCTGTATTGCATTGATGTACTGGTGGATATTGTGTGGTATGACTCCTGTAGTTGATAGTATAATTGGTATAATGTCAACTTCATCCTGATGCCGCATGTCCTTGACTTCCTCAGCCAGTTGGATGTATTTTTCAACTTTCTCTCCTGTTTTCTTTTGTATATTTGTTGTATTGTGTATGGATATTTCGATTAGTTGTGTTAATTTCTACTTTTTATTGGTGAGTATGATGTTAGGTTTGTTATGTGGTGTTGTTTTATCTGTTATAATGGTTCTGTTCCAGTATAATTTGTATTCATCATTCTCCAGTACATTTTGTGGTGCATACTTGTATGTGGGAACGTGTTGTTTTAAAGAGTTTACGTTGTAAGGCAAGCTTTTGATGTATTATTTTTGCTACATTGTCATGTCTTCTGGGGTATTCTGTATTTGCTAGTATTGTACATCCGCTTGTGATGTGATCTACTGTTTCTATTTGTTGTTTGCAAAGTCTGCATTTATCTGTTGTGGTATTGGGATCTTTAATAATATGCTTGCTGTAATATCTGGTGTTTATTGTTTGATCCTGTATTGCAATCACGAATCCTTCTGTCTCACTGTATATATTGCCTTTTCTTAGCCATGTGCTGGATGAGTCTTGATCGATGTGTGGCTGTGTTAGATGATTCGAGTGCTTACCATGTAGGGTTTTCTTTTTCCAATTTACTTTCTTCGTATCTGTGAACTAAAGGGTTGTAGAAGTGGTTATGAAATTGTAGTGGTGTAGCCGATGTATTTATATGAGTGATTGCTTTGTGTATTTTGCTAATTTCTGCTCGTTCTATAAAGAATTTTCTTAAATTGTCTACCTGTCCATAATGTAGGTTTTTTATGTCGATAAATCCCCTTCCTCCTTCCTTTCTGCTTAATGTGACTCTTTCTGTTGCTGAATGTATGTGATGTATTCTATATTTGTGGCATTGTGATCGTGTAAGTGTATTGAGTGCTTCTAGGTCTGTGTTACTCCATTTCACTACTCCAAATGAGTAGGTCAATTTTGGTATAGCATAAGTATTTATAGCTTTTGTCTTGTTTCTTGCCGTCAATTCTGATTTCAGTATTTTTGATAGTCTTTGTCTACATTTTTCTTTTAGTTCTTCTTTAATATTTGTATTATCTATTCCTATTTTTTGTCTGTATCGTAGATATTTATAGGCATCTGTTTTTTCTATAGCTTCTCTGCAGTCGCTGTGGTTATCCAATATGTAATCTTCTTGTTTAGTGTGTTTTCCCTTGACTATGCTATTTTTCTTACATTTGTCTGTTCCAAAAGCCATATTTAAATCATTGCTGAATACTTCTGTTATCTTTAGTAATTGGTTGAGTTGTTGATTTGTTGCTGCCAGTAGTTTTAGATCATCCATGTATAGCAAATGTGTGACTTTGTGTGGGTATGTTCCAGTAATATTGTCTCCATAATTTTAGCATGTTGGATAGAGGGTTCAGAGCAAGGCAGAACCAGAAAGGACTTAATGAGTTTCCTTGGTATATTCCACGCTTAATCTGTATTGGCTGTGATGTGATATTATTTGAATTTGTTTGGATATTAAGTGTGGTTTTCCAATTTTTCATTACTATGTTTAGGAACTGTATCAATTTAGGATCTACTTTGTATATTTCCAAATATTTGTAATAACCATGAGTGGGGTACACTATCAAAAGCTTTCTGGTAATCAATGTATGCGTAGTGTAGCGACCTTTCTTTATTTTTAGCTTGATATGTCACCTCTGCATCTATTATCAGTTGCTCTTTACATCCTCGTGCTCCTTTGCAACAGTTTTTTTGTTCTTCATTTATAATTTTGTTCTGTGTTGTATGTGTCATTAATTTCTGTGTAATGACTGAAGCTAATATTTTGTATATTGTTGGTAGGCATGTTATAGGGCGATATTTAGCTGGGTTTGCTGTGTCTGCTTGATCTTTAGGTTTCAGATAAGTTATTCCTTGTGTAAGTGTATCAGGGAATGTGTATGGGTCTGCAATGTAACTGTTAAATAATTTAGTTAGATGTGAATGTGTTGAGGTGAACTTCTTTAGCCAGAAATTTGCTATTTTATCTTTTCCAGGGGCTTTCCAATTGTGAGTAGAATTAATTGCTTGGGTGACTTCATGTTGCAGAATTATCACTTCAGGCATTTGTGGTATCATCTTGTATGTGTCTGTTTCTGCTTGTATCCACCGTGCATGTCTGTTACGTTGTACTGGGTTTGACCATGTGTTGCTCCAGAAGTGTTCCATGTCTGTTATATTTGGTGGATTGTCTATTTTAATGTGTGTCTTATCTATTGTCTGGTGAAATTTCTTTTGGTTTGTGTTAAATGTTTGGTTTTGTTTCCTTCTATTTTCATTTTTTTTGTATCTTCTAAGTCGTTTGGCCAATGCTTGTAATTTCTGCTTCTTTTCATCTAATTGCTCTATCGCTTCTTGTTGTGAGATTTTACCTAACCTTTTTCGTTTTTTTCTGACATTTCATTTCTTATAAATTGTGTTAGCTGTCCAATGTCTTTTCTCAGTTTTTCTATTCTGATCTGTACCCTGTGTTGCCATGCTGGTTTTGTGGGTTTCTTCTGTGTGTTGGTTGGTTCTGATCTCTGCCTAGTGTGTATATTTAGTGTAATGAATGCTCCTATATAAACCAGTAGTTGTAACTCTTCCATAGTTGTGTTTTCATTTATTTTGTTGTGTATGATTGTGTTGATAGTTTTTACTGTTGTTTCGACTTGTGGGTTATTTGGCGGTCTATGCAAGAATGGTCTAATGTCTTTATTTGTGTCTTTGTATTCTCTATATGTGTGAGCTGAAATTTTTCTTCTATATCTAACATGTGTGTCACTTCGTGTTCTATGTGCTTGTTCTGGTGGCTGTCTTAAGATTTCGTTTTCTTCTGATTGTTTAATTGATGCGTGTTGTTCTTTGTTTGTTTGCTCTGGGACGTTTGAGTCCATTACTGTATTTTCTTTCTCTTCTGATTGCACATTATTTTGTTCCAGTATTTGTTGTACTTGTTGTTTCCTAATTCTGACTGGGGTATCCTGTTATTTTTGATTATTACACAGATCTGATCAGCTAGTCGTTGTTCTGTTAAACATTTTAATTCTGGGTATTTGGTAATAAATGTTGTGTACACTTGTGACCTGTATCCAGTTGTGTTGGTTCCTAGGTTTGTTGCTTGGTTAACAGAACATGAGGTGTCAAGTAACTTCAACTGACCATCTCATCCTCTGTCTTTGTTTTCCTTCTAGGGTGGTTGCAGGAAGCATATCCTGCAAAACACCTCTATTTGGATTTAAATCATTTTCCAGTTGGCTAGCAGTGTGGTTACCATTGTGGGCGGGCATAGGGTTCAAGCGTCGTCCCCGACCATGACGGCGCTTGTCCGAGGCTTCTTTAGTTCTGTCCTGAACCAACTAATCACACTAAAAGGGGGGTTAGCCCTATTAGTGGTTTGTTCTTTTCGACGCCTTTTACGACTGGCAGAACATACCGGAGGCCTATTCTTTTCCCGGGCATCCACGGGGTTTATTATTATTATTATTATTATTATTATTAATATGACCTTGTAGACAAATTTATTATATTTGCTGTTTTCGGCAAAGTTGCGTATTGAAATCTTGTTTAAACGGTTTCCAGGTAAGTTTCAATTTTAATATCATTTTAACTGTTTTTAGATATTACAGTTAATAGAGTAGTTTACATTATTTTATTGATGTCTAAACCGTCAGCTAGATTATTTGGCAGTTGTTACTGGTGTTTATAATAGCCTATGTTTATGCTAATATGAATAATTCACAAAGCCTAATAGAAATCACGAAAAAAGAGAGAGAAATATCGGATTCTGCTTAAGAGCATCATCCATCCGAAAGTGAGTCAGTGAAGAAGATGAACCGCAGTTGGTGTAAAAAACGATAGAGAGAAGATAGAACAGAGGAGATGAAACTGAAAATGACTCAAGCTGAAGCATACTTCACTAGAAAACATGTGATAAATGTCATTTGCAGATATCAGTTCCTGAAGATGAAAACAAATATAAATAGACGTGGAACATGAATTATATTTAAGCAGAGCTGAATGTAAACGAAATTCGATGAAAGTCTATAAAGAATTATCAAAGTCTAGATGTTTATGCTATTACAGTTGATTTGTAAATGGCCCTGGCAGTTCCAAAGCTAACGTGTTTAGTACTATATTACAAATGTAGTTTTTATTGTTATAGTTTTGGCTGTCACGAACTTAGGACTAATTTTACTTTCATGTTTGTATGGGACGAAACTATAGCATCGAGAGGAAGGCAGAAAATTTCATAATGTGTACTGAAACACGTAAAAGAAATGGTTAGTACAAGAAAACACAATGATGTACAGTTATGCCAGAATTGGTCAAAACAAAAATTTTAAAATTACACTTTCCTGTTTGAAACTTTTGACAGATCATCTACTTCAAATGGACAGTCTTGGTCCTATTTTTAATACAAGGGGTACTCTTACCTGGCAATCGATGTTGATTTTGGCTCTGTGGAACTCCCAGAAAAACGAAAAACTATCTACACACCGTCAGACTGGTACAAAATAATTGCTCAAACGCGAAGAAAGAAGCCATTTAAAGTAGTACAGATGAAGCTACAAGAATCTGTATCAACGGTGGGTTTCGAGAAGGCAGTAGTTAACCGCCAAAGTAATAAATTAATATTGTCCAGTATCTTGGCTACAGCTGCAGTGCGTGCAGTAAAGAAGATCTGAATTTACAAAGATGCGTTACAAGGCAACTTTTCAGTCCTGATATGGAGTTTTTCACATTGGACATACAAAAAGAAAAGAAGGAATGTCTAGTCCAGCTCAACAGCATAGAACAGTAACGACTGTAAGATAAAATACAGTTTGTCAGTAATTTGAAGAAAAAGGATCTTTCAGATTTTTGAGCATGTATCCTCCTTTTCAGCACAACTGTTTCATTCTCTTTTGAAAACAAAGATGACTACGTAATTTTGTGTTAATTCACAATGAAAGTTATTCAATTTATACACAATTATAATGATTTTATTAATTTTACTACTCATATTTCCTAAAGTATTGTTAATGAAAACAGAAACTGTTAATTCAAAGTGAAATTCATGGAACTAATAGTTATGGTCATAATATTCGTATTAATGCACTCAATGTGTGTTTCCATGTTAATACTGCCCATTATTAGACACAGTATCCCCATACATTCTTCTATTAGACTTTCCTGTATTTTGTACAAAGTTTCACAAAACGATCAATAGCTTATAATGAATAAATCTGACTTACATCGTCATGCCATAAACCCATTCATACACGAGTCATGTAATGTGATCTACATGCAATGAAGATAGGGAGCCTTCTACGTTATGTTGAACCTAAATTCAATTTTATGATTATTACATCCACTCTACATTCTCGCTATTTTAAGAAAAAGGCAATAATTTTGTAATTTTTTCCTAATTCTTGATTCCCAGAAGTGCTATTATTCTTTATTGACTTGTAACTGAAGATGCAACACTAACGAAAGGACTATCAAATGACCAAACATCTGTTTGTGGCTTATTTTTCAAGACATCGTCAAATAACAGTCTTAAGGAGAAGAGACAGCGCTAGATTTCAGCTTCTGAGCACAGTTCTCAGCAGCCACTTGCAGTGCAGTAAAAGACAATTGAAAAAAGAGCCAAAAAAAAAGGTCAAGTGAATGCAGATAGCTTGGTGAAGAATTATTTACACCCTAGTCCTTGCGTCCCCACACATAGCAGGCTCTCACCATGGCCACAACTGCCACAGTAATAGTACAGCATAGTCCAAACAATCATAGTACAAGAACATAAAGAAATTAAGCCCACTGTCTGAAAGCACTTACAATAAACTCTGACACACTTTGTTAATGACAACCTGATGCTCAACATACATTACATGTGGTGGATCCACATCGATTAAAATACCTAGATCTAACAAGGCCAGTCAAGGTGTAATGAACAGAAGTAAGTTTCACCAACAATCTCACATACATTGTTTCCACTGCATGTCCACTTTCACACCTCAGCTGGGCAGTGCCGTAGGTTTAAATCATTGCCGTCGGAACATCCATTGACCGGTATACCATCCGTCAGCCATCTCCTTAAGCTCATCTCATATGGAGTAAGTTTCACTGTAAGTTTGTTGGATAACATGCTGAACATCAAAGTATATGATTCAGCATGGAATCTAGCTGGCTGACTTGACTCTGTGAACGGCAAGGCCCACAAGCTGATTGATCTGGAATCACTCAAACGATTCTAAAGAATCTATTCTGCAAAACACAAAAAAAAAAAGTTTCACACACATCTGACAACTTCATTCACTAACTTCATCATGAACTGCAAATCATTTTGTTAATGGCCATAGTTGTGACATTTCAGGATTAAGTAAACTAATGCAAGAATTTAAGAAAGTTTGTATATAAAACTATAAGTCACTATGAATTGGCGTTCGGTGTATATTAGTCCATATGTTTCTATGTATGAAATGCAACTAACATATTGTATTACTCTTCAAACTTGGAGGAATGTCGCTGTTTATCACCAAATTCAAGAAAATAGATTATACGTAGAGCGGTTCGTCCCAAACGCATGTGGCCAGGGAAACAGCTAGAATGAAATATTAACAAAATTTCTCTAGCTCAAGCTTTCAAAAAACCGAAACAAGATTTGGCAAATGCTAATCTGCAAAGAGTAGAGTATTTTTCTGTATGATTAGTACCTGAAACTTCCTTATCTAGTGTGGTATTCAAGCGACTACAGACCTATTCAATGTTATAATGTAATATTTTAAACGCCATTGATAGCTAGAGAAACAAAAATTGCGGTGTGTTTGGACCAATATTTGGGAGGAAATTATAGTTTCTTTTTATAACGATAAAAAGCATTTTCATAAACCATTAAGCTGTCTTTCCATTATTTGCTATTTAATAATTCTGTCACAATTTCAGACGATCTTAATGAGATGAATATTTGTAAACTCTGCTGTGTTTTGGCAAAGGAAGCAGATTTCAACCTGGTAATAGAGGAACTTACGATCACTCATAACTCGTCACTGACAACTTTTCTCTGAATCCTACACCCCAGTGTGTTTTTAATAATGAATTATGTTGAATGAAACAAGCCAAATATTTTTATTTCTGTATCTCAATGATCTGATACATTTGAAACCATTTAAATTTGCAGAACAGCACGAGAAGTAACACATACAAGTGCCAGATGTCTGTGATGTACCGCTGTGCCACAAAAATTATCTCGAACACAACCAAACATGATTAGAGTCATATCTATACCATGGTACCAGAAAATATAACTGCGCCTCTCCAACACATTGCAAGAATGGTACTATCACCAGGTTGTTGCCATAGACTCCGGCAGTGGTAATTCATGGCAGTGCAGAGCTGCAGTTCATCGCTGGACACAATTCGACGCCATTCATGCTTCCTGGTCACAGCACCTCTCCTAATGTAGCCGCCTCTTTCGTGGTGTTAAAAGTTGCCTGCACATGTACTGTAGTTTCCGAGTTCTGCTGCTCTAATCTCTGACCAACGATGAGAGATAAAAAATGGAAAAACAAATCAGAGTAGAATCTCGAACAGCAATCATTCAATTCTGAAATTATGCACATATTACTAGTTTTGCCAAGAATAAGGATTTACAGCAATGAATAGCAGTTTCGCCAAGAAAATGATTATTGGATTAGAAATGACTAAGTACCAGATATGAGGTTTCCTGAATTTAAAAACAAATTCTTACAGTCAATTTTGATCTAAACAGAAACATGATCATATGTGACTTGAGTTTGTAGTCGCACAAATGTCAAATCTTCACAGAAAAAATGCTTTGAAATAGTAGTGCGTGAACTGTGTTGTAAATTAGTACTTAAAAAAAAGGAAGTCATAACCTGAACCTCTATAGAAATACATAAAGTAGCAAGACATTTCTAAAAGATTTGTTGGGAAGCACAGACAAAACATCTGAAGCATCCAGATAAATTTCAGGATTAGGATAGTAGGACAGAACCACATGATCATAGATTCTTTCGAAATGTTAATGTACCTGAAAGAAATGAGGGAAACAGAAATCACATAAAAGTTGTGAGACGACATGGTAGAGGTAATTATTCAGATCAGGAGTGCTGTAATTACACAGGCCAACGAAATTCTTTTTTTGAAAAACTTTTTTACTTTGATAGCTGATGTTTATAGATTTTTGTGAGCTGAATCCAAATCAAGCCTTAGTTTTTTGTATCACCCATAGTTTTCGAGCAAAATGCTTTTTAGTATATAGTATAAAAATCCTGTGCCATACAGTAAATGGGGAAATCAATGAAATGCCTTGTTACAACATAAACATCACTTGTATTTACTTTAAGCTAATTATAACAATGACATATGTTAATAAAGGTCAGCTGGAATTGGTTTGTATTGTCTTTCTCTTTTTTTCTTTGAATCTTTTTCTGTAGCTTTTTCAACGATGAGTCACTTGCTCGAGTTGTCGGTGAAGTGACCAACGGTAGTTCCCCATCATGTTGATGTTCCAGCGGCCTTAGTATCATTTTCGCAACACTTTAATGTCCTGGTGAAAACGCTCTCCTTCCTCCTCACTGACATCTCCCATACTGTATGGGAAGTAATGAATGTGACTTTTCAATAAGTGAACTTGCAGGCTCATCAAACATCCTGAAGTTTTAAACTTCTTTAACATTGCAGCTGTAATAGAAACATATCTGGGTCTTTTTCATATGCTAAGAATATTTTAACAACTTGCTTGAACGACATCCATGCTTCTTTCTCATTTAAGGTCATTGTGGATTCAAAGTTAACATTAAACATCAATTTTCTAATGTCAGGTCTGAAAAAGACGCCTTTTTTTAGTTTAGCTTCTGAAAGGTGTGGAAACTTTTGGCAGAGATACATAAAACATGGTCCATTACCAGATTTTACAAACTGTTTCATCAGGCCTAAAGTTATATGTAGAGGTGGTAGGAGTAGGTATTTTGATCTACAGTGTTTTTGAGTGGAATGTGTTTTAAAAATTCCTTCACAGGCTAGTATTTCAGCACCCTTGTTGATCCCTAACCCTATTGTCCCATTCACACAAGAAATATGGAAATCTGGTAAAACCACCTTGACCAAGGAACATGCATGTTACTATTAGATGGCCACATATCGTTCAACCATGAGCAGAATAGCCTATTTTATTTAGCACTGTTTCTAGGTTTTCATAGCTTTCTTTCATATGTACAGAATGTCCAACAGGTATAGATGCAAACATGTTATGGTTGTGTAATAAAATGGCCTTTAAATTACTTTTGGATGAATCAATAAACAGCCTCCAGTCTTCGTTTTTGTGTTCAATACGAAACTCATTCATTAAAGTGGGAATGTCTGAGCAGTACACGAAATCATCTTCTTTGTGGAAAAACTTGAAAAAATTGCTGCTCTCTCTATACATGTATATGCTGGTTCCAACTGTCAATAAATTCTTTTCTTTTAATCTAGAGCCAAGAAATTCAGCTTTTTCTTTCGTTAAGCCCAGATGTCTAACCAAATCGCAAAGCTTGGTATGAGTAAATGTCTATTCTGTATTACAATGAAATTCATCATCATCTGGTTCATATAAATCACATTGTACATCAGAAGATACTTCTCTTGGAATAGAATTTAAATGATCTGGTGGTTCAGTAATGGGCAAATCTACACCATGCCCTACTGGTTGGATGGCGGATAGAAGGTTAGAGTAGCTTATTACCTAATTGTTTTTCAAATTATGACAAGTAATATCAACACTGCAAAAGTAGCAACCATCAGAACGATTTCTTGGCTCCCCCCATATCATAGGAACAGCAAATCTAATGGCTTTTTTCTCCTTTTTCGACCATTTTCTCAGATCTTCAACACACACATAACATGCCTTATATGGCGCCCAAGATTTATCTTGATCACCAGGTTTAGATCCAAAGTATGATAGATTAAACTTTTTCACAGGAGGGGGTTGGGTTAGTGGATGTAGCACAGCTGACCTATTTTGCTTCCAAAATTTGAGCATCCCGCCGTGACATCCATCTTTGATTCGGTACCTTGAATAAATCTGTCAACAAAGCAGAGTGGGCTGACGCTCTCTCTGCCCTACTACTCACCACTGTATGTCAATACCACAATAAGAAACTCTTTGTAAGCCACCAGCAGCAAGAAGGGCCTCTATCCCCACCTAAGATGAGGAGAAAGAGACAGAGGTAAGACTGCCTCGTGGTTGATTTGTTTATGAGCACCCATCAAGGAGAACATACACTCAACTACTGCCCCCTCTGCAGCCTTATGGGGCGACGGTTTTCCCCAGTACATGCGTTGCATTATCACCCATTCATTACGAGTGCAGGTTTTCTCACGACAATATCGAAGTGTAATTGGAACAGTGATGCATTTTTTCCATCATTGTGATAGTGTGTGTTGACTTCGATTAGCTAGGCTGCAGGGTGATTGTCGAGCATACTTCTGTAGTGAAATTTGACGATAAAGAACAATAGATACTGTCCTGAGCTGTATGCTTACAGGTAATACAGTTATTAAACTCCTCTCTGTCCAACACTAGCATCTCGTAAGTTGCATACATTTCCCCCCAAAAAGAGTATAGTATCTTACTCGTCTGTCTTTTTCCCGTCAGTTTGTAGGTGAAGGGTAGAGTTAGAGTGTGTCTGTGGCTAGTTTGGAGTGGTATTGTGAAATTTTTCCCATACCGGTTGTAAGGTATCTCAATTTTTTTAACTGTATTGCGATTTTAGGCAGTCCATGTGTAGCAGTAAGCATATACTAATGTAAATAGGCCCATTCTTTATGGTTACGTAATTAGGACTGATTTTTATTTCATTTTCTCAACCAAAATAAATAACTTAAACTAATCTAACCTGCCTCTCCTGGGTCTGGACAGTTTCCATGTGTTGGAGGGAGCACTTGAGCTTACCATCCACAGGGCGCTAAGAGGTCACTACCATTTTTAATTTCCCGCCAATTCCACAACCCTCTGATGGTTCAAAATGGTTCAAATGGTTCTGAGCACTATGGGACTTAACATCTGTGGTCATAAGTCCCCTAGAACTTATAACTACACTCCTGGAAATTGAAATAAGAACACCGTGAATTCATTGTCCCAGGAAGGGGAAACTTTACTGACACATTCCTGGGGTCAGATACATCACATGATCACACTGACAGAACCACAGGCACATAGACACAGGCAACAGAGCATGCACAATGTCGGCACTAGTACAGTGTATATCCACCTTTCGCAGCAATGCAGGCTGCTATTCTCCCATGGAGACGATCGTAGAGATGCTGGATGTAGTCCTGTGGAACGGCTTGCCATGCCATTTCCTCCTGGCGCCTCAGTTGGACCAGCGTTCGTGCTGGACGTGCAGACCGCGTGAGACGACGCTTCATCCAGTCCCAAGCATGCTCAATGGGGGACAGATCCGGAGATCTTCATGGCCAGGATAGTTGACTTACACCTTCTAGAGCACGTTGGGTGGCACGGGATACATGCGGACGTGCATTGTCCTGTTGGAACAGCAAGTTCCCTTGCCGGTCTAGGAATGGTAGAACGATGGGTTCGATGACGGTTTGGATGTACCGTGCACTATTCAGTGTCCCCTCGACGATCACCAGTGGTGTACGGCCAGTGTAGGAGATCGCTCCCCACACCATGATGCCGGGTGTTGGCCCTGTGTGCCTCGGTCGTATGCAGTCCCGATTGTGGCGCTCACCTGCACGGCGCCAAACACGCATACGACCATCATTGGCACCAAGGCAGAAGCGACTCTCATCGCTGAAGACGACACGTCTCCATTCGTCCCTCCATTCACGCCTGTCGCGACACCACTGGAGGCGGGCTGCACGATGTTGGGGCGTGAGCGGAAGACGGCCTAACGGTGTGCGGGACCGTAGCCCAGCTTCATGGAGACGGTTGCGAATGGTCCTCGCCGATACCCCAGGAGCAACAGTGTCCCTAATTTGCTGGGAAGTGGCGGTGCGGTCCCCTACGGCACTGCGTAGGATCCTACGGTCTTGGCGTGCATCCGTGCGTCGCTGCGGTCCGGTCCCAGGTCGACGGGCACGTGCACCTTCCGCCGACCACTGGCGACAACATCGATGTACTGTGGAGACCTCACGCCCCACGTGTTGAGCAATTCGGCGGTACGTCCACCCGGCCTCCCGCATGCCCGCTATACGCCCTCGCTCAAAGTCCGTCAACTGCACATACGGTTCACGTCCACGCTGTCGCGGCATGCTACCAGTGTTAAAGACTGCGATGGAGCTCCGTATGCCACGGCAAACTGGCTGACACTGGCGGCGGCGGTGCACAAATGCTGCGCAGCTAGCGCCATTCGACGGCCAACACCGCGGTTCCTGGTGTGTCCGCTGTGCCGTGCGTGTGATCATTGCTTGTACAGCCCTCTCGCAGTGTCCGGAGCCAGTATGGTGGGTCTGACACACCGGTGTCAATGTGTTCTTTTTTCCATTTCCAGGAGTGTACTTAAACCTAACTAACCCAAGGACATCACACACATAAATGCCCGAGGCAGGATTCGAACCTGCGACCGCAGCAGTCGCGCGGTTCTGGACTGAGCGCCTAGAACCGCGAGACCACCGCGGCCGGCCTTTGATGGTAGAATTGTGTTAGAGGGTGCGCTTGGGCTTTCCATCAACAGGGACAAGCGTTGGAATCTGGCAAGGGGTAGCCAGTTTCCGGATGGGGGTGGTGTGGGCGTCCTCACAGCCCTGGGACAAAGAAATTTTCCGCCAAAATTCGAAACAGTCGCCATAATGCGACATTCCCGCTAATATGGTAGGCGGGGAGCGGAGGTGGCGGGGGCCCCACGTAGAAGCTGACGAAAACACAGGGCGTCGTCTGAGAATGGTGTTGGCCGTGGTCCGCGGTGTAAATAATTGATGAACTAATTTGAACATCAATTTGCTATCAAAATTGTAGTGCTGCCTGCTACTGCTGTCGTTGGGTCAACAAGTCGGTACGTAGGGGCGTTCTGTTTTGGAGCTTCATGTTCCCCAATGTAAGACGATCGCTGTGCTCCGAGACAATTGCACATGCATCAGCATTGTTCTCTTTTGGCAGAGATCCAACGGATCACCATCTATCGTACTTTACAGGGTAGACAAGCCTCCGAACCCCACGTTCTGTGAAGAGTCGTGGAGAACGAACTAAATAGCACCTGGTGTTGGTTTCACTGTCTTTCTACCTCTTTCCGGGAATGCTCACGACAGTAACAATTGAACATTCGACTAATTTCGCCGTTTTCGAGATACTCGTCCACAGGTTCTGCATAATAATATACTGCCCTTTGTCAAAGTGGTTTATCTCAATGGATTTCCCATTAGGTAGCCCATTCTCGGCTAGCGAGTTGCTCCGTCCATGCCTGCTCCCCACACATACATTTGTTCGCGCGCCACATGCACGCCACGCGGCATCCACCGTCGCGTTGGGCACTGGTCATAATGTTTCGTTTTATCAGTGTAAACAGGTAGATGATTTAAAGTGGCTGCCAAAAGTCACTACAGATCTGCTATCAAAATACTTACAATTAAATAATTTTGTTTATGTTGTAGACAATTGTTGACGTCTAGAGAAACAAATATGGTAGACACAAATAAAACATTTAGTTGCAAAAGACAGAGTTTTTTATGAATATTATGAAGCATAACTGTAGTAGCAATGCTAACGGTATACTGGAAGAAATACCAAACTAAAAATACTGAAAACGCTAATTCTTCCTATGTACCTGAAATCAATATTAACTACTTTGATAACTGTGTTTGGTCATTTTTCAGATGACGGCAACAAATGGGCACGAGTTTCAAGCGCCGCAGCTCACTAAGAACTTACTTCTGGTGTGCAAACCATTCCACTTCACATGCAAGCTCTTTGGGCTTACGCCGTTATCTATAGATGTGATGACCACGCCACTCAAGCAGTCCAGATTTTGTCATCCTAATGCTTGCTAGTACCCTCCAGCTGATATCTGGTTTCATATTTTTAAACTCTTTTTGTCGTTTTATAAACATATTATCTCCAGTAAATTCTGTTGTAGTTATCGGTGCTTTACAATATCCTGTCTTAACTTCTACTGCAATAGTTACAGATATTTCGCGCAAGACACACAAATATGTGAAAATATTGCAGTTAGTAACGTTGTGTGACAGAATTTTGATGGATTTTTGGACAATATGGTTGTGGAGAGAAGCAGCGATTAGTATGATAAATCAGTAATTCAAGAACAGTCTTAATCGCATTTATTATTGTTATAGTACCGCCAACCGGTTTGAACCCGACGTGGGGGTCATCTTCTGGGCGTTTACACCATTGGTCGACTGCTGGTGGTGTCACTCCTGTCTACATAACGGCACGACGTAATCTAATCGTATCGTTCTGCCCTGTCAACGGTTCATCGGTGTCTTTCGATAGTATGTCAGTAAAACACAGCTTTCGATATGTCATGGTGGCATATTTGTCATATAAAGTTCTCAAAACCTTGAGGATGAGCATTAGTACATAATATAAAGCGGTCCTCTCAGACAATGCTACACACTGGATTTATTTTGGTGTAGCACATCACAAATCTCTGTTATACAGAATTTAATGTCTACAGGAGATATGTGTGTTTGCTTCTAGAGGTAAAGGATGCGCAGCCCCTTACTCAGACATAGTCATACTTCGCTCATACAAGTCGAGGTCACAGCACCCAGAGAATGATATTGTTGTCAGAATCAGTTGAAGAGTAGATCGGTTACTGCAAAGGCGTAGCACGATGAGGCATATCGTATTGCTGAGTATCGCGAGCGAGTGTGCGCCTCTGCTAACTCTCTCTCTCTCTCTCTCTCTCTCTCTACCATCACCACCGCCTCAGTAAAACCTAAGAACTGCACCGACTAATGATAAAGTTCAAATTATTACGAGAGAGAAAGTGATTATAAAGATGGATTGCTGATATTATGCATTGCGATCCATCACATCGCCCACTAGACTGCATCATCTTTGCAGATTATTGTAACAGCGTTTGTCAGTATTTCGATGTATTTGTTATACTGAGATTAGACATGAACAGATATGTATGATAAAGATACTGACTATCTCGTATTGTGTTTGATGATAAAATGTTACCTTACTTACTGCAAACTTACATGAACTTGGTTATGGCAAACCTGCATTCCTTGAATACAATATTACTGACCAGCCTAAATCCGACTGAAACAGCTCCCGTAGCAGTTGAAACTGATCAACTCTTATCCATTAGGTAACAGTCATTAAAATAAAAGGTTAGGCCCCTACATTATTCAATCTCTAACAATAAAAATTTTAATCAAGGGTGTTTCAAAAACTCTCGTTTTAATTTTCTCCGCACATAAAAATACAGAGCTATTGATCTGGTGAAACTGCTGGTCATTTTGTGTTTCTCAAATGACTGATCGAACGATCTCCAAACGTTTTGCTAAGAATGTCTGTCATTATCTGCGCTGAATGATCAGAACATCAGTCGTGTTGGTACCATGTAGGCTGAATTATGTCCAGCAGAATGCCTTCCAATAATTACAGCAGCAGATCTCTTTGTATCTGTATATAGTAGTGAATATTTAGAGTTCCATCCTTAAAACAGGAATCACTGATGAGGTTCTTGGAAAGCCCGTCCTGCACATAGACAAATTAAGATTGTTTTCTATCCACTTCTCTATGCCAGCATGGATTTGTAAGTTGCCAGTAGTGCACAGCCGCGAAAATTGATGTGCATGGTTTGTAAAAGATGCTTCAACTCTAAACAAAATCTAGCGCGCAAATATCCACCCACCTCCAGTCTCTGCAGACATAGACTGTAACCGATTCTGAAAGTCTTCTCCAGGAATCTATAAATGAAGCAAAATATGGAAAGAACGAAATGCATTGAATTATGATGTTTGCAGGACACCCCAGTAACTTACCCCTCTCACACATTCACGTAGCTTCGAAACGAGCTGTAGATGTTGTGATACCTCCACTAAACATTTAGTTGCATTTCTTTCATCAGCTGATGTTTCTTTTCGTGGGAGTATTTTATTTTCACACACTCATTTTCTTTAATTTTTTGATAGAGTTTGCAAAGCCAGGTTGTGAGAGCTTGGCACGAGCGGGCCATCTTCTCGATTACAGCTGCACAGCTCCTCTGAACGTTTGGCGACACTCACTGTAAACAAAAACCATACCCACTTTTTCAACTGTTGGACGCATTGTAAAAGTCTGAGTACCTTCAAGATCGGATCACAGACTGGTGAGTTTCGGTGGACAGGCAAATACACGAAGTGATCCTGAGTTAAATAGTTGGTTACAATTTGATACAATAGAGTGATATCCAAGGGACCTCTATTCCTGAAGGCGGATGGTTTGCGGTGCTGCTGTCTTCTTACTGTTTCATCAAGTTTCGTACATGTTATGTCGCTAAAGTCCTCTTCGCAGTCCCTTGCTAATGCTACAGGAGAAATGTATATAACTTCCTTTAAAAGAAGTCAGTGTCATAATTCGACGACTATAAACGTTAAAAAATGTTAAAAAGTTGTCTACATTTTCCGCCGTAGTTCAGCAAAAACAGCAGGTCTACAAAGCACTCATACCAGATATGTTTTGAGTGACATGACTCCAGTGCCCCACACATTGCACTGTTTGACTAAAGGTCACTGATCCTAGATTTCTGGGGTGAAATTATGGTAGTGCCTATGAAAATGGAACCGATACAGGAACATAATGAATAGTAAATCTACATGTTTCAAGGCATGGTATTTGGGAATACACGTGGTGAGCAGTGGCACAAGCTTCTTTATGCTCTCCTCGGAGAACCCGCCCGCCATCTCCTTCCTCCACTTCAGAACTTTCATGTGCACCTGCTCATCGGTTTGGAATTTAATTGCACTGATATGTGCTCAAACCATTTCTACCAACTGGGTTCAGTAGCGCCACAGTGGCTGAAGCAGTGTTAGATCGGGCGTTGTCATGCAGCAAGTACACTCTTTTCGCCAGCATTCACTTCCTTTTGTTTTAAATGCTCCTTCTGTTTTCTTTAAGGTCCCACAATATCATTGTGGCATTCAAGTGGCTGAAGAAAATCTCTGATACTACCGACACCCTTTTGCTTGTGCTACACTGTCAGTTCTTTTCGGACACACCTTGTCCACCATTTCTGGTATCCCGAGGTATTTATGAATATCTCATACAGGAGAAATCTGGAGAGTTATGGAAACATCGCAGAAATGTCATCCATTGCCAACTGGCGGTCTTCACGAACAGATTCCTCGATTTGTTGCACCAACTCATCAGTCAAAATGGAAGGTCTTCCACTCCTCTATTTGTCATGAAAATTTGTTCTGCGTCCACTAATCTCTCTTCACCAAATAAAAACACTTCTTCTGTTCATAAAATTATTTACGGAAAGTAAATAATTTTCATTCGTGAAGAAATTTCGGTAAGTGTTATTCTTTTCGATATTAGGAAGCAAATCACAGCACATGGCTCGCAATTCGTGGTGTGATTTCTTAAAATATTTCACGCAACACGACACTACAACGTTGGTTTACTTACTACCGTGCTTCTGTGATGCTGGCTCTGGTCAGGGAACCTCCCTTTAGCACACAATGTTGCCAGCCCTCAAGAAACAAGAACCCACAGCACGATATGGTACCAGTAACTTTCTTTCTGAATATGTATCTACAGTTCTGGTTATATATCGCACAATTGTCAGCTGTGTTCGATGGAGTGGTTCATTCGGCTTATACGTATCGAGGATGAAGCTGTAGTCCGCTCTTGCCGCCTGTAAGAGAGGCAACACTTTACAGTGGAAATCTCAATGAGGAATGAATGAAAGGCTCTGTGTTGTACTACGAGATGCTTGTGGTAAACATGCGTCATAGTTTGACCACGGAGCTGACTTCATGAGATGCGGTGACTGTTTCCTGGAGACACGAAGGCAGTCTGGATGCTGTGTTTAAAAGATTGAATTCCTTATAGGCCTTCCGCCTTGCCTACATTAAAATTGAAAATTATAAATGATACTGGCTTCACGACTGTCTTCGCTCTCTTGCTTTGGCTATTTTTTACTTTTAGACAACCTTGATTATTATAATTTTAAATAATTTCAAACACTTTAGTTTTATTTGTGTTTCGTCACATAATGTTTTTCTCATTTTCTCCTCTTTTCCTGCTAAGCTTAAATGAATTAATGTGTTGTTCTCCTGCGTCCAACTTTCATGTCAGGTGCGCACATTCTGGTTGAGGCTAGTCTGTGAAAGCTTTCCTACAGGAATAGTTCAGATCGCGTAAAACAGTCGCTCAAAAGTTCGCTAGCAATCCAAGGTCCCGCTTCAGACTGCAGTTTTTGACGTGAAAGAGTCTCAGATAGTGGCTAGAGGTGGCATTACCTCATACCACTGCCACCCACTGCAGTGTTGGACACTGCAGTTCGTGGACGACGGGTTCAGGAGGGGACACGTATCCCTGACCATCTTGTGGCCCTCGGCTTCAGCTGGTCATACGTGTCTGTGTCGGATGCCAGGTCAACCTCACTCTCAGATATAACGGCAGCAAACAGGAGTCATTCGTTGGATATCGGCTAGTAGCAGTCGCCTACACACGGTAATCACCTGTATATTGTTGCACTGAATTAAAGGTGCCCTATTTGTCGTCTAAAAATTCGGAGTTTCACACTCCGCCTGGAGGCAGCGGTACAGGTGATGGGCGAGTAAAGCATCTCACCGTCAATACAGGATTAGAGGTGCACTTGCTCTACCAATGGAAAGTGTAAAATTTATGTAGCTGCGGCTCCAGTAAGTTGTCCTCTGAAATTATAGCTAGAACTGAATACGCTGTAGACAAGCCACCCCAACGTCAAAATGACGCAGCTCTTCAACAGCATAGTGCACAAGACCTTGTGGAGCATAGCAGCATAGTAGCAAAATATGCGGCAGTACGGTAACGCGGATCCACGTCACCCACATCAGAAGCCAGCATAACGAAAAAAAAAAGAAAAAAAGAGAGATTACACACTTCTCTCGCTCCCGCAAGGGATTTTCCCATGGCCGAACTCCATCTAATCTCATGAGATAAAATTCTTAATGAAAGGCCAAATTCCCCATTAAAAGGCTACATGATTTACAATCAGATGTATACACAGGCTAGGTAACAGTATACATAGAAATATAGCCACTACACTGTTCTTAAAGTCGTTATGATTGTATGTGTTTTTGCATGTTCAGACCCATGAGAAACTGATAACGACAATACCTGGATGCAGTAAAAAAATGTTAGGACTCTGCGACGGTTTTGGAAAACAGTCAAAATAGTCAAGAGAGAGGTAAAAAACACTTCGAGGAGTGTTATACGTGTTTTAAAAAGACAAAAACTAATAGGACAGACTTGTATGTGCCAAAACAGTGACCATAATGGCACTACCTACCTGAGTAACACATCTTCGTGCAATGAGCATCGGACCAACGTATGATATGCTCTGAAAAATTTTGGTCAGTTCTCTATCTCAGAGTCGACCTCATTCGTGCCTCACATTTGTTCCACAATTTGATGTATTAATGTTTAAAATTTTCAGTGGCTCAAATAAATAAAGTTCTTTGGAGCAGGTGATTAGTTGTAAATTACGTTCACTAACAAAAGCATCGTCGCATTTGTGGGATACACACTTCTCCCACAAAACAGTAATTGTCAAGTTCTTCAAAACACCCCATTGACAGGACGATGACTTCCTCATCTGAGCGGAATTCGTTATCTGAAACCATTTCATTTTGGGAACAAGAAGGCATCTTAGGGAGTTATATTTGGTGAACAAAGCGGTATGTAGCAGTCTACAATTCATTTCATGCAGTTTTGCGGTGATAGTTCGATATGAATATGTTGGTGCAGTGCAGTGCCTTCGTCAAATGCGCCACGTTTCGTTCTGATTCATGCGGGAGCTGAGAAATATCTAACTGTAGTAGTTCACAGCGATTGTTTTTCCTTTTGTAAGAAGTCTGACACACGTCGCATCACAAATAATCGTTCCCACAAATTTCTGGCACTTATCTTTGGTGGAGATTCAGTGGAGACAATAGATTATTCTTATTACGGTCTGATTTCCTTGGCTTTTATTATGATCTCATCGATGGTGACAACTCGACACAGAAAGTTCTTCTGATCTCGTTTCATTGCTCCCAATTACTTTTAAGTCGAAAATCACACCCAGTTCTTGTCAGAAACCACGGCAGCCATAGACCTGCCAACAGTTGTATCATACAGTTGTCATGTGAAATATTATTTGTCGTTTCCATCAACATAGTTAACAGACTCCTACCTCTCAAACGTTCGTTCTACGACAGAGAAAATCCTATCAACTTTTCAGTTACTTCTTTGGTAACAACATTTGCGAACAAATGGAGTAATCGCCATGGAAGACAGATTTTCGATCACTTTCATCCAATATATAACTGTAACGCCCCGTGAACCATGGACCTTGCCGTTGGTGTGGAGGTTTGCGTGCCTCAACGATACAGATAGCCGTACCGTACGTGCAACCACAATGGAGGGGTATCTGTTGAGAGGCCAGACAAACGTGTGGTTCCTGAAGAGGGGCAGCAGCCTTTTCAGTAGTTGCAGGGGCAACAGTCTGGATGATTGACTGACCTGGTCTTGTAACACTAACCAAAACGGCCTTGCTGTGCTGGTACTGCGAACGGCTGAAAGGAAGGGGAAACTACAGCCGTAATTTTTCCCGAGGGCATGAAGCTTTACTGTATGATGATGGGGTCCTCTTGGGTAAAATACAGAAGAATGCTGAAGATTAGATGGGTAGATTACATAATGAGCAGGTATTCAATAGACGGGGAGGAGTTTGTGGTACAACTTGACCAGAAGAAGGGATCGGTTGGTAGGACATGTTCTGAGGCATCAAAGTATCACCAATTTAGTACTGGAGGGCAGCGTGGAGGGTAAAAATCGTAGAGGGAGACCAAGAGATGAATAAACTAAGCAGATTAAGAAGGATGTAGGCTGCAGTAGGTACTGGGAGATGAAGAAGCTTGCACAGTATAGAGTTGCATGGAGAGCTGCATCAAACCAGTCTCATGACTGAAGACCACAACACCAACAACAATAACTGTCACCATTGATTACGTAAAATGTACCCAAATTTTCTTTTTTTCTTTGTCCATTGTACTTTAAACAAACTTCAAAAAGCGAATTACTGAATGATAATGCATTTTCTTCCATCTCAGTGAAAACCACGTAGCACAAATTACCGAAATTACTGGCAAGTGCAAACTAAGCAATGGATCGGAGTCATTTCAGTTTTAGCGTCGTCTAACAGTTGACGGCTATGATGGTAACGCCAAGCTGCGTTTTTAGTGTCATCTGTCTTCAAACGAGGATACTAGTCGAACCTCCCTCTGAGGAGAAATTTGTATTTCCAAGTTTTCAAAGTGATATCTTGCAGCAGGTAATGGTACAGCATCAATTAGCCCTCTCCTAGATTTCCCTCTGTTATTTTGTTCCATTTGAATCAACTTCTCGTAATCATACCTCTTACATGGGAAAATTTTCGTCTTCATAATCGGCCAACATGCGACAGCGTACGCTAGTCAGTATGTTCCAAAACACCGCGTATGAAAACAGGCTTTTTCCGTGTCTCATATCTCGGGTTCTGTTAGCGATAGAAATATTGGGTCAAGTGTTTTGGACAGCTCATGGGCTATGGGCCATTTGAATATTCAGCAGAAGTATCGTCTCACTATAGCTTAATCAGATGGAGCAAATCGTTTGCGTCTTCTTGCGTTAGATGTGCTCTACGGTGCATCTCGTGGGGCGGTTCATACGAAAACTCAAGAAACATGGTTTTCGGGTACCAAAAGCGAGCCGCGGATTTCAAGACGGCTATATACAGCAAATGGCTATAGTTTTTATGATATATTCCTAAAATCCCGACCTCGAATAACCTTGAAAATTTTCATGATATCTATATCTTTTCCCGAAAAACGGAGGTTCAAAATTACCCTAGTTTTACATATAAAATATGCACGTAAGGTGAGAACATAGTTTATAAAGTGACGTAGCACAGAGAAATGTGCTGCAAAGTGTCTCACTTACCATGAAAATGGTTCTGGGAACCCCACGTTGTTGTAGTACTGAAGCAAATGCACAATTTTTGTGCACACCAAATCCGACCTGAGGTGTAAAATTAAACAGGTTTTCTTTTCTTTAATTTCACATAAGTAAACTATCAATTTTACTGATTCGTGATTGTTTAAAATGACTGAGAAACCTTGACATAACAGGGAAAAGAAGGGAAACAGCGGAAAAACGTTCCTATCGGACCACGAAAGAGGCGAACACACTGCTGTCCTTTAAAAGTCTCAGAAAAATGGAGTTCCAGTTGCCTGATTGTACAGTCCTCAGCATATATACAAAATTTCGCTAAAATTTTGACTTGTGAACATATTCGTGCTTTTTCATGCCGAGAGCAAGGAAGCCAGTGGTAGAAGGAAAGAGACCGAAAAGTAGCGATTTCCAAAAGATGATAGACATTGGTTATAGTATAGGAAGAGCGAAGGAGACAATGGCAGTGTTGGAGAAAGGTAGGGACACAGTGGCAGTTGAACAAAGCTGACAGTGACAGAGCAGTAATAGGAAAACAGTGAAGGTGACAGTGGCAATGGGAGACGAATAAAGAGAAGGAGAAAGTGAATGTGGCTGAGAACCATTGATAATGAGAGACAGAGTCTATGAAAATGACAATTAGGAGGAGAAAGATAGTGACAGAGGAGGCAGCAGTAGTGGAAAGGAACGAATGAGATAGATGAAGTAAGAGTAAAGGGGAGACAATGAGAGTGAGAGGAGACTGTATAAGTGGGAGAGAACGAAGGAAACAGTGGCTGTGAGATATGAGACAGTGCCAGAGAGACACAAGGACATAATGGCAAAGATTTGGGCTGAATGAGTGAGTAAGAACGGGCACATCGGGGTGGCTGGGCGTGAGAGACTTACAATGGATGTGATCCAGATACGGAGCTTGTCGGAGTCTGAGGTGAGTTGCACGTTAAAAAGAGCATGCACATATTCAGATGCCAAAACTTTAGGAAAACTTTTGGAAGGTGCTGAGCAAGGGCAAGGTAGAGTGAGGCAGCTGGTTCCCTACTTTTAAGACATTGCCTTTTCATCAAGAGGAGCATATTCGTCGTTTCGCGCTTCGCCATGAGCATTTTTTCGCTGCTGATATTATACAGCCCAGAAATAACGACAATGCGTAAACTGACTTCTGTTATGCATCTTCCATGTGAAGTTTCTTATTCATTGACATTCAGTATAACTTGCTGTCCTATTATGATTTTAGTATTGGCTTATAGCAGGAAATGCTAGTCTTATCTGCATCTCTTCATTGTAGTCTTCCATATCCAAAACACCCATCACTGTAAAATGCCTACACTTCAGATAAAAGTTCCCAGTCCAAGGATTCACTGAGTATACTATTTCCTCAGGCACAGTTATTATTTTTCTGGTATCTTTACTCTCAAAACAGAATTTGACACATTCAATTTCACAATCAAATGTCACAAGGATAATTTCACCAGAAACCACATAACATTTTATAATAAACCTCTCGAAACCGATTATGTAAATTAACGAACACATAAATCGTAACAATTGTTGTAAAAAGATTTATTCAACTATTTCAGCTGTGGAACCTGAAATACCACGTCAAGGCATACAAAACCTTGCAACTGTTATCTATGTGAGTGAGTGTAAATTGGTAAGTATCCAGAGAACCACGAAGAAAAATATAATACATAATAAGAAAAACAAACATATTCTTTTGTTCCTTGTCCAATTCGTGATTCAAATGGCTGCCAAGGATGAGAAGTGAGTCAACATGTCAGATGTGTTTTCGTTTAAAAGTTATTGCCAAATTTGTCACGAACATGTAAATTTACATGCTCTGAAGTGCATAAGATAATGCTGATTTCTCCGTAAGGATCGTATGGACTTGAGTGTACGTGACGTGACAGATACAATTTTCCGACGTAATCTGATATTACACTCACGTAGCTTTTGTGTTCTCAACGGTATTTCAGTGTACCCCTGTTGCTCCCTTCCGCTGTCTACGTCTCCCGCTCCCCTTCACCATTCCCCATTCTGAATCCCCTCACCTCCGACTACCATTCTTAATAGTTCTTCAGGGTCAGATCAGCAGTAGGTGTTCGCGATGGAAAAATGTGCCATCGATATTTCACATCTGTTGTTTCCTTCAGATAATTAAGATGAATATCAGTGCTGTTCTTTAAAAAAGACAGTACTGGCCTAGTCGTCGATAGGTTATTAAACCCCAATTTTTGTTATTCCTTCTGCTGAGAGTACGTAGTGCCTTCCAAAAGTACACAGTGCAGTAGTAAGCTTCTTGCCCTTGCTCTTCATTACTGATTAAATCCGTGTACCGGATTGAAGCACCTACCCAGAACCGTACCTCTGATGACAGGTGGTGATTCCTGCTTGGACAAGGAAGGATTAAGCTTGATTTCACTAAAAGTACATGTATGTTAAGAAAATGAATACTTTCTGGTGACTACAACGCAGTAAATCATTTAGACAATTCCTTGCGTTATTTGTTGATTAATTTTAATATTAATTTTTTATTCAGTATGCTCTAAGAGCAGATCACATCTTGCGAAATATCAGCAAGTAAGTAAATAGGATACACCACACCAGGCACAACCAAACAGCGAAAAAACATGCAGCTGACACATACAGACGTATCCTCAGTGCGCATTAACCCTCATTTGTGTCTCAAAACCCATAAACTGTTTTGGCAAAGAACACACGTCGTCTTTGAAGTAGCTGGTGTGAAGAGATTTATTTATCATAATGTTCTGTAACACAGGTTGGCTACACCGAAATGTTCCATTTTTGAGGCAGTGCATAAGCAATGACCACCTCAAATACTACCACCTTCACGTTGGTCGGGAGGATTGCGTGTCTGACTGATCCACTAAGCTGTGCTGGCGGGAGCTATGCTCCTGGTAGGATCACGTCAGTTGGTGAGATTCCAGACAAAGAGTAGTCCCCCATGGAGGTTACAACCTTAGGGGTTTGTGAGTGGCAACCCCATGGGTCCTCAGCTAAGTCTGACATTATTTCCACTTACTTGTGTCAGGCTTCTTCTGTTTTCTTTCCTATCGGCCTCCCTTGACCAACTCTTACTTTTTCGACCCCAGCGGTATTAGCTTTCGGGGCTCGAGGATGTCTTTCATATTTCTTTTCTATCTCCAACGAAGAAGGCAGGGAAGGATCTAGAGGCGGAGTGAAGCCAGCTCTCCTAAGGGAGTAAACCCTGAAAAGAAATCCTGCCAGCTCAGGGCAGAACAGTGGCAGCCCCACTACTCAGCTGACCCAGCACATCGCCCGTAACGCAGCCAGGGGACATTTTATCCCCACAAAAAGCTCACAAATGTGCTTTGGAATAAGATGGAACACCATAAGTCGAAAATGGGTAGGTACACTCGTTTACGAGCTGGCAAGTGGAATATTTAAAGTTTGTATAGACTAAGAGCTGTTAACTATAAGAGTATAAAATGGACGTTACTGCATTGCATGAAACAAGATGGCTTCGGGAAGGGATATTAGGTTAGAATAAATAAGGAATATTTTATGGTGGTCGTGAAGAAAATGGAAAGCATGAACATGGAATGGGATTTGTGGTGAGTTAGTTGAGGATACGTTTACTGAGGCACTTCAATGTAGTCAGCAGTAGGATGTCATATCCAACTAATAGTCATAGGTTGGCGATCTCACCCTTGTAATTCCATACGCATCAACAAACGTAAATGACGAAGAGGAGAAGAGTGAATTATGTGAAGAATTGGAAAGAACAGTGGAGAGCAATAGCAACATAAATCTTAAGATTCTTCTGGAAGACATTAATGCCAAAGTGGGACAAGAAGAAATGTATAGACCAACAATTGGAAAAGAGAGTTTACATGCAAAAGCAAATGAAAATGGCCTGTTGTTAACCAGTTTTGCGTTAAGTCAGAATCTTGTGGTGAGCTCAACATCTTTCCCCCACAAACAGATCCACAAAGCCACCTGGATTTCCCGAGATGGCAGCACCGTCAATCAGATAGATCACCTGCTAGTAGATGAGAAGCACGAGAAGTATCATATCCAAATTACTGGTACAGCTGTGCTACAAAACGAAAAAGGTAACAACTAAGAATAAATTGTTCAATGAGACTTGTGAACAAGCTGTGGAGGCCAGAAAGAGAGCGAGGGAGGTGCCCATGCTGGACAGACAATGTGCGGAATAACAGGAAGCACTCAAGACCGTAAGAAGATGAACAAATAGAATTCTGAGAATAGAAAAAGAAAGTTCATGAACAATGTGATTGATGAAATCGAAAAGGCAAATACAATATCAGACAGCAGGAAAATATTTCAGATTTTGAAACATATGAGGAACGGTCACAGAAACGAAGCTTTAATTATTAATGATAAGAATGGAAATGTGTTAACAGACATGGAAAGAATATTTTGAAGAGTTATTAAATGCGAAGATCCAGCGAGTGTATTTCCGCACTAGAATAATACAGAGAGTGAAGGAGAAACCGCAGTCATTCAAGTGACTCATCAAGATGTAGAAAGAGCAATGAGGAAACAAAAGAATAATAACGCACCAGGAGAATACAGGATAACGGCAGATATGTTAAAGGCAGGAAGAGAAACACTTTAAAAAGAGCTATACAATCTAAAAAAAAGCATGGGAACAAGAGGAAATCCCAGAAGAATGAAAACCAGGCGTAACTATCCCACAGCATAAAAAGAACAGTAATAGAAATAACAGAGGCGTTTCTTTCCTAAGTGTACCTTATAAAGTGCTATCTTTAATAATACTTGAAAAACTGAAGCCATTTGCAAACGATATTGTGGGAGAGTACCAGGCAGGTGTCGATAAAGGACGATCGACCATCGATCAAATTTTCACCATGAGGCAAATCTGGTCAAAGCTCTGGGAATTCAACCATCAGTTGCCGGTGACGTTCGAGGATTTCTCAAAGGCTTATGACAGTATCCACAGATTAAGTATATACAACATCCTGAGAGAGCTTGATATACGAATGAAGTTAATAAATATGGTCAAGGTATGCACAGCGGAGACAAAAGTCAAACACCTAAGGCCGCGCGGGATTAGCCGAGCGGTCTTGGGAGCTGCAGTCATGGACTGTGCGGATGCTCCCGGTGGAGGTTCGAGTCCTCCCTCGGGCATGGATGTGTGTGTTCATCCTTAGGATAATTTAGGTTAAGTAGTGTGTAAGCTTAGGGGCTGATGACCTTAGCAGTTAAGTCCCATAAGATTTCACACACATTTGAACATTTGAACAAACACCAAGGGGACCTGTCCAAGGAATTCCGTATCAGAACGGGCGTGAGACAAGGTGATGTTATTTCACCACTGTTATTTAATCTGGTCCTAGAGAAAGTAATCCAAGAAATGAAAAGGGAAAACAAATGGGTGATGCCGAATGGTAGGACAGATTTTTTTGGGTAATACAGACGACATCGCACTTCTAGCAGAATCAGGGGAAGAAATGGCAGAAACTGTAGAGGACCTAGCGTAAAATGCAAGTACGATCGGGTTATGGATTAATGTTGAAAGGACTGAGGTAATGGAGGTATCAAGAGAAACCCCTAATGACATCCTATTACAGGTAGCAATATGGAAATTTGCTAAAAGTGGAAAATTTTAAATACCTTGGTACGTGGTTCGAGAGGCAAAATAACTTAAAACAGGAAATAAACCAACATACTGTGAATGGGTCTAAAACTTATTTCAGTCTAAAGCAGATAATGTCATCCAAGAATCCGTCAATTAAGACAAAACTTAAAGCATACAATGCCATGATAGTGCCAGTTATGTTCTATGGGACAGAAACACAAAGCATAACAAAGGAGATTGAAGGAATCTGGGTGGTCTTCGAAAGAAAGATTATGAGAAGTAACTTTGGGCCTGTCCAGGATGAGAGCTCGTGGAGACATAGAAAAAAACCAAGAATTGTATTAGCTGATGAGGCAACCGAACACCGCAGAAAAACTGAAAGCGTGGAGAATAATCTTGGCAGGCCACATTCCTAGGAGATCAGACACCTAATGGGCAAAAGCAGTACTTATTGGAAGACTTGATGGTATCCGTGCAACCGGAAGACCCTGAAAGCGATGGGAGTATCAACTACAGAAAGACCTTTACCAGCTAGGGGTTCTGACAACTGGATCCAAAGTGCACAAGATCGCCATCTGTAGAAGAGCATTGTGAGGTCAGCGCAATATCTACAAGCTCCTCGATAGCCGATTCATTGTTGATATAAATAATGTATCTTTCTTTGATTCACGTCTATTATTTGTGTGCATAATGACATTAGGTTTCTGCCTGATTTTTTCAGCGTTGGGAGCTTTGTCATTCTTTCGTCATTGTTCGTCGAAGTGAAAATGGTGTCATTTGAGGAGAAGGGACATATCGTGCTTTGGTACGTGGAGTTTAATCTATTGTTATGGTGAAAAGGCCGATTCATTCTGTTTCCAAGAATGTGGCACCAGACACCAAGAGGATTAAAGAATGGCTAAGGTAGCTTCCGGAAATTGGCAGCATTCTGAAGTGCCATGCAATGGATCATTGTGTCTCTTAAAAGCAAGTTGACTATGTCCCCCACAAACAAGTCCATGCAGATCATGTAGTCAAGTTTCGCAGGAACTTCACATATCACTAGAGGATCCATCCCGACACCACATCGAGCGAGTAACGTGCCTACGATCAACATATGGAACACATCCTGGGAGTCATATAGCTTTTTTCCAATGCACCAATGACAGGTTACTGTAACCCGCGCGACTCTCACGTTGACGATTTAACACAGAAATGGCGTCGCTATTCAATACTAGAGGATCCATGCCGACATCTCCCTGAGGGAGTAGCGTGAATACGGTCAACGTATGGAACGCCTCCTGGTAGTCATGTAGCTTTTTCCGATGCACCACTGCCAGTTTACTGTAACCCTACCACCCTCAGATGGACGATTTAACACAGAAATTGCGTTGCTATTCGATACTCATGGATCCATGCCGACCTCTCACCTAGCGAGTAACACTCCTATGGTCAACATGTAGAACACCTCCTGGGAGTCATGTAGCTTTTTCCGAAGCAACACTGCCTGTTTACTGTAACCCCCACACAGTCACATTGACGATTTAACACACAAATTGCGTCACTATTCAACACTAAATGATCAATGCCGACTTATCCCCGAGCGAGTAACGCGCCCACGGTCAACGTGTGGAACATATCCTGGGAGTCATGTAGTTTTATTCCGATGAACAATTGCCAGTTTCAGGAAGTGGGAAGTAGACGGGAGGCAGGAAGACATGTAGAGTGAGGGGGGACAAGATGAGAAGGGGGATACAAGGTCAGGTAGGGGGAAGGAGGAGGGGATAGACAATGAGAGGGGACAGAGGAGATGGACAGTGACAGGAGGAAAGAAGATTAGGGGGCGTGTCCACCTCCATTGCACGATCACATTGACGATTTAACACAGAAATAGCGTCGCAATTCAATACTAAAGAATCCATGCCGACTTCTCCGCAAGCGAGCAAAGTGACTACCGTCAACGTATGGAACTTCTCTTGAGGGTCATGTAGATTTTTCCGATCCCACACTGCCAGTTTATTGTAACCCTCGCACCCTCAATTTGACGATTTTACACAGAAATTCCGTCGCTTTTCAATACTAAAGGATCCATCCTGACTTCTCCCCGAGTGAGTAACACGCCTACGGTCAACGTATGGAAGTTGTCCTGAGAGACATGTAGCTTTTCTCCGATGCACCACTGCCAGTTTATTGTAACCCTCGGACGTCATATTGACGATTTAACACAGAAGTTGCGTCGCTTCTCAGTATTGATAGATCCATGCCGACTTCTCACGGAGCGAGTAATGCGGTTACTGTCAACGTATGGAAACTTCCTGGGAGTCATGAAGCTTTTTTCCGATGCAGCACTACCATTTTACAGTAACCCTTGCACACTCACACTGACTATTTAACACTGCAATTGCCTAGCAAATCAGTACTGAATGTTCCATGCGACTTCTTCCCGAGCGAATAACGCGCCTAAGGTAACTGTATGGAACTTCCCTGGGAATCCTGTAGCTTCGTTCCGATGAACCGCGGACAGGTTACTGTAACCCTCGCACCCGCACAGTGACGATTAACACAGAAATTTCGTCGCTATTCAATACTAAATGTTCCATGCGACTTCTGCCGGAGCGAGTAATGCGCAAACTGTCAACTTACATACTACCTCCTGGGAGTCATGTAGATATTTTTGGATGCATCAGTGCCAGTTTACTGTAACAGTATTACCCTCACATTCACGATAGGACGCAGAAATTGCGTCACAATTCAAAACTGAAGGATCGATGCTGACTTCATTCCGAGCGAGTAACGCGCTTACTTTCAAGTTTTGAAACACATCCTGGGAGTCATTTAGCTTTCTATTCGTTGCACCACTTCGAGTTTACTGTATCACACCCACCCTCACATTGACTAATTAACACATAAATTGCGTCGCTCTTCAATACTAAAGGATACATAACGACTTCTCCCCGAGCGAATAGCGCGCCTAAGGTCAACGTATGGAACTCCTCCTGGGAGGCATGCAGCTTTTTTTTGTGATGCTCTACTGTCAGGTACCTGCAACCCTCGCACCCCTACATTAACGATTTTACACTGAAATAGCGTTGCTATTCAATACTAAGGGATCCATGCCGAATTATCGCCGAGAGAGGATTTCGCCGACGTTCAATGTATGGAATTTCTCCTGGGAGTCATGTATGTTTTTTCCGGTGCACCAATGTCACATTCCTGCAACTCTCGCACCCTCACATTGATGATTTGAAACATAATTTGCGTCGCTATTCAGTACTAAAGGATCCATGCCGACTTCTAGCCAAGCGAGTAACGCGAATGCGCTCAGCGTATGAAACTTCTAATGGGAGTCATGTAGCTGTATTGCGATGCACCACATCCAGTTTACTGTATCTCTGTCGCCCTCATATTGGCGATTTAACATTGTAATTGGATCGCTATTCAATAGTTAAGAATCCATGTCTGCTTCGCAAGGAGTGAGTAATACGTCTGAGGTAAACGTTTGGAACTCTCCTCGGAGTCATTTAGCTTTTTTCCGATGCATCACTGCCAGTTTACTGAATCCCTCGCACACTCAAATGGACAACTTAACACAGAAATTGAGTCGCTATTCAATATTTAAAGATCCAAGTCGACCTGTCCCGGAGTGAGTAACGCGCCTATGGTCAACGTATGCAACTTATCCTAGGAGTCAAGTAGCTCTTTTCCTATACACCACTACCAGTTTACTGTAACCTTTGGACCATCACAGTGACGATTTTAACACAGAAATTGATTCGGTATTCAATACTTAAGTATCCATGCCTACTTCTCACCGAGCGACTAACGTGTTTACAGTCAACGTATGAAACCTCTCCTGGAAGACATGTAGCTTATTTCCGAAGCATCATCGCCAGTTCACTGTAACCCTCGCATCCCCACATTGCCGACTTGACGGTGAGACAATTTAACACAGAAATTGCGTCGCTATTTAATACAAAAACATCGATGCCTACTTCCCTCAGAGCGAGTAGCGAGAATACGGCCAACGTGTGGAACTTTTCCTGGGATTCATGTAGCTTTTTTTCCGATGCACCACTGCCAGTTTACTGTACTTAATACGCAACTGCGTCGCTTTTCAATACTAAAGCATCGATTCTGACTACTCCCCGAGCGAGTAACGTGACCACAGACAACGTATGGAACGTCTTCTGAGAGTCATGTAGCTTATTTCCGATTAACCACTTCCAGTTTTCTGTAACCCTCGCACCTTCAAATTGACGATGTCAGACAGAAATGTTGTCGCTATTCAATAACAAAAACATCGATGCCTACTTCCCTCAGAGCGAGTATCATGCCTGTGGTAAACGTATGGAACTTTTCCTGGGGGTCATGTAGGATCATTCCGATGCAAACTGCCAGATTTCTGTAACCCTCGTACCCTCAAATTGACGATTTAACACAGAAACTGCGTCGCTATTCAATGCAAAATCATTGCTACCGAGTACTCCACGAGCGAGTAACTAGCCTATGGCCAACGTATGGAACTTCTCCTGGGAGTCATGTAGCTTAATTTCGATGCAAACTGCCAGTTTACTGTAACCCTCAGATTGGCGATTAAAGACAGAATCGTTGTCGCTATTCAATAACAAAAACATCGATGCCGACTTCTCTCCAAGCGAGTACCGCGCCTACGGTTAACTCCTTTAATTTATCCTGGGACTCATGTGGCTTCAATCTGATGCAAACAGCCAGTTTACTTTAAACCTCACACCCTCTCATTAACGATTTAACACAAAAATTGCTCTGATATTCGATGCGAAAGCATTGCTGCCGACTTCTCTACGAGGGTGGAATGATCCTACGGCCAACGCATGGAACGTCTCCTGGAATTCATGTGGATTTTTTCTGGCGCACCACTTCCAGTTTGGGTAGCACTCACACATTCGAATTGACGACTTAACACAAAAAATGGGTCACTATTCAAGACAAAAGCATCCCTGCCGACTACTCCACGAGCGAATTACGTGCCTACGCCCACTGTATAGAATTTCTCCTGGTAGTCATGTAACTTTTCTCCGATGGACCACTGCCCGTTTGCTGTAACCCTCGCACCCTGCAAATGGTGATTTAACAGAGAAACTGCGTCGTTGCATCGCTGCCGACTTCTCCACGAGCGAGTAACGACCCTACGGCCAACGTATGGAACTCTTCCTGGAATTCATGCACTTTCTTGCGATGCACCACTGTTAGTTTGCTGTAACCCTCTCACCCTCAAATTGCGTCGTTATTTGATACAAAATCATCACTGCCGACTTCCCAACTAGCTAGTAACAAGTCTACGACCAACGTGTGGAACTTCTCCTGAGAGTCATTTAGCTTCTTTCCCATGAAAACTGCCAGTTTATGGCAACCCTCACATTGACGGATTAACACAGAAAATGCTTCGTTATTCAATACTAAAGCATCCCAACATACTTTTCCATGAGCGAGTAACGAGCCTACGCTCAACGTATGGAACTTCTTCTGGGATTCATGTAACTTATCTCCCATGCACCACTGCCAGTTTGGTGTATCCATTGCACCCTCAAAATGACGATTTATCACAGAAACTGCGTCGCTATGTGATACAAAAGCATCGCTGCCGACTTCTCCACGAGCGAGTAAAAAGCTTATGGCTAACGTATGGAACTTCTCCTGGAATTCATGTAACTTTTTACCCATGTACCACTGTTAGTTTGCTGTAACCCTCGCACCATCCAACTGTAGATTTAACACAGGAATTGCGTCGCTATTTAATACAAAACCATCACTACCGACTTCCCAACTAGCGAGTAACGAGATTACGGTCAACGCATGGAACATCTCCTGAGAGTCATGTAGATTCTTTCCGATTAACCACTTACAATTTACTGTAACCGTCGCACCCTCTAATTGACGACTTAAGACAGACATGGCGTCGCTATTAAATAGGGGAAACATCGATGGTGACTTATCTCCGAGCGAGTAATGCGCCTCCGGTCAACGTATGGAATTTCTCCTGGGATTCATGTAGCTTCATCCGATGCAAACTGCCAGATTACTGTAATCCTGGAACTGTGAATTTGACGATTTAACAGAGAAATTACTTTGCTATTCAGAACAAAAGCATCGCTGCCGACTTCTCCACGAGCGAGTAACTAGCCTACAGCCAATGTATGGAACTTCTTCGGGCTGTCATTTATCTACATTCCGATGCAAAATGCCAGTTTGCTGTAACCCTCTCACCCTCAAATTGACGATTTAAGACAGAAAAGTCGTCGCTATTCAATAAAAATGCGACCCTGCCGACTACTCCATGAGCGAGTAACGAGCCTATGGCCAATGTATAGAACTTCTCCTGGGAGTCATGTAGCTTCATTCCGATGCAAACTGCCAGTTTACGACAACTTTCACACCATCACATTGACGGATTAACACAGAAATTGCGTCGTTATTTCATACAAATGTATCGCTTCAGACTTCTCCATGAGCGAGTAACGAGCCTAGGCCAAGGTATGTTACTTCTCCTGGGAGTCATGTAGCTCCAATCAGATGCAAAATGTAAGATTACTGTAGCCCTCGCACACTAAAATGGACGATTCAACACAGAAACTGCGTCGCTATTCACTACAAAAGCATCCCAGCCTACTTCTCCCTGAGCGAGTAATGGGGCAACGGTGAACTTACGGAACTTATCCAGGGATTCATGTAACTTTTTTCCGATTCACCACTGCTAATTTGATGTATCCCTTGCACCCTCAAATTGACGATTTAACACTGAAACTGCGTCGCTATTCGATACAAAAGCTTTGCTGCTGACTTTTCCACGAGCGAGTAACAAGGCTACGGCCAACGTATGGAACTTCTCCTGAGAGTCATCTAGCTTTTTTCCGATGCGCCACTGCCAGTTAACTGTACGCCTCGCTCCGTCACATTTATACCTTAACACAAAAAAAGCTTTCCAATAATAAAGCATCAATGCTGACTACTCCACGAGCGAATAGCTCGGCTACGGACTACGTATGGAACATCTCCTGAGACTCATGTTGCTTCTTTATGATTAACCACTACCAATTTACTATGAACCTCGCACCCTCAAATTGACGAATTAAGAAAGAGATGGCGTCGCTATGAAATAACAAAAACATGGATGCCGACTTCTCTCCAAACGAGTAACGTGCCTATGGTCAATGTATGGAATTTCTCCTGGGATTCATGTACCTTCATTCTGATGCAAAGTGCCAGATTACTGTAATCCTCGCACTCTCAAATTGTCGACATTAGACAGAAACTGAGTCGCAATTCAGTACAAAAACATCGCTGCCGGCTTCTCCACGAGTTAGTAACTAGCCTAAGGCAAATGTATGGTACTTCTTCTGGGCGTCATGTATCTTCATTCCGATGCAAACTGCCAGTTTCCTGTAATCCTCTCACCCGCAAATTGACGATTTAACACAGAAAAGTTGTCGCTATTCAATACAAATGCTACCCTGCCGACTACTCCATGAGCGAGTAACAAGCCTATGGCCAATGTATAGAAATCCTCCTGGGAGTCATGAAACGTTTTACCGATGCACCACTTCCAGTTAGTTGAACCCTCAGAGCCTCACATTGATTGTTTAACACAAGGAGAGGTTCATGCAACTAACTGGACTCCCAATAATGGTTACAAGCACAGACCGTTTGTAGCGTTAGTCCCTAGGACATACGTCGGCATGGAGCCTGTTGTAATCAACTCCGATGCAAATTCAATGTGAAGCTGGAGGGGTTACAGAAATCCTGCAGTGGTGCATCGGAAACAGTTACTGGACTCCCATAAAGGGTCCCAAACACAGACCGTTTGAAGCGTTACTCGACTAGACAGAAGTCGGCATGATGCCTGTTGTACTCAATCCCGATGCAATTTCTGACTTTCATCGTCAAAGTGAAGGTTCAAGGGTTACAGTAATCCTGCAGTGGTGCATCGGAAACTACTACTGACCTCCCAACAATGGTTCCAAGCACGGATCATTTGAAGCATTACTCCCCTGGACAGAAGTCCCCATGGTCCGTGTTGTATTGAAACCCGATGCTATTTCTGTGATCTCATCGTCAATGTGTAGGTCAAATTGTTACAGTAATATTGCAGTGGTGTATTAGAAACTCCTGTTTAACTCCTAGGAATGGTTTCAAGCACAGACCGTTAGAAGCGTTTCTCAGATGGACAGAAGTGTGCATAGTGCCTGTTGTATTCGGTTCAGATGCACATTCTGTGTTCCGTCCAAGGATTACAGTAAACCTGCATTAGTGCATCGGAAAGTACTACAGAACTCCCGGGAAGGGGTCCAAACACAGACCGATGTAGCGTTACTCACCTGGACAGAAGCCGGCATGGTGCCTGTTGTATTCAAATCCGATGCAATATCTGTGTTCCATCGTCAATGTGAAGGTCAAAGCTTTACAGTAGACCTGCAAGGGTGCATCGGAAACCACTACTGTACTCCTAGAAGAAGCTCCAAGCCACTACTTTCGAAGCGTTACTCACGTGGACCGAAGTCGGCTGGGTGCCTGTTGTATTAAATACCCTTGCTATTTCTGTCTTTCACCGTCTATGTGAAGGTCCATGGGTTACAGTAGACCTGCACGGGTGCATCGGAAACTTCTACTTAACTCCTAGGAGAGGCTCCAAGCCCAGTCCTTTCGTAGCATTAATCACTCGGACCGATGTCGGCATGGTGTCTGTTGCATTGAATCACGTTGCTATTTCTGCCTTTCATCGTCAATATGAAGGTCCACGGATTACAGTTAACCTGTATTAGTGAATCGGAAACTACTACTGATCTCCCAGGAAAGATTCCTAACGCAGACCGTTTGAAGAGTTACTCACCTGGACAGAAGTCGCCATGGGGCCTGTTGTATTCAATCCCGATGCAATTTCCTTGTTTCATCGTCAATGTGAAGGTCAAAGGATTACAGTAAACCTACAGTGGTGCATCGAAAACTACTACTGAACTCACAGGAAAGTTTCAAACACATACCGTTTGACGCGTTACTCACCTGGACAGAAATCGGAATGGTGCCTGTAGTGTTCATTCCCTATGTAATTTCTATATTTCATCGTCAATGTGAAGGTCCAAGGTATACAGTAGACATGCAAGGGTGCATCGTAAACTGCTACTGAACCCCCTGGACATGTTCCACACACAGACCGTTTGAGGCATTTCTTACCTGGACAGAAGCCGGCATGATACCTGTTGTATTCAATTTCGATACAATCTCTATGCTTCATCCTCAATGTAAAGGTCCAAGGTATACAGTAGACATGCAAGGGTGCATCGGAAACTACTATTGAACTCCTAGGATAGGTTCCAATCCCAGTCCTTTCGAAGCGTTACACACTCGGACCGAATTTGGTACGGTAACTGTTGTATTCAAACCCGTTGCTATTTCTGTGATTCATCGTCAATGTGAAGGCCCCAGAGTTACAGTAAACCTGCATTAGTTAATCGAAATTTTCCATGAAAGTTTGAAAAAACAGACCGCTTGAAGTGTTTCTCACCTGGACATAAGTCGCCATGGTGATTGTTGTATTCAATCCCGATGCCATTTCTGTGTTTCATAATCAATGTGAACGTCAAAGGTTTACAGTAAAACTGCAGTGGTGCATGGAAAACTACTACTAAACTCCCAGGAAAGGTTCCAAACACAGACCGTTTGACGCGTTACTCACCTCGACAGAAGTCGGCATGGTGCCTGTAGAATTCAAACCGGATTCAATGTCTGTGTTTCATCGTCAATGTGAAGGTCCAAGGGCTACAGAAAAACTGCAGTAGTGTATCGGAAAGTACTACTGAACTCCCAGGAAAGATTCAAAACACTGATCTTTAGACGATTTATTCACCTGGACAGAAGTTGACATGGTATATGTTGTATTCAATTCAGATGCAAATTCTGTGTTTCATCGTGAATGTGAAAGACCAGGGGTTACAGTATATCTACATTAGTGAATCGAAAACTACTACTGAACTCCCAGGAAAGTTTTCAAGCACCGACCCTTTGAAGCGTTACTCCTCTAGACAGAAGTCGGCATGGTGCCTATTGCACTCAATCCAGTTCCAATTCCTGTGTTTCATCGTCGATGTGAAGGTCCAAGGATTACAGTAAACCTGCATTAGTGAATCGGAAACTACTACTGACCTCCCAGTAAAGATTCCATGAACAGACCGTTTGAAGCGTTACTCCCCTGGACAGAAGTCGGCATGGTACATGTTGTATTCAATTCCGCTGCAATGTCTGTGTTCCATCTTCAATGCGAAGGTCCAATGTTTACAGTAGGCCTGCAACGATGCATCGCAATCTACTACTGAACTCCTACGAGAGGATCCAGACCAGTCCTTTCGAAGCGTTACTGGCTCGGTCCATAGTCGGCATGGTGTCTGTTGTATTCAATCCCATTGCTATATCTGTGTTTAATCGTAAATGCGAAGGTACAAGAATTACAGTAAAAATACATACGTGAATTTGAAACTACTACTGAACACACAGAAGAGGTTCCAAACACAGACCGAATAAAGCGATAGTCACATGGACAGAAGTCAGCAACGATCCTGTACTATTCAATCCCGATGCAATTTCTGAGTTTCTTCGTCACTGTGAAGGTTTAAGGGTTACAGAAAACCTGCAGTGGTGTATCGAAAGCTACTACTGAACACCCATTAAAGTGTCCAAACTCAGACCGTTTAAAGCGTTACTCACCTGGACAGAAGTTGGCGTGGTGAATGTTGCATTCAATCCCGAGGCAATTTATGTGTTTCATCGTCATCGTAGAGGTACAAGGATTACAGTAAACCTGCATTAGTGCATCTGAAACTACTACTGAACTCCCAGGAAAGGTTCCACACACAGACCGTTTGAAGCGTTACTCACTTGGACAGAAGTCGGCACGGTGCATGTTGTATTCAATCCCGATGCAATTTCTAAGTTTCAGTGCCAATGTGTGGGCCAAGGGTTACAGTAAACCTGCAGTGATGCATCGAAAACTACTACTGAAATCCCAGGAGAGTTTCCAGTTACAGACCGTTTGAAGCATTACTCTCCTGGACAGAAGTCGGCATGGTGCCTGTTGTATTCAATACCGATGAAATGTCTGTGTTTAGAGTCAATGTGAAGGTCCACAGTTTACAGTAGATCTGCGAGGGTGCATCGGAAACTAATACTCAACTCCTAGGAACGGGTCCAAGCCCAGTCGTTTCGAAGCGTTACTCACTCGGACCGAAGTCGGCATGATGCCTGTTGTGTTATTGAGTGGTACTTAAGATAGGTGAATAAATTAGTAAAATCAATGTGAAGTGAAGTAGAAATTAGCCAATAAATGAAAAACTTACTTTAGTTTAGAAGAATTACACACTGTCAAACAGCGGACAGAGCAGCAGTGACAGAAGAGCCAATGACCGTGAAGTCAGCACGTTCAAGAGAAGCCGCCCTCCCCACATAAGTTGACGCTGTCGATTCAGCCGTCAGGGTATCGCCCGACCGGCTCACGTGTTTCTCAATTGTCACATGTCATCAAAGGCCCTCGCCTACATTCCAAGAGCCAATGACCGACGTTAAGAAGATTCTTTGAGAAGCTTTTCAATGTGACAGAAGAGGCAATGACTGAGAAGTCGTTTACCTCCAGTGAACTGAAGTGAATAAATACGCGTGACGCAGTGGGCCCAAGACGAGTAGTAGTTTTCAGTTCAGTTTTGGAGCTGATGACCGTCATGCAGGAAGAGACTACATCGTACACAGAAGCACCAAGTCCGCCGCTGTGATGGAATAGCAAGCCGCAGTCTCGCCTCCAGAAGACAGAAGTTAAAAGGTATTGATTTTTACGTACCCGGGTGACTCGTGAGGACGGGAAGGAGACGGCCTCACATCAGCAGTCACCTGTGAGCTGCTGATGAAGGTCTGACAGCCGAAGACTGTCAAGCTGGAGTCCGATGTTCGAGTCCGGGACACTTTCCTTCCCCCGCCACGCCTCTCCGCTAGCCGACGTACAACACAGACACACGCGGCCGCATAGAGAAGGGAAACACTGGGACGCCACATCCGAGGTATCACCATCCGATTCACGACTTCGTTCTCAATAATTAAACGGGTCACAGCACGAGGCGCGTCTCCAGTCAACTGGGCGAAACAGCGATGCGAGATACACACCGCCAGGCGTAATCAGACGCCGCCGCTCACGCAGCAAGGCTACGCAAACGACACAGCTGCCGCTCTCCCAGCTAGAACATCCAGTAAGGAAACAGTTGTACAAAACTTTCAATAAAAGCTATCTCATGTAATAATGCTGTTTCATTCTACCTCATACCCGAGCCAAGGAAGAACCCACCCTGCCCACATGTTGTTAAGAGAGAAAAAGTAATTACTTAGTGTGTTTAAACCTACATTTGGTGTCAGAGTAAAAACCCTTGGCTCAATATGAGGTGTGAATGACAGTCACTAAAGGTCCACAGTTAGTACTGTTTACTGTGTGAAAAGATAGAGGTTTGCATAGCAGTCGTAATATTTTCTTTATTTAGAAGTGTATTTTCTCTCATAATTGTTAGAGTTCGTCGAAAATATTTAAACATCCTTTCATTCAGTGTAGTAGGATTGTGTAACTAGTAGTTTGCAAAATGATGACACGAAATCGTACAAAGTCAGAGTCAGCACCACAAGCGGTTTCTACTCAGGAAGCTATTCAGAGCTTAATTAGTCAACTAGCACAGCTTGAAAATGATAATAATGTATTATTTAAACAGTTGTGTGAGGTTAGGGAAACCGGTTCAATCCCTCCCACCCTAGATTGCTCAGCAGCATCCTTGGTAACTCCATTTTCAGGTAAAGCTGGCGAGGACATAACAGCCTTTTTTGATGATTTAGTAGCAGATGCAAAGTTAAAATCATGGTCAGATGAACAGCTCTTACAAATGACAAAGTTAAGATTGATAGGAGAGGCTAAAGCACACGTATTGTACCATGAAGAATTACGGAATGCTCCAACATTTGAGGAATTGTAGAAAGGATTACTTAAACGTTTTCAAAAACAGAACAGCTGTAGATTTTTTAGGGAAAAATTAAACACTATCACTCAGAGGCAAAACGAATCGTCAGCAAGCTTTGTAGATAGGATTAGAAAAGTTATTGTTAACACCTATCAGTTGACAACTAGCGATGAAGCAAATAAAGTTATTTTACAAGAGGCAGAAGATAGACTTCTGCATACATTTTTACGTGGGTTACCTCCTGAAACGTCCCGTCGTGTCAGGGCAGAGTTTCCTAAAAATTTAGTGGAAGCTGTATCTGTGGTGACGGCTTTCGAAGAAATAGACATTTCCACCAGATACAAGGAGAAGCGAAATGTATTTTCAGCAGGAGTACGATGTTTTAGGTGCGATCGACAGGGACATATAGCAAAAAACTGCAGACAACCTCAATGCGCTAATTCTCAAAGAATAGGTCACACATTCTAGGAATGCAGGTCTAAGAAAGTTTTTGGAAGTAGAAATCAGTTAAACTCAAACGGGAATGTCGGAGCCGCCACCAAATGTTCCCAATAAAATTTCATGCCATTAACGCGAATGTGAAGGCGGAATGCTGGTTATCTGCGACCATACAGGATAAAGAGGCAAGAATACTGGTGGATACAGGCGCAAACGTATCGATAGTGAGTAATGAATGCATTGGAGGAAAGAAATATTATCCTCCAAGGTTTAGATTGAGTGGGGTAGGAGGAGGCACAGTAAAGTCATTAGGATGTACATCATTGATTTTCTATATTCACGGTGTACAATTACAAGAAGGTGTAGAAGACAATAATGAAAATACTGTGCGTATGTGTAACGTTTTTCAAAGATCTTAGAAAAGCTAATTAACATTAAATTTGGAAACATACAGTTTTACATTGACAGAGGTTACATACCTAGGGCATGTCATTAGTGAAAAAGGAATTAAAGCAGATCCTCGATTAATTTCGGCAGTTAAGGACTCCCAACGCCACAATGCATTAAGGAAATACGAAGTTTCATTGGTCTCGCATCGTATTACCGAAAATATGTTCAAAATTTTGCTGAAATTGCCTGAACCTTAACCCAATTATTGAAAAAGGGAGCAAAATTTCATTGGTCTGAAGATTGTGAATCGGCATTTCAAACCGTTAAAGATAAGTTAACACATAGCCCAGTATTAGCCTACCCAGATTATAATAAAGAATTTATTTTATCCTGTGACGCAAGTGATCATTCAGTAGGAGTTGTTTTGAGTCAGAATAATACTTTAGAATCAAATGCCCTTCGTAGAAATGCTCATCCTGACAGTTGACTAGCATCAAAAGAGGTTACCCAGTTACAACTGCAAGACATGACGCCATGATGGATGACATGATGGCATGCGTCATGTTATACGATACAACATCATTCATCATGTTACTTTACGTGACACAATGCATTATATTACATGACATGGATATTAACATTAGCAAATAAAAAAGTGAGAATATGTCTAGATATTTTGATTTAAATGTCATTAAAGTTGCCATATAAGTCGAAAAAGTAGTTCCCTTCTTTAACATCCCTAACTCTGCCCAGGACACGTCCGTCCTTTTTGTGCTGTGATAGGAGCGTTTTTCAATATGGTGCACAATATATAGGTGAGAGAAAGAGCTCTCTTGACAAAAATTGTATGTGTCCTGATCGGCAGGTTGTCAGAGGCCACATTCAGTTCAAAAGCTCTGTTAGTGAGCAATTATTACAGTCAGTAACACTGTCATTCGTCTGTTCATAATATGCATCGTCTTATGGTAAACTTTGAAACTTGTGAGGATATAAAATCTATTAAATCCGGGTACAGGAGGGGAATAAATCAATTAAAAAATGAGACCTTTAAGAGACTACTCAAAGACTAGAACTGGATACATATTGACAACTATTTTCTCAAATGAAAATTGTTTTCCCCTAAAGGTAACTCAAATTAAACAGAAGTCTAAAAATAAGCCACGGATTACGCAAGGAATAAAAGTATCAAGCGTGACAAAAAGAAAACCGTGTCAACTATGTAGGAACAGTTCTGATGCTAACAATGCAATACATTACAACGACTACTGCAAAATATTGAAGAAAGTAATCCAGAAGTCTAAGCAGCTTTATTATGAGAAAAAGAAAGTTACGTCAGGTAACAAAATAAAAACTATATGGGATACAGCGAAGACTGCGGCAGGTGAGACCAGAAAGAAATAGGAACAGATAGCTATAAAATTGAATGAGACATTGGCAACAAGTGCATGTTGGTTTGCAAACCTCTAAAACAAGTATTTTGTTTCTGTGACTGACAGATTGGGTTTATCAGAATCAGAATACAGTGCAATGGTAATATCTAAGAACAGTCTCCACAAATAACCTCAGTAAAATGTAAATGACACTCACTTCTCCCAAAGAAGTAGCAACTATCACAAAATCCATAAAATCAAATTATTCTAGTGGTTATGTTGACATGTCAACAAAATTAATCACAGCATTTATGTGAATTGAGTCTTATCTTAAGTTACCTGTGTAATCAATCTCTTGATATGTGGAACATTTCCAGACGCTAAAATAGGCTGAAGTTAAGCCTCTTGAAAAGGTTGTGTTGTTGTGTTCAAGCGTCTTATTAAGCATCTGTGTGCAAATAATATATTATCCAAGTCACAGTTTGGGTTCCTTAAGGGTTCCATATACAAAAGCCTATTTACGCGTACAGTGAGAACATACTGAATTCATTAGATAGGAAATTAGAGGCTACTGGCATTCTCTGTGATCTGTCAAATGTCTTTGACTGTGTGATCACAGAATATTATAGTGTCACTGCCAGTGCTACAAAACGGTTGGAGTCTTACCTGACTAACAGGAAACAGAGAACACCGTTGCAAAATACCTGTGAAATAAGCAGTCAGTCTTCATGTGATTGGGAATTAATTAATGTGGAGTTCAAGTTTCCATCTTGGGTCCGTTGCTTTTTCTCGTGTATATTTGTGACCTCTCGTGTGTTATTTTGTCAGATGCTAAGTTTGTTTTGTTTGCAGATACCTAGAAACGACACTTGTAAGTTGTGTGATTGTTTCCAATACCAATTTATACTTCAAGTTACAGTGAGTCCGGAAGCTAAGAGAAATCTGAAATTGCAGCTGCGCAAAAGTGAATGATCAGGAAAAGTGATGAGAGAGAATATAGCTGAATCCCAAAAGCTGCGTAGTTATATATTCTGTATCTCTATTGTAGTGAAAAAAGAATTTAGTGCATGACATCATAACATGAAAATTGCCAATGAGATCGCCCCACACTGGGAGCCATACCAAAATAAATACCATAACTGGGCACCAGCTACATCACAACCTTTTTCGGCCTTTATGTGATTTTGGGTCCTTTCAGATAGACGAACATGCAGGTAGGCAGCGGGAGGGCTTGAGTGCATCGTATTTTGAGGACCAGGTTCTACATGATATTGAGACGAACCCTAGTACAAGCTGCAGGCAAGTGGCCCATCAACATGGTGTAGTCAAAGTACGATTGTTGTTGTCTTGCATGACAACTGCTGCTATCCCTATAACCTGCAACGAGGGCTAGGATTATCTACAGTGGATTTTCCTCTATGGGAAGGATTTTGTCGATGCTTCTTACATCAGAACATTACAATTATGGAACATCTCTCATCAGTCCACTTTAATGACTAAGCAAACTTTACTAGAACTCGCATCCTCAAACTACATAATCGTCGTCTGTGGGCTACAGATAATCCTTGAGGAGTTGTTGAGACGTCTCATCAGCGTCGGTTGAGCATCAGTGTGTGGGCAGGGATCTTGACGATCACACAATTGCGCAGACTAGCACTCCGCGACCCCTCGACGGAGCAACGTACCTGGACCTCCTTCGGAATACTCTGCCTGGGATGCTTGGAAATGTGCCTTTGGCAATACGACAGGTTATTTGATTTCAGCATGTCAGAGTACCACCCTACTTCCGATTTACATTTCACCAACACCTCATCTTCTCCGGACATTGGCTAGGAGACGGAGGCCCTGTAGCATGGCCGGCTAGAGCACCGGAATTAAATCCCCTGGATTTTTACCTCTCAGGGCATCTGAAAAGCGTTGTGTATGCTGAACCAGTTCCTGATGAGCAGACCTTTCAACAGTGTGTTCACAATGCCTGTGACGCTAGTTGGAGAGAAGCCAGAATGTGTGAGAAAATGCGGCAATCCGTGATGCGACCTGTGAATGCGTGCACTGCATCCCATGGAGTCCACTTTGAACATCTGTTGTGACGTCTTTGCGATGCAGATCTGTAACTTGTTCCGGGACGATTTTTTGTCTTTGCACGCACACTATCTGTTTCTAGACACACGTTCGTAGGACATTTTTTCTTCCATTTCCAGTCAGCAAACCGTCCCTGCAATTTGCCAGTTTTATTAACGTTCACCCTGTATAGAGAGTCACCTACATACGACATGCATACAATGACTAAACAGCTCTATCTTTAAATTTTATGATTAAAATTTTAAGAGTGTCAGGAATAAAATAAAATGAAAAGAAACTTAGTACAGGCGGGAATCGAACCCAATTTCCAGGTTCTGCCTTCCTTTCCTTTTTAAATTTGAAGGACCTGTTAAGATTTGAACTCATAACCTTCTCCACATCAACATTGTATGATAACCACTATGTTAAAACATCATTATGCCTTGTACATCTCGTCCTTGGTGTAGACATGGGAATGGGGCTTTAAAAATCCATCATACTCTACGCTTGCGCAATACACTACACACATTTCATGGAAAGTGCATGTCTGAGAATTGGAGGGGAGAGGCTTGTACATCGGCGCTTCTGACAGAGCATCGCTGAAAGCTAATTCGTGTGGCGCTAGCAAGTCCAAAAACCATAGGTGAAGGGGCTTGGTCTGTGTGGCTATTTGAGACGCATGAATCGCTTACTGCAAAGAGTCAGCTAGTCCATAATTTATACGTTTTCTTTTCTTGACAGTTTTGGTACTGTGTGGATCTGTGTATTGTTCACAGCAAAAAGCAAACCTGTTAGCACGATAACTCCGGTCTCGCAATTTTACTCCACACAGGGACTAGTCTGGTACATGTTGGTGGACTGAGGAAAGTTACTATACAGTGTATGACGTTGTTGAACAAATAAAACATTCCATTGGTCGAGTGGATGTTGATTCTTTCATCAACTGCAGTTCCTGGTGGCCTACATACTATAAAAGAACATATCTGAGCGATGGTTCTTAATGTTAAGTCTTTCCTAGCACCTGAAAAGGCTTCTCACTTTCCAATATTACTTGAGATGACCGTAAGTTTAGTGTCATGAACAGAATTATTGTGCTAGGTACTTTTATCGTTTATTTACAGCATGAATTCAATATTATGTGACAGAAGCAAAATAACATCATCATAGATACATAAGATTAGAATTTCAATCATGAGCTGCTGAAGGACTTGAACATAAAGCTCTTTCGGATCAGGAAGATGACGGTCCCAAGAAAAATGAATCCACGTTTTCTATCGTTCCAAGTGAAGACAGACTACAGAAATGCTGGTTTATTTATTGGTCCTGATGGAACTCAGTGGAGTAAAACACTGTCACATGCAGCAGAATTCGAGTATACAGTACCATGAAAATTCCACCTGAACCAATAACATGTAGTTCAACTGACACTCAAAGAATGTATGGAACAATTTCATCTCACAAAGAACTTTAGAGGATGTTGTATATTGTACTAATATAGAAGGAAGGTACATTGCTAGTAACAAGAACAAACTGGTGGAGTATCGTGTCGGAGGAAACAAATCATTTTTTTGGGAGCCTGATCAGACAAAACAAACCAGTGACAAACGAGCGACACTGAGAGGAAACACAACAATATTGGAATACATAATATTTCATAAATGTTCGTTTGCTTGAAGAATTATTGCAGGAAAAGTTACAGCAAAAGGGAACTCTCAGACAAAACGAGGAAATTCCACCAGAAATGGTGGCTTCCACATCTAGAGAAGCTTTGTCATGGTCATACGGTTTTTGAGACAATTTTCTAACCGTAGTTACGTACCAAAAAAGATCTAATGTGCCAAACTGGTCAGTTCTCTGGACCACAGTGTCTTTGGTGCCCTCGATCCATCGGAGGGGGAAGACGATCTGGACGCCACACGGTACGTCTCCAAAACAGCCGCCATTACTATTCGAACGCAGACTGCCGCTTCCGAAATACGAAAAGCGTGAAGAGACCAAATGATTTCCTATAATCTTATACACTATTAGGCTAACTTGTTCGAGGTATGTATAAACATCCGACCATAGCACGTCAGGTATAAACGACTGAGGTAGTGAGAGACACCGGCGTCAGATTGGGAAGGATGGATTCCGTTGATTTCACTTCAGGCAAAAGCAGGTCTTATTGCTTAAACAGGTTTACGGCTGACCACCTGTTATGTCCTTATTTAACACATTTTATACATTCTAAACCCAAAAAAAGCAGTAAAATAAAATAAAAGAGAAAGAAAGAAAGAAAACCGACACATCACGAAAGTAATTATCTGAATAGGACGGAAATCGGAAGAAGGAATGTACATGTACAGAGAAACTAATAATTATAGTTCCAGAAAAATTGAGGGATTTATTCAACAGATAGACATTCACAAATGGAGAAGTCTATAACGTTTTCATCCACCTCTGGCCATTACGCAAGCAACTTGGCATTGATGACAGAGTTGTTGGATGTCCTTCTGAGGAGTAAGTTGCCTAATTCTGAGCAACTGGAGAGTTATTTCGTCGGAGTCCCGGACTGGCTGAGACCACTGTCCATAGTTATCCAAACGTTCTCAGTTCTGGAGAGATCCACCTTGGTGGCCAGGCAGGGGTTTGGGAAGCACGACGACTAGTAGCAGAAAGTCTCGCAGTAATAGGATGGACGTTATTTTGCTGAAATGTGAGTCTGGATGCTTCCCAATGACGAGCAACAACTTGGGGCTTGAATATCGACAACGTACCGCTGTGCTGCCGTGCATGACAACTACAGGGATCCTATACTTGAAAAAAGAGACAGCATTGGTCGTATATTTTTTACTATTGCAAAATCGATTTTCTGTCACTGAGTGACCATCTTCAGTGCTAGAAGTTAAAAATTTTTTCACATTACGATCAGAGAGTACAACATAGAAAATCACAATTAAATCTGCATACGAACATAACACTTGTTAGAAACAAACCTATATTGTATAACTTAAATTGGGATGCACTGTTGTCACTAAGCTTACGGCAATCACATAGACTGAGGTCGCTGTTTACCTGCACTTGTTCAGCAGACCTCGGTGTGACGGGGCTTGACACGCCCTCTATGTGACATGTGTCACGTGAAGACATAGTGTTATTGGTTTTGCGAATTATTAACACTAAATAACTCTTGTACTTTTGTGAATGGTGTAGTAATTCAAATTTAAAATGTGCGTACAACACATAGCAGACGCAGGAGAGTATCTAAATCACATTGGCATATTGTTTTTTATAAACTATAAAACATAAAATAGATCGATGATAAGTTGTTAGAGTGCAGAACATATACAAAGCAAAAGATAATGCCAAAGAATAATAAATGTACAACATAAAAAGAGGCGCAACACAGGTCTTTCTTAAAAAAACGTAACACCCACCATCTGGCGTGGGAAGTCAAAAGTACAACGTCCGTAATTTATGTAACAAACGTTAATACCAAGGAGTCAATGTATAAGAAATAATAACGTTAATACCAAGGAGTCAAATATATAAAAAATAATCGCAGTACGAAACTGCCGTTACTTAATAATTAAAATGCCGTGCAAATGTAAGGTGCGAACAAGTAGTATACATCAATCATCGAGAAACCATCATGAGGAAGGACAAGTAATAGTGTCACTTATACCAAAATGTACATTGTACGTTAGAGAAATTAAACATAGACTATGCACGATATCCAGCACTTATTCAAATAGCAAAAGAATTGTTAACATACATTAAAAATAATTACGTAAAGTGATAACCGGTTTGTATTACTTTGTGTCAACGCCTACGAGATGTTGACTGTCGTAAAATTATGTTCAGTAGGCGTCCATAAGTTCTGTAAATTACAGAACAAAAAAGAAAGAAGCATCATTTAAAAAACCGAAATTAGTAATGTTATTAAAACAAACTGAAAACATGTGTGTCAATGTGTTGAGACAGTTGAAATAGCGGCCATTATACGTGTTCTCGTAGCGACTATGACTGAGGCGTTGTATATAAGGGATAACAAGCAGCTGACTATGAATTGCAAATTGTGATAAATGACCACAAGTTGAATTTATTTCATAGTAAATCGGAGAAGCATTCCCAAAAATGTGTGCTTCTCGATATCGTTTGCCTCAGTCATAGTCGCTACGAGAACACGTATAATGGCCGCTATTTCAACTATCTCAACACATTGACACACATGTTTTCAGTTTGTTTTAATAACATTACTAATTTCGGTTTTTTAAATGATGCTTCTTTCTTTTTTGTTCTGTAATTTACAGAACTTATGGACGCCTACTGAACATAATTTTACGACAGTCGACACCTCGTAGGCGTTGACACAAAGTAATACAAACCGGTTATCACTTTACGTAATTATTTTTAATGTATGTTAACAATTCTTTTGCTATTTGAATAAGTGCTGGATATCGTGCATAGTCTATGTTTAATTTCTCTAACGTACAATGTACATTTTGGTATAAGTGACACTATTACTTGTCCTTCCTCATGATGGTTTCTCGATGATTGATGTATACTACTTGTTCGCACCTTACATTTGCACGGCATTTTAATTATTAAGTAACGGCAGTTTCGTACTGCGATTATTTTTTATATATTTGACTCCTTGGTATTAACGTTATTATTTCTTATATATTGACTCCTTGGTATTAACGTTTGTTACATAAATTACGAACGTTGTACTTTTGACTTCCCACGCCAGATGGTGGGTGTTACGTTTTTTTAAGAAAGACCTGTGTTGCGCCTCTTTTTATGTTGTACATTTATTATTCTTTGGCATTATCTTTTGCTTTGTATATGTTCTGCACTCTAACAACTTATCATCGATCTATTTTATGTTTTATAGTTTATAAAAAACAATATGCCAATGTGTTTTAGATACTCTCCTGCGTCTGCTATGTGTTGTACGCACATTTTAAATTTGAATTACTACACCATTCACAAAAGTACAAGAGTTATTTAGTGTTAATAATTCGCAAAACCAATAACACTATGTCTTCACGTGACACATGTCACATAGAGGGCGTGTCAAGCCCCGTCACACCGAGGTCTGCTGAACAAGTGCAGGTAAACAGCGACCTCAGTCTATGTGATTGCCGTAAGCTTAGTGACAACAGTGCATCCCAATTTAAGTTATACAATATAGGTTTGTTTCTAACAAGTGTTATGTTCGTATGCAGATGTAATTGTGATTTTCTATGTTGTACTCTCTGATCGTAATGTGAATAAATTTTTAACTTCTAGCACTGAAGATGGTCACTCAGTGACAGAAAATCGATTTTGCAATAGTAAAAAATATACGACCAATGCTGTCTCTTTTTTCAAGTATACCTGTTACCTGGTCGTAGTGCACAAGAAAACATGGAGTCGCCAATCAATACAGGGATCCTGCTGTGAAATGAAATGGCGTCCCAGAGCAGCACTCCGGGTTGTCGGGCCGTATGGCGGGGGACTGTCAGGCTGATGAGATTCCAGGCCGAACATCCCAGACATCACTGCATACGAATATGTTGGTGTACAGAGAACAATGGCAGTCGGCGCTAGAGGCACCGTAAGCTCAGATCTGTTTATATCAGCACCCTAGCAACTCTTGCTTGATAGGTATGGTCCTTTTACATCCCAAGGTCAAGTTACATTAAATGAAACAGTTTCAACCTTGAAACAGGATTCTCGTCCTCCAGGTATGTATTATTATTTTTATTATAAATGACCAAACTACTCAAGATTGTTCTGCGGGGTGTACAATAATAATTTTGATTTCTTTAATTGAGGTCTGGAAACACCCCGAGTATAGAAATGTGATTTTCAATGTTATGTTTCAACTTTACAAGATAGCTAAAAATCTGGGATCATCGCTTTCTCAACCGACTTTTATGTGTCCATTGTTGTAACCAGTCCACAGGAAAAAAAGACGTGCATTCCTGCAATAAATGCACAAACAGAATTTGTGTTTTGTTGAAGTAGGCGGTGATATATTTTGCTCATATTGGATGATGACTGAAAAGGGCTAAGACCTCAACGACTCTTTAGCAGGTACATATAAGAGTACCAGTGATGATGAATCAATTTTGGGAAATGTGGATTAGAGTGATGGTCATGAAGATATGACAGAGAAAGACATACAGCTGGAAGTCTAGGTGTATGTGAATTAATATGGAGAAGATGATAATAGTATAATATCCAGGTAACTATTGCGCCTACAATTGCATGTAGAAGTGGACAGGTAATATTTTACAGTACCACCTGAAATGCCTAAACAGGCTGCCAGGAATATAATATCTGAAAATTCATATATCCCATGTCACCTCACACCACAATTCAGAGAAGTGAAAATCGTCGCAGACCGTTTATTACCAATCACATGCAGAGTGTAATAGTAATACACACCAATAATAATGCAGAAGACAGAGAAATTCGACAGCCATATCCTGAGGGGGGCCTTGAACTTGACTTTACATATCAACAGCAGTCCTTTGATCTACTAATAACAGCTAGTTTACACAAGGCACGTGGAGAACCTTTGAGTGACTTTGGTGAGATTATTGTGGCTTACATATTTTTCGAGCCACAATGAGCTTCATAAGATGTGATCTCGGAGTCTTTCCATGTAGCATACTTCTACAAAATCTACTCGGTTTACAAGCCGCGTCATTTCGAATAAGACACTCGATTTTCCTGGGACATCGTCATCAGGAGTTGAAATCTATGACTGCCTGTGTAGGATCGCTATTCTACTTATATAGATGTTACGGCAGCGTGTGGAGCCTTCCAGAGAGGACTGGAGTGGTGCATATGCAGGAGGCAAGCTGGACAGCAACTAGAGGTTACGGAACCGAGTGATGTCACATGGAGCGAGCGGCCGGCGCTACGTTTGAAACTGCCGCCCCCTGTCGACACACCCGTCGATCCTACGTCTTTCCTACTATCACCCTCTCTTGCCCATTCCATTTTATATCGCTCTGAAATGTTAGGCCTTGATATTCAGTCGCCGTTACTGTGCCAAATAGTACACTAGCATCACTGTATTCGAATAATATGGATTTGTTTTTCCTACTGACATGTATTAACTGACACTTTTCTTTATTGACACCTACTAACCATTCACGATAACAACTAGAAATTTTATCTAACTTATACTGTATACACGCACAGTCACTAAACGATGCCACCTATCCTTACATCACAGCATCTTCAGCAACCAGTCGCAGACTGTGCTTACGCTCTCCACCAGATCACTTAAGTATATCGAAAACAACAGCTGTGCTATCACACTTCCAGGGGACATCTGACGGAGCCCTTCACTCTGATGAATGCTCCCCGTCGAAGACAACGTACTGGGTTCCGATACTTTAGGTAACGTAATCTGTATGCTTGTACCGCCCTTAAGAATCTGCCGTGGGGCATTGTGTCAGATGCTTTTCAGATAACTAGGAATATGGAATGTGCGTGTTGCTCGTCATGCATGGTTCGAGGGGTGTCATATGAGAAAAGGGCAAGCTGAGTCTCGCACGAGAGATGATTTCCAAAACAATATGATTCGTGGACAGAAGACTTTCGTTCTCAACGGAATTTGTATTAGAATTGAGAATAAGGCCAAGAACTCTGCAAAAAGCCGATATTAAGGCAATTGGTCTGTAATTTTGCTCGTCGGTTCTTTTGCCTTTCTGCAACGATTTTTTCCGTTCCTTGACCCGGCATTGGGTAGAGATTCGCTATAAATACAAGCTAACTGAGGGCAATACCAAAGACTACTGTTCGTAATACCTAATCGGTATTCCATCCGGACATGGCAAACTAATTATTTTCAGTTTTGTCCTGCTTGTCTACGAAAGGGATGCATATTACTATGTCCTCCATACGTGAGTCTGTGCAGTGGTCGAACTACGGGATGTTTGCACGATTCTCGCGCGTGAAGGGTTTCTTAAACGCGAAATATAACATTTGGCTACGCTTCTGCTATCTTTTGCTGTCGCGCTAGACTGGTGAACGAGAGACTGGATAGAAGTATAAGACACACATAGCGATTTTGGGTTTGTCCGTATTTTTCTCGGGTAATTGTCAAGATCTTTCGCTAAGGTATGGTGATGATAGTTGTATGCTTCGGTACGGACATTTTTAAGCCACTCGAACTTCTATTAACTTTCGTGTCTCTGTTCTGTACGAGAGTAAATTTATATATTTCCAGTAGCACGTTAGTTCAATAATTTCTTTATTCACTTTTAACTCATTTTAATCCATATACATATACCCTTTAACGACGCGAGGTCTTTCTATAGCTCATAATTTAAGGACCAATGTCACGGCATCCATGCATAATTGTATTTAGGTTATTATATGTGTTACCTTTCTAAACAACAGTGAATACAAAATGCCCGCATAACATCTCCGATAAAACACTGCGGAATTCTCTGTGTAATTCACGGCGTTTTTGTTCAGTGACGATCCCTGGGAACGTTCGCAACAATGCACGGTCGGTGGAGAAGGGCCTGAGTCGTTGCCTAGCATCATTGCGATTTCTGCCGAGGGTATCGTAGTGTCGTTACGAAATCGTGCGCTTAGTTAAACCGCAAAGAAACTATTGATATTCTGTTGTGAAGTGTTAGAGCATTTGTTACAGCACAACAGCCGCTGTTAAAATCTCATTCCGAGCTTGTGAGCTTCGCAAGAAGTCTTAGCTCCAGCTCTGGGGACATGAGACGCATCAGTGATAACAGGTATGATCCAGTGGCTTGGTGTCACTCCTTATTCGTCTTTTAGCAGGAGATTTGAATTGCAATCAGCATAACGTAGATTATTCTGTCTCACTATCTGTATAGGAAGTTAGTGCTGGCGTATAAAACTTTGCTGTCGGATGATGAAGCGTGTTTCGGACACCTGGTTGGTTACTGGATTCCCTATGATAGATAAAACTCTGATGACGTGTTTATATTGTAGCACTTCTTGGTAACTTCCACACAGCTGAAATCTTAGTTGCTTTAATTTTTGTAACAATCTCACGGAATATGTGACGCTATATATGCAATGCTTTCGAGTATTCACAAAGTGAGTTAGATGTTTAATAGTTTAAAGTGGAGATTATAATTTTATCGAACAGCGCTGAAATGAGCTAGACGCCTGTGTGTCACACTTGGTAATGAACACTAAATCACATTTATGGCAATATTTTGAACTTTTAATGAAGAGGGAGTTTTCATTACGCGAATTGTACACTGAGGTGACGAAAGCCTCCTAACATCGTGTCTGGCATGCTTTTGCACGGGTTCGTGCAACAACTCGATGTGGAATGGGCTCAGCAAGTCGTCGGATGTCCCCTGCTGTCTCTACCCTCTACCGCCGTCGATATTTGCGAAAGTGTTGCTGAAGTAGGATTTTGTGCGTGAACTGACCTCTCGATTATGCCCCATAAATGTTCGATGGAGTACATGTCGGGTGATCTAGGTGGCCACATCGTGCACTCGAATTATCCAGAATTTTCTGCCAACCAATCGTTAACAATTGTAGCCCGGTGGCAAGGCGCAGTGTCGTTGATAGGAATAAAATCCATGAATGGCTACAGATGGTATCCAGGTACATGAGTACGACTAATTCCAGTCAATGCTCGGTTGAGATTGACCAGAAGGCCCAGTCTATTCTATGTAACCACAGCCCTCACCATTGCAGAGACAGAATGAGCTTGCACAGTATCTTGTGAAAACTTGGGTCCATGCCTTCGTGGGTTCTGCGACACACTCGAAGCCTACAGTAAGCTCTTACCCAGTGAAACTGCGACCCATGTGAGCATGTTATGAATTTTCCAATCGTGTAGAGTTCTATAAATATGGTCGCGAACCCAGGGGAGGCGCTGCAAGCGATGTTGTGCTGTTAGCAAAGGCACTCTCGTCAGTCGTGTGCTGCCATAGTCGTGTGCCCATTAACTTCAAATTTCGGAGCAATCTCGTGATGGATACGTTCGTCGTATGTCCCACAATGGTATCTGCAGTTACTTCACATAGTGTTGGTGGTCTTTTAGCACTGACAACCTAATGCAAACGCAGCTGCCCTCGGTCCGTGACAGGAAGTAATACCCAAAATTTGGTAATCTCGACCCGCTCTCGACCCTTTGGGCCTTGAAGTATTCAATTCCCTATTGATTTCCGAACTGCCATTACGCGTTCAGAGTTTGTTAATTCCCGTCGTGGAGCCATTATCACGCCCGAAAGCACTTCACATGAATCACCTGACAATGAAGGACAGCTCTGTCAAACGACTGCCCATTCTTATATTTTGTACATGATAACACTGTCTGCTGAATATGTTCGTATAGATATCCACTGTCCTTTGTCAGCACTGTATATTACGTCGTGAAAGATAATATCAGTTACGAATGAGGTACTCAGTCTTAGAGTAATGGTATGACAGAGAGAGAACGAATCGGTATCTCAAAGAAAGCTTTACAGCGGATCCCATTTTTATTTCTACTACAAAATACTATTGTTCCAGAGACGCTTCAAAGGTTGAAATGTAATTTATTCCGGAACGAGCACAAATATGAAATCGAACAATAGTGTAGAGCAAATAAGTTCGAAGTGTACTACAATAGGTGATGTCACACTAAGGCATTACAATTTCGTCACTGTTCAAAGCTGCCTATATAGTAGTATCGCACATTCCTCTTCAGGTGTTTCGCGTTGCTACATTGCTACGAGACATTCTCCCGAGTTGATGACGTAAGGATAATCTTCGTGTCCACTCTTTCATCGTGATACTGCCAATTCAGCCATTTGTGAAGTGGTAGCTGTTTCAGCTGTTTAGAGCCGTGTGGAGTTGAACCGAAGTGTTCTCTTCCTGTCGAATAGGTGGCCACTATTTCTGCAGCACAGTTATATGGTCTCCACCGAAGTGCTTACAAGGGAACCTCCCCATCGCACCCCCCTCAGATTTAGTTATAAGTTGGCACAGTGGATAGGCCTTGAAAACCTGAACACAGATCAATCGAGAAAACAGGAAGAAGTTGTGTGGAACTATGAAAAAAATTAGTAAAATATACAAACTGAGTAGTCCATGTGCAACATAGGCAACATCAAGGACAATGGGAGTTAAGGAGCACCGTGGTCCTGTGGTTAGCGAGAGCAGTTACGGAACGAGAGGTCCTAGGTTCAAGTCTTCCCCCGAGTGAAAAGATTGATTTTTTATTTTCAGTTTATGTGACAAACTCTTATGTTTTCATCACTTTTCTGGAGTGATTATCACATCCACAAGAAAACCTAAATCGGGTAAGGTAGAAGTATCTTTTTACCCATTCGCTAAGTGTACAAGTTAGGTGGGTCCACAACATATTCCTGTCATGTGACGCACATGCCGTCACCAGTGTCGTATAGAATATATCAGACGTGTTTTCCTGTGGAGGAATCGGTTGACCTATGACCTTGCGATCAAATGTTTTCGGTTCCCATTGGAGAAGCACGTCCTTTCGTCTACTAATCGCACGATTTTGCGGTGCGGTCGCAAAACACAGACACTAAACTTATTATAGTGAACAGAGACGTCAATAAACGAACGGACAGATCATAACTTTGCGAAAATAAAGTAAAATTTTCAGTCGAGGGAAGATTTGAACCAAAGATCTCACATTCCGCAGCTACTCACGCTAACCACGGGACCACGGCGCTCGTGATCTCGCATTCTCCTAGATGTTGCCTATCTTGCGCATGGACTACTCAGTTTCTATATTTTACTAATTTTTTTGATAGTTCCACACAACTTCTTCCTGTTTTCTCGATTGATCTGTGTACAGTTTTTCAAGGCCTAACCACTGTGCCAACTTATAACTAAATCTGAGGGGGGTGCGATGGGGAGGTTCCCTTGTTAGTATGGAATTCAGTGGATCTCATTCCCGTTAGTAGGCATGTTTTCATTGCGAATTGTGATTATTGTGTTGCACGTGAAAATCTTCTGCCTACGTGGTGGTGAGCATTTAGCATTGACTTAAGGTCTTCTTCAATGCCGTGGCAGAAAGTGGCTTGGGGTGAAGCTAGTCGTTGGCGTGCTGACCCAGCCTCACAGATCGCCACATGCACTGCCACGAGTGCTCGAGTCTTTAGAAGCTCCCAAGACGTTTGTGACTGAAACCGTAGCAGCGTAATTTTCCACCAAACACTGATTTCATGTCCCACGAGCGCACTGACACCGGCACTTAACAGGCGACACAGCCCCATGTCTTATCAGCGCTTTAATGTGGGGAAGCACATTAGCACACGTCTCTAGAGACGTTGGACGACTGTGGTGTTATGATAAGGACTGGAGTACATTCTCAAGCGCATACAACCAACGTTGTAGGACCTCTCGCTTTCCAAATAAAGTAATACGGCAGTTCTCAAATAGTACTGAGTCTGTGGTAGAGTTATATACATTAAAATGTGTTGACAAGAAATATATGAAAATTGTTTATGATAAGGAAAGTAGAATGATTTGGTGACCGAGGCCATCCTTGTCTAAATCAATGTATTATTTCAACTTTCATCACTGCACAATCATTTTAATACATGTTTTGTCATACGCATGATCGTTCTAACTAATTTTGTTTAAGGCCTTTGCGTAAAAAGACTTGAAGTAATTTTTTTGGAGTTACCTAATCAAATCCTTTTGCGTTGGCGATACGACCAATGTTAATACAATTTTTCATTCTTATATGGACAGTTGAAGAAATTTAGAGTTCATATCACCACATTCTCAGGCCTTCTTCCTTCTTAGACTTTATAAGCTTTACTGAGTTCATCTGTTGTTATTGGATCTACAGTTCCTTTTCCATCTACTGTGATATCTATTAGTGAGGAGTTTCGTAGTTATTTAATCCATAAATTAGGACAGAATACTACTACAATCTGCGTATAAATGCTGTATACGACTCTTAGGAAGACTCCTACGGGGTAATGAGGAATATAATGAACAAGATCTAACAACCATTCAGGCAAAATGAGATCTCACTAGCATGAAATATGTCTCAGATGTCCAGGTAGTAAAACTACAAGGTGGCTAGGCATGTTTGTGACCTTGTCAAGCGACACAATAAGTCATAAAAGTGAGTCTGCTGCTAATTTCTTCTTTGCAGTTGAGTTCTGTAACAACAGTCAGATGCAGATTTGTTCTCGGAGACTCAAGTGATTAAGGCTGGAAGTAGAAACAGGGGAATATGTGAAATTTTCTACATCACTTATCCGAAAATAAACTGGAGTCCCTAATCAGGGAACCGACTCGGGAAGATAACATATTAGTCATCCTGGTCAGCAACAGGCGAGAACTTCCGACGCAGTAGAAAAGGGAACCTCCGGTAGTAAAGCCGTTATAGCACAGTTGAGTAGGATTCTATATTGCAATAGCGAGAAACGTAGGAATATATCTCCGCTTAACAAGAGCGGCAAGAGTTCGGATTAGCTAATCGGCCAACGAAAAAATTACGTATCTAGGACTGACAATGTTGACATCAATGTACAAAATTCAAAAGAATTGTACAATACGCTTTTACAGCTGATATGTGTGGAACAAAGTTGCGAGGGATGGAAAAGATACGTCGTTGTTCGACAATGATTATAAAAAGCTGCAACGAAAGCAACGAGAGCCCCATTGCAAATTTAAACGTACGCGGAGTCTCGGAGACAAACAAAACATGAACGAAGCCAAAAGCAGCTTAAGGAGTGACACTCATGAAGCGCTCAACGAACTCGAAAATAAGATTCCATCTACCGACTTGACACAAAACCTTCATATGTTTTGGTCTTGCGATCGAAATCAGCAGTGTAGATACTCCAGGATCATAGTGATATCGAAGCGGAGGATGACAGAGGGAAAGCCGTATTACCAGAAGTCTTTTCGTCAGAACTGTTTCACCGAGAAAGACTGCACTGTAGTTCCTCCTTTGACACGTCACACGAGTCTCGAAATGACACCTACCACAATAAGCGACTGTGGGATAGAAAAGCATCTGAAATCACTCAACAGAGAATAAGACACTAGACCTAGTGGGATACGAAACAACTTTCTCCTTTCCTATCAGCTTTGTATCGTTGGTCCTGGAGAAGCGGAGCATTTCTAGTGATAGTGCTTGTGTAACTATGCCTTTAGTTTCCATAGAATGTAAACTGCTCTGTGTAATTATGTACTTACGCCCACTGAGTCACAGACAACTATCATTTCTCGGTGAAACTTGGACCGTACGTAGAAAGAATAGCTGCACTACAGCACATAAGGTAACAACAAGGAATACTCAGTGAGACGAATATAAATGCCACTTATAGTCAAAGGCAATAAGTACACTCAGGTGACCACGAATGGTGAATGTGCCCTGGACTTTACAAAAGGCTGGACGTGCCTCTTAGCGGGGTGTGTGATCCCCACGGACGGTAACACATGTTCAGCAACGTGTTCCCGTTCTATAACTTTTGCTTTTATATCGATTGAGATGCGGAGTCCTAAACATGAAGTGACGGACGAATGCCATTCGAAAATACCCACATGGGAAGCAGTACAGTGTCACAATGATGTTGACCGGAGGCTGTACTGTGTTCAAATCTTTCGAGGTTAATTTGCCGCTACAACATTATGCCTCACCATACCACAAAATCTGGACTTCCAAAACGTTCATGTCCGACAATGTTCCTGGGTGAATTACGTATTCTCACCTCTCGCCAGATGAGGGAACGTCCAGAATCACTGGCTCTGCTCTCAAACGAGAAGAGTAAGCGACATGATTCGTCGTTTGTGCAATCCCTGCACACCTGGCGCCATCGCAGATCTTTGAACACGGTTCATTCGAAGGTGAACGTTACTATGACAACTTACTCCTTCCCCAAATCCGTCCTTTCAAGGAACAGCCGCTCCTGACCCCATTTTTGAGGATGACGATGCCTGACCGCATCGAAGAAGGCATGTGGAGCAGTTCTTGGAACGAGAGGATATCTGGAGAATAGACTGGTTCAGTTAGCAATAATTTCCACTACCGAGACCTCATCGAGCACGTGTGAGATACGTTGGGGAGACGTACTGCAGTACGACCACATGAACCAGAGACCATGCTGCCGTTGTGGTCCGCCCTGGTGGAGGAATGAAACACCCCACCACAAAAACTCCTTACAGACTTTGTGCCCAACATGGGAGCAACTTGCAGAGCGTGCGTTGTCGTCCGTCCTGATTAAACGAGTCCCTCTTTTTGTAACGTTCAGGGGACCACCATACAGCAGGGTTACTTCGCTGTATTTATAGTCTTTCAATAAAGGTGTAATCTCTTTTCCTCCCATTTCGAATACTTTTAGTTACCGTTTGTGCTGTGCTGTGCTGTACGTGTTCCTTCTATGGACGGTTAAAGTTTCATTGAGAAATGTCGGTTGGCAGTGACTCATGGAGCGAAAGCTACTTTCGTTCTTACGTCTGGCCCTCCTCCTTATAAATGACATAGCGGATGGCGTCGGAAGATCCACGTGCCTCTTCGTTTACGGTGCTCGTAAAAGAAAAGTTGCAAAGGTAGAAAACTGTGTAGAGATGCAGGAAGACTTGCAGAAAATCTGCAATTGGTGCAGGGAGTTTTAAAAGACCTTCTTCACAAACAGATGTAACGTTTTGTGCGTAAACAGGCAGAAAAATCCGTTATTGTATCCTCTTGCAGAACAATCACTGGAAGGGGTAACATTTACAAATGCCCAGAAGTGCGAGTACGGAGCGATTTTCGTGGAAAGACTTCATAAAACTGACTGGAGGTTAAACAGATGGCATACTAAAGTTAATTGCAAGAACAGTCATGAAATTGAGCTCATCAACATAGGAAGTAGCTTACAAAACACTCGTTCGATCAGGCGATAGAAGAGCCACCTGTTTCCCCACGAGTTCACACAGTGAGCGCGAAAACCATTCCGGAGATACTCAGGCAACTCCCGTCGCAGACGGTTCAAAGAAAGCATTCAGTAAAACGGCTGCTTTACTGATAAAGTTAAAAGAGTGTACGTTCCTAAATTTATCAGCCAACAACATATCACTGTCACTTACGTGACCTCGCGAAAAGAACGTGAAGGCAAAATTAGACGGACTCGAGCACACCCAGAGAGTATTACCACCTATCGTTCTTCCCATGAACCATTTACGACTGGAACAGAACAAGGAAATGACAGTGGTACACAGTATACCCTCTGACACACGCCGTATGGTGGTTTGCGGGGTACAGATGTAGATGATATATTAATAATTTAGTTCCTGCCCGGCAAGCTGCTAAAAGGTGTGTGGCGGAGGGTAGTACTTCCCTGTTCCACTCGCGAATGGCACGGCTGAAAATGGCTGTCGTTAAGCCTCTGTATTAATTTTAATTTATCGAATTTTCTAGTCGAGATAATTTCGTGATATGTATAATATGGGGAAACTCATGTTGTCCACCTCTTCTGAGAGAGTGCTCTCTCGAAATTTCAATAGTAAACATCTTCGTATATACAAACTTACAGCATGTTGGAGTAACCAGGATCAGTACTTCTGTTACTCGGTAGAAAGAAAAACCAGTCCAAGTTGCAAATATTTTATTTTTCATTCGATGTCTAGTTTCGAGCTGAAACTTCTTTTGAAATCTACATTACAAAGTTCGGGAATGGCATTTCCAAAGATTTTAACAAATGTGGAATGTACGAGTATAAGGACATTCACTGGTACACTTGGGAAGGCAGGGGAACCGGATCTGTCGTTGACTATATATAACAGATCAGGACTTCAAGAAGGCTGTGAGGGACACAAGTGTATTCAGGGGATTCTTTGATGACAATGATCACTATTTAACCTGCAATGAAATTGGTATTGTGAGGCCGAAAGTGCAGGAGGTCAGGTCCATATGTAGGAGGACAAGAGTGGAGAAACTTCAGGATAAGGAAATCAGGCACAAGTACATAACAGTGATCTCAGAAAGGTACCAGTTAGTTGAATGTCGTCAATTACAGTCATTGGAAAAGGAAGGGACAAGGTACAGGGACACAGTACCAGAAATGGCTAAAGAATGTCTTGGAATAGTTGTGTGTAAAGGTAGGATGAAGCAAACAGCTTGGTGGAATGATACAGTCAAAGCAGCCTGTAAAAGGACAAAGAAGGCGTTCCAAAAATGGTTACATATTAGAACTCAGGTAGACAGAGAAAGTTATGTTGAAGAAAGAAACAAAGCCAAACAGATAACTGCAGTATCCAAGAAGAAATCTTGGGAAGACTTTGGAAACAGGTTGAAGACTTTGGGTCAAGCTACTGGAAAACCATTCTGGAGTGTAATTAGCAGACTTCGAAAGGGAGGTAAGAAGGAAATGACAAGTATTTTGGACAGGTCAGGAAAACTGCTGGTGAATCCTGTTGATGCCTTGGGCAGATGGAGGGAATATTTTGAAGAGTTGCTCAATGTAGGTGAAAATGCGATCAGTAATGTTTCAGATTTCGATGTACAATGGGATAGGAATGATGATGGAAATAGGATCACATTTGAGGAAGTGGAGAAAATGGTCAATAGATTGCAGTGCAATAAAGCGGCTGGGGTGGATGAAATTAAGTCGGAACTCATCAAATACAGTGGAATGTCAGGTCTTAAATGGTTACACAGGATTATTGAAATGGCGTGGGAGTCGGGACAGGTTCCATCAGACTGGACGAAGGCAGTAATCACACCAATCTTTAAACATGGAAACATAAAAGATTGTAACAACTATAGAGGTATCTCTTTAATCAGCGTTGTTGGAAAAATATTCTCAGGTATTGTTGAAAGGAAAGTGCGAGTATTAGTTGAGGACAAACTGGATGAAAATCAGTGTGCGTTTAGGCCTCTTAAAGGTTGTCAGGACAAGATTTTTAGCTTACGGCAAATAATGGAGAAGTGTTACGAGTGGAACAGGGAACTGTATCTATGCTTTATAGATCTAGAAAAGGCATATGACCGGGTTCCTAGGAGGAAGTTATTGTCTGTTCTACGAGATTATGGAATAGGAGGCAAACTTTTGCAAGCAATTAAAGGTCTTTACATAGATAGGCAGCAGTTAGAGTTGACAGTAAATTGAGTTAATGGTTCAGAGTAGTTTCAGGGGTAAGAGAAGGCTGCAACCTAAGGATCATATGTTGAAAACAATAGACTGGCTGGGTGAGATTAAGATATGTGAACATAAAATAAGCAGTCTCTTATATGCGGATGACTTAGTTGTGATGGTAGATTTGATTGAAAGTTTGCAAAGTAATATTTCAGAGCTAGATCCGAAATGTAAGGACTATGGTATGAAGATTAGCATCTCCAAAACGAAAGTAATGTCAGTGGGAAAGAGATATAAACGGATTGAGTGCCAAATAGGAGGAACAAAGTTAGAACAGGTGGACGGTATCAAGTACTTAGGATGCATATTCTCACAGGATGGCAAAATAGTGAAAGAACTGGAAGCGAGGTGTAGCAAAGTTAATGCAGTGAGCGCTCAGCTACGATCTACTCTCTTCTGCAAGAAGGAAGTCACTACCAAGACTAAGTTATCTGTGCACCGTTCGATCTTTCGACCAACTTTGTTTTATGGGAGCGAAAGCTGGGTGGATTCATATTACCTTATCAATAAGATTGAGGTTACGGATATGAAAGTAGCTAGGATGATTGCAGGTACTAGTAGATGGGAACAATGGCAGGAGGGTGTCCACAATGAGGAAATCAAAGAAAAACTGGGAATGAACTGTATAGATGTAGCAGTCAGCGCAAATAGGCTTAGATGGTGGGGTCATGTTGCACGCATGGGAGAAGCAAGGTTACCCAAGAGACTCATAGTAGAGGGTAGGAGGAGTCGGGGCAGACCAAGGAGAAGGTACCTGGATTCGGTTAAGAATGATTTTGAAGTAATAGGCTTAACATCAGAAGACGCACCAATGTTAGCACTGAATAGGGGATCATAGAGGAATTTTATAAGGGGGACTATGCTCCAGACTGAACGCTGAAAGACATAATCAGTCTTAAATGATGATGATGACGATGATTTATATTTCTCTCTTTACTGCTAGTTTCCAGGTCGTAGACCCATTCTCAAACCATTCTTCTATATCAGACAAGCAGTCAAGGTGGAACCTGACATGGTCACTGGGCACCAGTGGCATATAAAGGAGCCTGAATAAACAAGCTTTCTGCCCGTGGCTTCGCAGCATACAGACATACATATTTCACATATATATTTATGCACATATATCATTTTCATTGAATTTCCCCTGAAATTTCATTCGAATGCAGTGGAAAACTGTAGTGTAGGCTCAATACGGTTTAATCAAAAATCGTGGACAATAGTTCAACTTTTTGGATGTGAAAATGGAATAAACACCACTTTTCAAACTGGAAATAGGATGCTGTAAGTATTTCATTTCTTTTCTCGACGTTCACTGACATTACTTCCATTTTTAAATTTTGATTATATCAAGTGTGTGGACTGAAATGAAACTTCGAGGAGTTTTGAGAGAAACCTTCATTTCAATTCACCAACAGTGCACCAAAACGGATGAGCTCGTTGTGTTCGTGAATCATTCTTTGAAGGTTCAGTACTATACCACACTTTACTCACGCTACAGAATCATATCTTCGATCTACCTCCAGTTTTTCATCTCCTATAAAGTATATCTTAACAGTTTCATTTCTCCATTTCTTAGGGGAAGAAGAGATTCAGGCCTGTGGTAAATTTGACATGGTACTTTGAATGTGGTCGCTAATCCATTTTCTTCTACTTCAAATAACGTTCCTAATGAAGGCATGTGAAAGAATGAATTACGTGGCCTCATATTGTTCAATAATAACAAAATACATATACAAAAAGGACTAATTTCTGGGTCGAAAGCGCATTCTCAATTCCTGAAGCTCTACTTATGTTTAGAAAGGAATGTTTGAGAATAGCGCTACAGCATCGGAACTAGCAACGAAAGAGTTAAATATTAGCGGTTAACACAAGTACATAGTTAATTTGTGGAATATCTAGTCCAAGACAGATACGGGTGCAGCGTGTAACGGCCACTGGCCACTGCGGGGCACCGAGCGAGGTGGCGTAGGGTTAGCACACTGGACTCGCATTCGGGAGGACGACGGTTCAATCCCGCATCCGGCCATCCTGATTTAGGTTTTCGGTGATTTCCTAAATCGCTCCAGGTAAATGCCGGAATGGTTCCTTTCAAAGGGCACGGCTGACTTCCCTTCATTAATCCGGTTAGACCGATGACCTCGCTGGCTGGTCTCCTCCCCCAAACAACCCCCATTGCGGGGCCGAATGCCGCCTCGTCGTGCTGCGAGCGCGCCAAGGAAAATCAACAGGCGACGAAAAGACGTTGGGCTATCTTTCCAGCGACGACAAGAGGGCCCAAATGGGGAAAACAAACTTTGACCTAGGACCGATTATTATGATACCGCATCTGGGAACGTGGATCCCGGAAACGGCGAACCTGGTCGGCTGATGGCGTGTTACTGTCATGAGAATCCATGTGTTGAAGGGTTTATGACACCGCGAGCAGACAAAGGTGTTGGATGCCCACTCCTCATCGCAGGACATGGAAGTCGAAGCCTCGCTCGCTCTGCATAGGAGGGTAGGCGGCAGTAGGGGGCAGATTTAACGACGGCGTGCAGTGCTGCTGGTACAGGCGCAAGTGTTTCGGAGCACACGGCTCGACGCACATTGTTAACACAGCAGTTCGCAGCAGACGACCGCTCGGTGTTACCATGACGACCCAACGAAATCGAGCACGAAATCGTCGAGAATGGACCATGGATCAATGGAAACGTCTCACCTGGTCTCACAAGTCGTGTTTTTTTTTTTTTTTTTTTCTTACACTAAGTCAGCGGTCGTGACTACATACGCCATCATCCAAACGTACGGCTAAACTTAACAAGCACCATACAACGGACACAGGCTGCTGTAGGCACAATAGGGTATTTGTTTCCCGGAAATCGTCTTGACTGGTTAGTTATGTCATCGTACGTTCAGAACACGCTTATGTGATGCCTGTGCCGTCACTATTTAGTACTTCCGCTGCTTATTCGCAGTGATGCCTTGTTTTGGAATTTACTTTTCGGAAAATGGGCTGGTAGTACCCCATTGAACAAATACATCTACAGTATGAAACTCCGGAAAAAAATTGTTTTTGAGCGTTCCAAAAATTGAGAAGGTAAGTAAAATTAGGTAGCAACTCGCTCATAAAGATCAAATGCCCAATACGTGAGTTTATTTCTGTAAGCATCATTTTGATGTAAGTAGACACTGTATGAACACGGGCGCTGATGACCGCGCAGTTGGGCGCCCCACAAAGCAGAAATCATCATCATCATCATCATCATCATCTCTATGAACACATTATAGCCTGTAGCGTAGTAGATAGCATGCTGAACGTCTAATGCAATATTTGCAAGACCGATTCTCATTCGGAGGAAGTTTGTTTTTCTTTTCCCCTCCTCTTCTCTTCACTTAATACTGGTGTCTTTTTAAGTTTACTTTATTCGTAATACAGTTATGTAGTAGCTTTTAATTCTATATGATATGACATTTCTATAAAATTGCCATTTAGTAACTTCATTTTACACTTGGTCAGTTCGAGATACATCACAAAGTTGGAGTGAAGAAACTGTATTTAATGCGTGTGGTAGCTCTTATTCCGATGACTCTGGAACACCATTTAACATCTTCCGACCGCATTATACTCCCCAAACAAGTCATCGAAGACAATAATTTGTCACTTACAACTGTTTCCATTCAACCTGATGTAAAGCTGTGTGATTCTGACAAAGAGAAAAATTGAACACTGCTTGGAACCCACGACGAAATGTAATAAGAAAGTGAAAGTCGGTGCTGCTTAAGCACTTTTAGATCGCAGTGTTTCAGCATCACTTACATATGCAGTAAAATAATGGATACTTTAAGGTTCTACTGCGTAAACTGCATATTTCGTAGAGCTAATTTTCCGGTGATTTAAATTAATGACACGGAGGAACAGAACATGGCAGTATGTAAGCCGACGGTGCTCTGCAGATCCCCAAGAGTGTTAGGACGCTGTCTGAAAATTTGAAAACTGAAAAAAGAGGTACTTGGAAAACAGTAATAGTTCTGGCAACAACTACAGATATTAACTGCCAGAACTATCTTCTGAATGAAAATGTTTCCAACGTTTCTTATTGAGCAGGCTTTCACAAGCAGCCTTGGAAAACCTTTAGCATGGTCCGAACAAATAACACAGTTCCAGATTCCCTCACTTTTAACATAATTCTACAACTTATTGCTGTGTCACAGTACTTCCTTCCCAGTCACCATGCAGTGCAGTTTTCATGTTTCTTATTTCCGGAACTTGATTATCTGGGTTGTTTCGAAGAACGAAGAGGACATAAACGCATCAACTTTCCGAAGGATTCCGCAGTCAGTCTTCACAAAATTCCTTTCCACTTTTACTTAGAAGTTGGAAACGCATTTTCCATCACTAAATAACTACACCGTTTGCAAAATGTACGAAAGAAAAACACTAGAAACTTCCATACGATGCATGTTCCAAGGAACATTGCATCATAATTCGGAGTAACACAGGTGAATAAGCAGCGGAAGTACTAGACAGTGACGTCAGCGGCATCACATAAACGTGTTCTGAACATACGATGACATAATTAACCAGTTAAGACGATTTCCGGGGAACAGTCAAGTATCGTAATTATCTGCCGACACTGAGCAAGTGACTTTCAAATAAAATGCCGCCCCTGTACAGGAGTACACATAATGGACGTACGAGTACAGGTTGTAGATGTGTGGTTGACGACATACCGAAGTTTGGGTCTGACCGTCAGTCGTGCTCAGGTAGCCCGAGGGTAAGTTGGAAATATCGGCTCAAATTTTCATTGAAGTCATCCCATTATGCAGCTGACGGTTGTTCATATTCGCAGCTGCGAAGGCATTTAATGTACATGTGTACCAGTAACTACGGCTAACACTCTCGTAACACATATAGAGCTTCGTGTTACTCCTGGCGTGTGACGTCACCAGAGCTTCAGCAATAACAGTGCGTTTTCGATCATGTGATCAAATCTTGGAATTTAATGACTTTTGACTTTTAATTACAAAATAACAACAATCCGAACCATATTTTTAATACAGGGAAATGGCCTTTAGTGCTACAGGGGATATTCACCTGATCTTCCTTGGTACTTGTAGCAGTAATCGAAGGGACCATGACAGGTGTGAACTACATGATCATTATTGTGGATCACCTTCATCGCTTCGTGCCTGATGTCTCCACAGGGGGCGCCAGCCTCTTCCAGCAGGATAAATGTTACAGGCAAGTAGCCAGAATCATGCTCATCTGGTTTTGAGGAGCATGATAGTGAACTGGTAGATGTCTTGACCAACAAATTCACCTAGTCTGAACCTCGTGGAACACTTATGGGGCGCTATTGGGCGCCAGCTCTGTACCTACGAGCTCGCAGGGATCATGCCACCTCTGCTTCCACATACCTCCAGAAAACTGCGGAGAACTTTTGCAATCCATGCCGCACAGGACGCCGGCCGCGGTGGCCTTGCGGTTCTAGGCGCTGCAATCCGCAACCGCGGGACTGCTACGGTCGCAGGTTCGAATCCTGCCTCGGGCATGGATGTGTGTGATGTCCTTAGGTTAGTTAGGTTTAAGTATTTCTAAGTCTAGGGGACTGATGACCTAATATGTTAAGTCCCATAGTGCTCAGAGCCATTTGAACCCTTTGAACCGCACAGGACTGCTGCTGTGAGGTACGTTCCAAAGGCGGTCCAAACGCTGTTAGACGAGTTCATCAATGTATGTTTTACATTCAGTCCAGTGAAGTGCTTTTATTTTTTGATTCTTTAGGTCGTACTAGGGTCAATTAATATGGAACACTGTCGTTGAGAACATCTCATACTGAGAAAGCATAGCTATTGATTCCAAAGAGACTGATGGAGAAGAAGAAGAAGAAGAAGAAGAAGAAGAAGAAGGAAAAGAAGAAGAGGTTGAGCAAGAAGAACATGAAGAAGAAACAAATCAATGAGGATTTGCAGAAAATAAATTCGTGGTGTAATGACCGGCAGTTATCTCTCAATATTAGTAAGTGTGACCTACTGTGTATAACAAAGCGAAACTCCCCAGTAAAGTACGAGTACAAAATAAATGCCCAGTCTTTGGAAGCGGTAACATCCATTAAGTATCCGTGTGTGACTATTCGAAATGATCTTAAATGGAACGATGAGATTACACAAGTACTCTAGAGTGCCGTTTATTGATAGAATCCTGAAGCGATGCAGTCCATCAAAAAAGGAAATTGCTTACAATACGTTAGTTCGTCCAGTCTTAAGAGTATTCTTCGTCTGTATGGGACCCTTACCAGTTGGGTCTGATTTAAGAAATTCAGAAGGTCCAAAGAAGAGCGGCAAGATTCGTGACCGGTACATTTAGTCATCGCGAGAGCGTGTCAAATCTCATAGAAAGTTTGAAGTGGGACACACTTGCAGATAGACGACGTGCTAAACGGAAGAGGCTACTCACTAAATTCCAAAATCCGATCTTTGCCGAGAATGTAGAGCATATATTATTACCACCAACTTTCAAATCGCGCAATGATCACCATTCAAAGATAATGGAAATTAGCCCTCGTCTGACACCTTCAGACAGTCGTTTTTTTTCCCCTCAAGCGATCCACGAGTGGAACAGAGGGGAGGAAATAGGACTTTGGCGTGAATAGTACCCTCCACCACACACCGCTTTGTGGCTAGCGGAGTATATATGTAGATGTAGAAGAAGTTGCAAAGTTAGAGCAACTACAGGCAAAAAGTAATCTCATTAAATTTTATGTTCTGTGGAAGAAATCACAGCATGAGTTGTTCTATATTCCGCTTTAAAGGAAATGACGCTGCTAATAGGTGCATATTTACCTCTGAGGTACTCAATCTCTTCCTGAGTGAAAGTTGGCAACCGTGAGCGGGGACGCCCCTCTGCTGCGCTGTTAGCGTCTACCCTCTGACGTACCACCGCCGGGTAATCCCCCTCCTGGCTGAAGATAGGGTGTGCGTAGAGCCCAACCTGGTCAATATCAAGACAAACGTTTGTCACTACCAGTGCACTTGCCTCAAACGTATCATTGATGCACACAATAAAACGTAGATAGACTGCATGACTGATGAACTTATAATCTCGCGGCACCTATACTGTTTTTTAAATATATCTAGAAGTTTTGTAAACTTATTACACGTCATCACATATTATTTCACTTATAGCAAAAAGTTCTGTATGAAAAATGAAAAGATATATTAATGCCAGGAGCTTTATACTTGTTACTCCTCTCCTCGGCTGTCATCTCCAATGTTCTCAAGAGTTCAGTACAGACTTTATTCGTAGTTTGTGTGTTTTTGACACGTGGGGTTGGATCCTACCACTGTCAACTGGAGGTATTTAAAAAGAATCATAAATTAACTTAAAATTTAATATTAAGAAATATACTGACTAGTCTTTTCAAAATCCTTCTACAAAATTACTCCATTACTGTGCAAAAGGATACCGGCACCTCTCGGAATTTTACTGTTTCTGATATATTTATAAGCTATTGAAGTAGGCCAGTACACGACATATGAAATAGTCTGCAGGATCTGAGGCGCCCACATGAACTTCATTGTAAAGGTTCACTTATTGTTATTGCACAACAACTTGTAGTCGCTATAAATTTTCCTTAACGTATTATTCATCTGGGATTACACTGCTCTGTTTCCACTCTTCTTGGTTCGGATTGGAAAGGATGTAATTCTTGAAAAGTAACGACACAAGAAATACAGCCCTCACAAAAAGTTTCAGTTTTTTCAGAAATCACGCATTTATATTGAGATATGAGGGTTCAAGTTGTTTTCCCAGGAGTGATCACACTGCAAATCCTTTGGTATTATACTCAAGCATAGACATAACTGAATGGCGCTAACGGAATTGTTGGCTAAGAAGGTATCTGATGATAACGTACTGAAGTAGGGTCACTGGAACAAGGCAAAACTAATTTTCTAACTAGAACAATCGCAGAAGGTCTGTTATTGTAGCATTTACCATACTTACATCAAACTGATACTTCCTCTCAACTGCTTCCAAGTCTTCACTGGAGTTTGAGGCTGGTCTTCTTCCCGTTATATTTAACGTAATTCCTACGGTGCCTGAAACAGATTTCCACTTCGTAAATTAATAAAATACAGTACTTGTACTTAGCATGAAGGAAGTTTTACATTATTTAGAACTGCACGAATGTAATGTGCATTATTCCATTATCGTATTGATGAAGCTCATTGTAGTGTAGTGAAGAAAGTTTGCAAGTATCGTACCATTAATTACAAACAATGTGGATTAAGTTGCCACCATAAACTAGTGGCAGTTGTAGGCTTATTAAATAGCAGCTACTACAACTATCAATAAGACAGCAACAAAAATTACTGCTAAGTGGAACAACGATTCAACGTGGAACTCTGTCGAGATGATACAACAGAGGCCTGCAGTCGCAGCAACCAGAATTCTTCAAACGTAAAAGTGATAATGATAAATGAAAGTAATAAGTTTGATATTCTGAGTATTTTAGACGGTCAAGTTAATAAAAGTTAATGGCGCTTCAACATATTTACTTATTTTGATAGCAATACTATGACTGCTGTGTGAAAAAATTTTCTTTATTGTTTTCAATAGTCCAAAATTCAGTATACTTGAATTTGAGCGTACTTGCAGTAAAATGGTTTCATACATGGTTCTCCAAAAAACGTTTAAAGTATCAAAATATTACATTCTCCGGTTAGTTGACGGTAGCTGAATGAAAATAAATAATATTGCAAAATGAGCAGCCTTTCGTAATTTATAAAGAAGTACAGTTAAACGTAAGCAGTAAGCTTATTGCGGAGTGCATTTCACTGATGTTTTCCTCTTTGGCCAAAGTGAAGGAACAGCATTTGACAGACATGTCTCCAACTGGCTGTTGTAGCCAGTTCTCCATCAGCGACAGCACAACCCTGGCCCCCGCTTACAGCCACCGCCAACCACGTAACGCTACTGAGTCGCTTCTGGATTGCTGTTTTCCGTTACAGTTTTACTGTCCTTCTTAATACATGTCGATAAAACGAGTATCGGACTAGACTAATTTGGCAGCGCTCGATCTAGCAGGCACGTAAAATTCCGGTTTAAAAATAATTTTTTTGTAATGGCAAACAAACCGGCGCTTTCCGTCGACAAAGGGCAGCGTATGAAAGACGAGACGAGTAGCAATTACTTGGGCTCACTCCAACTACACAAAGCAAAAATGAAATTGAAAATATTTGTCGAAGCACAAGAGATAATTCGCCAGACGACCCTTGAGAGAGACACCCTGTATACCTTCTGCCCACGCCACATACACATCTGACGCATATACACTACTGGCCATTAAAATTGTTACACCAAGAAGAAATGCAGATGATAAACGGGTATCCATTCGACAAATATATTATACTAGAACCGACATGTGATTACATTTTCACGCGCTTTGGGTGCATAGAACCTGAGAAATCAGTACCCAGAACAACCACCTCAGCCGTAATAGCGACCTTGATACGCCTGGGCATTGAGTCAAACAGAGCTTGGATAGCTTGTACAGGTACACCTGCCCATGCAACTTCAACACGATACCACAGTTCATGAAGACTACTGACTGGCGTATTGTGACGAGCCAGTTGCTCAGCCACCATTCACGAGACGTTCTCAACTGGTGAGAGATCTGGAGAATGTGCTGGCCAGGGCAGCAGTCGAACGTTTTCAGCATCCAGAAAGGCCCGTACAGGACCGGCAACATGCGGTCATGCATTATCCTTCCGAAATGTAGGGTTTCGCAGGGATCGAATGAAGGGTAGAGCCTCGGGTAGTAACACATCTGAAATGTAACGTACACTGTTCAAAGTGCCGTCAATGCGAACAAGAGGTGACCGAGACGTGTAACCAATGGCAACCCATATCATCACACCAGGTGATACGCCACTATGGCGATGACGAATACATGCTTCCAATGTGCGTGCACCGCGATGTCGCCAAACACGGATGCGACCATCATGATGCTGTAAACAGAACCTGGATTCATCCGAAAAAATGACGTTTTGCCATTCGTGCACCCAGGTTCGTCGTTGAGTACACCATCGCAGGCGCTCCTGTCTGTGACGCAGCGTCAAGGGTAACCGGAGCCATGGTCTCCGAGCTGATAGTCCAACCTGCTGCAAACGTCGTCGAACCGTTCGTGCAGATGGTTGTTGTCTTGCAAGCGTCCCCATCTGTTGACTCACGGATCGAGACGTGGCTGCACGATCCATTACAGCCGGAAACGTAATGGTACGCATTTCTTCTCCTTACACGAGGCATCACAACAATGTTTCACCAGCCAACGCCGGTCAACTGCTCTTTGTGTATGAGAAATCGATTGGAAACTTTCCTCATGTCAGCACGTTGTAGGTGTCACCACCGGCGCCAACCTTGTGTGAATGCTATGAAAAGCTAATCATTTGCATATCACAGCATCTTCTTCCTGTTGGTTAAATTTCGCGTCTGTAGCACGTCGTCTTCGTGGTGTAGCAATTTTAATGGCCAGTAGTGTATTTACATGCCTCCTCCTCCTCCCCCCTTACTGTGTCCACTTCTTTCTCCCGCTCTCTGTTCACCTCATTTCCCTCCCTCTGTACATATCCCTCTCTTCGTTGTCTCTGCCTTTCCATGTCCTCCTCCCTCTCCACCTCCTCTGCTCCTCACTCCGAGCCTATCTTCCTCCTTCCTCGTTGTGTCCAGCTCTCCCTCTCCCTTCACTCTGTCGCATCCTTTCTGTCTTCCTCGTCCCCTGTTCACTACCCCCCTACACCTTCCACTTCCCTCCTGCATCTCCCCTTGCTCCCCTTCTGCCTGTCGATCACCCCTTCCCCATCTGTATGTTTGTCCTCCCCTCAGACTCTGATCGCCTCCTCCTGCCTTCTCTGTTCATCTCATCCTCTGACTCACTGTCTCTCCATCTTCTCATACACTCCCTCCCTCTTTTTCTATTCATATCCTCTACCCACTTTCTCTGTCCTCCTCATTCTCCCCCTCTCACACTTTCTAGCTCCTCCTTCTCTTCTCCTCCCCTCCCCCCTACCCCACTGTCTCTGCTCTGCCTTACTCATCTGTATGTGTAGCCCGTGCAAAGCATACCGATACTACCTGCACAACACATTTCCTCCCCTGTGTCCCTCTTTCCGTCTCCTACCCCCCTCCCCACTCTGTCCATCTCATGCTCCCCCTCTGCTGGACATACATTCACACATAAGTCCCACCTGTGGTCTCTGATGGCTTCTTCAGAATATTATAATTATGATTTATTCAGCTTTCTGACCAGTATTATGTTTGTTTCCGTGAAAATACTTTCACAACACTGAAAAAATCCTGCAATACACAATCAGCAGAACATAGTAGCATGAAAGGATGCGAATATTTACGCAAAACTACTCTGATATGCTTGCTGTCACTGTGGGGACAGCTGGACATAGCTGCTTTTCCACTGCATTCAGTGAACCCATAGACGATTAGCACATTGGCCTATTCTCCCTCAGTAAATCCGCCCAGGCCGCTATGTACCGCTGTTAATGTACAACTACCACTACCAGAGAAACAAATCCCAGATTGGACAGAGGAATACTGAATGCAAGCCTGAGGACCAGTATTAAAGTAGACCTTACTGTTGTGAACAGCAAGTACCGTGAGTGAAATGCCGTCGACATTTGCATTGCTTTGCAAATTTTCACCATAATACCGGTACAACGGTTAAGAAAGCAAACGAAATGTTGTTAGCCTGCAAGGAGAACACAGATAACTTGTACCAAAATATTTGGAAAATATTTCCTAACAACTTTCAAAATTTTGTTGGTGGAGTTCTGGTTCATGCAGTACGGTATATATTTTCAAATGGAACTTGCTCATCCACATTAACAAAATGTCAGTGCTTGTGTTATGGATTCCTCTGGTAGAAGTCCACGAGCAACTGTAGTTTGAAAATTGTAGATACTGTTCCATGTGTCAGCACTAACTTACGGAAAAAAACTGAATAAACAAATACTTTGGATTCTGAAGAAGAAAGAAATTTGCCCTTCGAGTGTGGTGTTCAGTACGCCACCCACCAGCCTCATTACAAGGCTCCAGTCTGTCATTGAAAGCCTGAAGTAAGCACGGTAGCACTTCAGCGGAAGTTTCTGCGCAGTCAGTAGGAATACGGCCTTTTATATCATCTACTATAGTAGATTTGTCCTTATAAACAGTTTTATAACTTTGCAGAGAGAAGCTACAGGAGTCAAATCTATTGAACCACTCGGTGATGGTGTAGGCCGCCTTCGTCGAATCCAGCGATATGAAAACAGTCAGTGAAGATGAGCTATTGGTAGGATGCGGGAACAGTCGTGAATCATCCACGAGAAGTAATCATCAGGTTGACCGACTGAATTAATTCGAGAAAGCATGATACGTGCAGGATCTAACAACAGTGAGAAACATACCATTCTGCTTGGCCCTGAACTGTTCTTGATAGAGGCGGTAGACGAGTCCATGTGCTCTGATGACGGTGTGTGCAGCCAGGTAGTCGCCGATGCCCGGAGTGCTCTGTGACGGAGCCTGAAATTCCGCGGAAGCGTAGCCGGTGGTGAACACTTCCGGCTCGTTGAACGTGGTCCACATCTTCACCTGCGAGACGACAGCCGTCAGAGGCGTAATCACAGTGAGCAGGAACCGATATGATAAACACTGGAGCCATCGATACTCACTCTGTCTCCAAAGTTTTCGAACAGCACTCTGGCATACTCCACGAAGTAGTCATCGAGAATTGGGTTTGGCCATCCACCGATGTACTGCAGCGCTTGCGGCAGGTCCCAGTGGTACATTGTCACCTGCACAACAAGTTTGCTTCGTGAACTTAAATTCCAGATCCCATAACTTGTTGCCCATCGATTACATTTTTCAGTCTTAAATCTAGTGGTTCCCTGTCCATTCCAAAATCAGGTCTACCTCAGTGTTCAGGGTGGTTTTGCTAATTGGAGACAAACTGCAGGAAACTATGGCTGAGAGGACAAGAAGTCATATGGACACATGGCTAAAAGTGCGTTTCAAGGGAGAAACACTCTCATGAAGTTGGAAATAATGCGTATTTGAGAGTGGATCCAAAACACTAGTACAAACAGAACATTTCCACTTCCGTGATGTATTGTCATGTACGTTTTCAGTCTTTGTAACGTACACAGTCAAATATTTTTTATCTCTAGCTTGAATTGGGTGTACTTCTCTTCGTGCGAATTTCCCGTCAGAAGTGTTCATATTCTATTTTGCTGTATATCGTATCAAGGATCATTTCTTGCAATTTATCTTTTTTTGTCAAAATCACCTTGTATATGTCTATTACAGGAGGAAAAAATGCATTCCATGGAACTCAACGAAATTGCGATGTTTCGAGATAAAAAAAAAAAATGGTTCAAATGGCTCTGAGCACTATGGGACTTAACATCTGAGGTCATCAGTCCCCTAGAACTTCGAACTACTTAAACCTAACTAATCTAAGGACAGCGCACACTTCCACGCCCGAGGCAGGATTGGAACCTGCGAGCGTAGCGGTCTCGCGGTTCCAGACTGAAGCGCGGCCATACCGGCCGGTCGTTTCGAGACAGGTTGTTGTTCACGTTATAGCTATTTTTCTCTCTTTGTGTACTAGCAATTACGATTTCGCAGCAAAGGGGGTATGGCCTACCAGTGTGTAGATTGCAGCTTGAGCCAGGACGCTCACAGAGAAAATAGTCATCTGGACTAGACCAGACAATCAAAAATGGGTCTAAATGCTGGCTCACCTCATTATCTTAACCTTACTTGTTGACCTGAGCATATTTCTGCAGAATATGATATGATTTTATAGACTTCTCTTGATTATAGTCTCTGCACGTGGTAATCCTGCTATGATCGATACTTATAACGACTGCAACTTGATGCTGAACCTGATTTCTTCAAAACCTACAGCCGTCTTTATGACGTCATTTATTGTTGGCTAGCAGTTTCGGCGGTACAATGCACTATCTTCATTCCTTAGTGATGCTGAAGGGCTTAATACCATCCGTAGACACAACGCATCACTGGCCAACGTAACTGGTTTACGCAGACTACTTGTAATCGTGAAGCTGTCACTCCTGCCTTCAAATTATGGCACTGACAACTCGTCCTCAATTCACTCTTCGAAAGGTGATTTGAAGTGACGAAACCAAAGTCTTATATTACTTGTGGATCAGTTCTTATACCAGCAATTCCCGCATGTAACGTACACTTGGAACGTTACACTGTTTTAGAGTAACCCCAAGCATGGTCGTGGTCTAAACAACACTGAGTACCTAATTTCATGTTTCCTAGCGGTCATCTTCTACTGGCGTCTAATAAAATCTGGGCACGTAATTCACACTACTCGAACCATGAATGGGGCATAGCACGTAACCGAGATTGCGAAAGAACACGTTGTGTCCTATATAGACAAGTTTTGAGCTTATGACTTAACAAACCGGCCGCGGTGGCCGAACGGTTCTAGGCGCTTCAGTCCGGAACCACACGGCTGCTACGGTCGCAGGTTCGAATCCTGCCTCGGGCATGGATGTGTGTGATGTCCTTAGGTTAGTTAGGTTTACTTGGTTCTAAGTCTAGGGGACTGATGACCTCAGATGTTAAGTCCCGTAGTTCATAGAGCCATTTGAACCACTTGAATCTAAGACAACAATGTGCCCGAAAGTTCCACCTCTCCCCTAATTTTTACATACTTATGGCCAGTAAACTAGATCCAGTATTATTTACGCTAATGTACCATTGCATTACTAGCACAAGACAAATGAAACGGTGTAGACAGACAAAGAAACCCCTTTATAACAACGTTCGACTACATATGGAAACCTATACTTGTATAACGACTCTTTGGTCACACCTGCATGTATGCTTCTCTCTTACCAGAGGCTGGATTCCGTTCGCGAGCAGCTCGTTGATGAGATTGTTGTAGTAGTCGATGCCCGGTAGGTTGATGACGTCGAGGTCTCCAGTGGGCAGGATGCGTGTCCAGGCAATGGAGAAACGGTACACGTCCGCTTGTCCGTAAACAAAACAGAATAAAATACGTAAGTAAGTTTATGAAAACAGCGCCGCTGTCCTTGTTGACCAATTCATTCTAAGAGTACGGGAAGAATGTACGAATATATTAACCATACTGCAGGTCTCTTTCAAAAGTTATGCTATAAATTTTAAATGACATAGATAAATAAACAAGAGCGTGTAGTACACTACGTGTGAGAGTCGAGTACAGTTGAGAATACATTTTGATCTTTGAGCAAAGGGACGAAACACTTCACGAGAATGGAGAATGGAGCAGGCATGTGACAATGATAACAAAAATCACGGTTAAGTATATTATAACGAAACAGGAACAGTGTCAGGAAAGAAATAGCATTCTTACATTTTTTTTATTCTGACATTCTGTCAGAGAAAATTATTACATCAACAAACCGAAAACGTTCGACGACCGTATTTCCAGCAAAAGTCTTGCTGTACAGGGTGCAATAAACCCTCTGTCAGAGAGCTGCTAGCACGTCTACCTGAGAGTATGCGAATTTAAACGGCTTACCGTGGATTACGTTATGCATACATTCAATGTTATTGTTGTTGTCTTCAGTCCTGAGACCGGTTTGATGCAGCTCTCCATGCTACCCTATCCTGTGCAAGCTTCTTCATCTCCCAGTACTTACTGCAACCTACATCCTTCTGAATCTGCTTAGTGTATTCATCTCTTGGTCTCCCTCTACGATTTTTACCCTCCACGCTGCCCTCCAATGCTAAATTTGTGATCCCTTGATGCCTCAGAACATGTCCTACCAACCGGTCCCTTCTTCTTGTCAAGTTGTACCACAAACTCCTCTTCTCCCCAATTCTGTTCAATACCTCCTCATTAGTTATGTGATCTACCCATCTAATCTTCAGCATTCTTCTGTTGTACCACATTTCACAAGCTTCTATTATCTTCTTGTCCAAACTAGTTATCGTCCATGTTTCACTTCCATACATGGCTACACTCCATACAAATACTTTCAGAAACGACTTCCTGACACTTAAATCTATACTCGATGTTACAAATTTCTCTTCTTCAGAAACGCTTTCCTTGCCATTGTCAGTCTACATTTTATATCCTCTCTACTTCGACCATCATCAGTTATTTTGCTCCCCAAACAGCAAAACTCCTTTACCACTTTAAGTGTCTCATTTCCTAATCTAATTCCCTCAGCATCACCCAACTTAATTCGACTACATTCTATTATCCTTGTTTTGCTTTTGTTGATGTTTATCTTATACCCTCCTTTCAAGACACTGTCCATTCCGTTCAACTGCTCTTCCAAGTCCTTTGCTGTCCCTGACAGAATTACAATGTCATCGGCGAACCTCAAAGTTTTTATTTCTTCTCCATGGATTTTAATACCTACTCCGAATTTTTCTTTTGTTTCCTTTACTGCTTGCTCAATATACAGATTGAATAACATCGGGGACAGGCTACAACCCTGTCTCACGCCCTTCCCCACCGCTGCTTCCCTATCATGCCCCTCGACTCTTATAACTGCCATCTGGTTTCTGTACAAATTGTAAATAGCCTTTAGCTCCCTGTATTTTACCCCTGCCATCTTTAGAATTTGAAAGAGAGTATTCCAGTCAACATTGTCGAAAGCTTTCTGTAAGTCTACAAATGCTAGAAACGTAGGTTTGCCTTTCCTTAATCTATTTTCTAAGATAAGTCGTAGGGTCAGTATTGCCTCACATGTTCCAACAAATTTCTGCGGAATCCAAACTGATCTTACCCAAGGTCGGTTTCTACCAGTTTTTCCATTCGTCTGTAAAGAATTCGCGTTAGTATTTTGCAGCTGTGACTTATTAAACTGATAGTTCTGTAATTTTCACATCTGTCAACACCTGCTTTCTTTGGGATTGGAATTATTATATTCTTCTTGAAGTCTGAGGGTATTTTGCCTGTCTCATACATATTGCTCACCAGATGGTAGAGTTTTGTCAGGACTGGCTCTCCCAAAGCCGTCAGTAGTTCTAATGGAATGTTGTCTACTCCCGGGGCCTTGTTTCGACTCAGGTCTTTCAGTGCCCTGTCAAACTCTTCACGCTGTATCGTATCTCCCATTCCACCTTCATCTACACCCTATTCCATTCCCATAATATTGTCCTCAAGTAGATCGCCCTTGTATAGACCCTCTAAATACTCCTTCCACCTTTCTGCTTTCCCTTCTTTGCTTAGAACTGGGTCTCCATCTGAGCTCTTGATATTCATACAAGTGGTTCTCTTTTCTCCAAAGGTCTCTTTAACTGTCCTGCAGGCAGTATCTATCTTACTCCTAAGGAGATAAGCCTCCACATCCTTACATTTATCCATCCCTGCTTAGCCATTTTGCACTTCCTATCGATCTCATTTTTGAGACGTTTGTATTCCTTTTTGCCTGCTTCATTTACTGCATTTTTCTATTTTCTCCTTTCATCAATTAAATTCAATGTTTCTTCTGTTACCCAAGGATTTCTACTAGCCCTTGTCTTTTCACCTACTTGATCCTCTGCTGCCTTCACTACTTCATCCCTCAGAGCTACCCATTCTTCTTCTACTGTATTTCTTTCCCCCATTCCTGTCAATTGTTCCCTTATGCTCTCCCTGAAACTCTGTACAACCTCTGGTTCTTTCAGTTTATCCAGGTCCCATCTCCTTAAATTCCCACCTTTTTGCAGTTTCTTCAGTTTTAATCTACAGGTCATAACCAATAGATTGTGGTCAGAGTCCACATCTGCCCCTGGAAATGTCTTACAATTTAAAACCTGGTCCCTAAATCCCTGTCGTACCATTATATAATCTATCTGATACCTTCTAGTATCTCCAGGATTGTTCCATGTACACAATTTTCTTTTATGGTTCTCGGAGCAAGTATTAGCTATGATTAAGTTATGCTCTGTGCAAAATTCTACCAGACGGTTTCCTCTTTCATTTCTCTCCCCCAATCCATATTCACCCACTATGTTTCCTTCTCTCCCTTTTCCTACTCTCGAATTCCAGTCACCCATGACTATTAAATTTTCGTATCCCTTCACTACCTGAATAATTTCTTTTATCTCCTCATACATTTCTTCAATTTCTTCATCATCTGCAGAGCCAGTTGGCATATAAACTAGAACTACCGTAGTAGGCATGGGCTTCGTGTCTATCTTGGCCGCAATAATGCGTTCGCTGTGCTGTTTGTAGTAGCTTACCCGCATTCCCATTGCTTTATTCATTATTAAACCTACTCCTGCATTACCCCTATTTGATTTTGTATTTATAATCCTGTATTCACATGACCACAAGTCTCGTTCCTCCTGCCACCGAACTTCACTAATTCCCACTATATCTAACTTTAACCTATCCATTTCCCTTTTTAAATTTTCTAACCTACCTGCCCGATTAAAGGATCTGACATTCCACACTCCGATCCGTAGAACGCCAGTTTTCTTTCTCCTGATAATGACGTCCTCTTGAGTAGTCCCCGCCCGGAGATCCGAATGGAGGACTATTTTACCTCCGGAATATTTTAGCCAAGAAGACACCATCATCATTTAACCATACAGTAAAGCTGCATGCCCTCGGGAAAAATTACGACTGTAGTTTCTCCTTGCTTTCAGCCGTTCGCAGTACCAGCACAGCAAGGCCGTTTTGGTTAGTGTTACAAGGCCAGATCAGTCAATCATCCAGACTGTGGCCCCTGCAACTACTGAAAAGGCTGCTGCCCCTCTTCAGGAACCACACGTTTGCCTGGCCTCTCAACAGGTACCCCTCCGTTGTGGTTGTACCTACGGTACGGCCACCAGTATCGCTGAGGCACGCAAGCCTCCCCACCAACGTCAAGGTCCATGGTTCATGTGGTTAGGTACATTCAATGGCGACTCATAAAAAATTATTGATGTACAAAGGAGAGAAGAAAGCCAGAAGCTCTGGAGATCTGGTGCTGTAGAAGGCTCATGAAGATCAGCTGGAAAGACCGAGTTACCCGTGTAGAGGTGCTGCCAAGAGTACCAGAAACCGTATCTCTCTGGAGACACCTCAAAAGAAGAAGAGACAACCTGGTATGGCACATTTTGAAACACAATAATATCAGTGGAACTATATAGCAGGAGCTATAGAGGGGAAGAACCGTCGAGGACGCCCAAGGATGTCACACATGCACCACGTTATGAATGCTGTGGGGTTGCACAACATACGCGGAAGTGAGGAGGAGGGAAGAGGAATGGCATACTACTGTAAACGAATCTCAAGTTTGAACTCTAAAGAGAGAGGAGAGCTGTTTTGGTAGCAGCGACATGACTTCTTCCTGGTAGCGTATATGTTTCATATGTAGCGACGAGGTAGCATCTAGGTCGATAGATGAGAACGTAGTTCACGTTATAGCTTTACAATTTATATTACATGACATGGTAATAAAGGGTTTAAGGCAGCAGGATTGCAACTGGTGTTTCGTATGATGCACTACTGGCCATTAAAACTGCTAAACCAAGAAGAAATGCATATGATAAGCGGGTATTCATTGGACAAATATATTATACTAGAACTGACATGTTCACGCAGTTTGGGTGCATTGATCCTGAGATATCAGTACCCAGAACAACCACCTCTGGCCGTAATAAAGGCCTTGATACGCCTAAGCATTGAGTCAAATAGAGCTTGGATGGCGTGTACAGGTACAGCTGCCCATGCAGCTTCAACACGATACCACACTTCATCAAGAGTAGTGACTGGCGTGTTGTGACGAGCCAGTTGCTCGGCCATCATTGACCAGACGTTCTCAATTGGTGAGATATCTGGAGAATGTGATGGCCAGGGCAGCAGTCTAACATTTTCTGTATCCAGAATGGCCCGTACAGCACCTGCAACATGCGGTCGTGCATTATCCTTCTGAAATGTAGGTTTTCGCAGGGATCGAATGAAGCGTAGAGCCACGGGTCGTAACACATCTGAAATGTAACGTCCACTGTTCCAACTGCCGTCAATGCGAACAAGAGGTGACCGATACCTGTAACCAATGGCACCCCATACCATCATGCCATCGCCAGTATGGCGATGACGAATACACGCTTCCAATGTGCGTTCACCGCGATGTCGCCAAACACGGATACAACCATCACGACGCTGTAAACAGAACCTGGATTCATCCGAAAAATGACGTTTTGCCATTCGTGCACCCAGGTGCGTCGTTGAGTACACCATTGCAGGCGCACCTATCTGTGATGCAGCGTCAAGGGTAACCGCAACCATAGTCACCGAGCTGATAGTCCATGCTGCTGCAAACGTCGTCGAACTGTTCGTGCAGATGGTTGTTGTCTTCCAAACGTCCCCATCTGTTGACTCAGGGGTCGAGACGTGTCTGCACGATCCATTACAGCCATGCGGATAAGATGCCTGTCATCTCGACTGCTAGTGATACGAGGCCGTTGGGATCCAGCACGGCGTTCCGTATTACCCTCCTGAACCCACCGATTCCATTTTCTGCTAGCAGTCATTGGATCTCGACCAACGCTAGCAGCAATGTCGCGGTACTATAATCCGCAATCGCGATAGGCTACAATCCGACATTTATCAAAGTTGGAAACGTGATGGTACGCATTTCTCCTCCTTGCACGAGCCATCACAACAACGTTCCACCGGGCAACGCCGGTCAACTGCTGTTTGTGTATGAGAAATAGGTTGGAAACTTTCCTCATATCAACACGTTGTAGGTATCGCCACCGGCGCCAACCTTGTGTGAATGCTCTGAATAGCTGATCATTTGCATATCACAGCATCTTCTTCCTGTCGGTTAAATTTCGCGTCTGTAGCACGTCATCTTCGTGGTGTAGCAATTTGAATGGCGAGTAATGTATTTTAAGTAATGTCTCTTATAGAGTACAGAACTTATTGTCATCTTCAAATGAATGTGCAATTTATGTATCACATTTACATGCAGACGTCACTCTGAGTAGGAACATGCGACAGGTGATGATGGTTGAGCTACAGTAAATGCTGTAGAACTGCAAGCTTTATTGTTGGGTCCACGCCCCTGTGTGCTATAGCAGCGTAACCATGCATTTTATGTGGATTGCATGCAGATCGCGCCATTAAAGTTAACAGTTTGCAGTTAATGATTTGCAAATCTTCCAGTCTGTGAGACAGATTAATGGGACGCAGATTTTGAATGATTATACAGTACGAGCTCATAAACAGAAAGAGGTCCAATTTTCTGAAAGAAATGTTAGGATAAGCGTGAATATTAGGATAAGCAATGCAGGGTATCAGAATCGTAACATTTTGTGAGGCATAAAAGTCAAATGACGCCACCTAAAGAATAAATGTCGGAGTAAATATGGGTGATAGAACATTACATTGAAAAACTACACCTTGCTCGCCACCTTACGGTGAGCGGCGGAGGGTACTTTATGCACTACAGTCAGTTCCCCCTTTCCTGTTCCAGTCGCGATTGGTTCGCGGGAAGAACTATTGCTGGCATGCCTCCGTGTAATTTGGAGTCTTTATAATTTTACCTTCACGATGACTTCGAGAGACGTACGTAGGAGGAACCAATATCTTGGCTGACTCTTCCAGGAACGTGCACTGTCGGAACGTTAATAGTAAACCATACTGTGATGCAGAAAGCCTCTGCTGCACCATCCGCCTATAGAACAAGCTAAGAATCTCAGTGACTCTTCCGCGCTTACTAAATCAACCTGTAACGAAACGCGCCGTTCTTCTTCGGATGTTCTCAGTTTCCTCTATCGACCCTATCTGGTACACATCGCACACGGATGAGAAACATTCGTGTGTTGGTCGAACGAGGGTTTTCTAAGCGTTGTGACTTCCCTGTATACAACAGCATCGTTCGCGAAAAGCCTCACGGAACATCCGACATTGTACACTAATTAATTCATATACATCGTGAAAAGAAATGGTCCTATAACAGTCCGCTGCTGTACGTCCGAAGTTACTCTTACGTCTGATTATTCCTCTTCGTTGAGAATGACCTACAGTGTTCTGTTTGCTGGAAACTCTTCAGTCACATGGCTGGTCTGACATTCCGCACGCTCGTATTTTGTTCATTATGCCGCGCTGCCGAGATGTACCGATATTTCCTGTTGTTTACTGTTATCTCGGGCGCCTGGTTCAACAGAGGGGGTAGTTTTTACGCGACCGTTGTTTCCGGTACTCATGTTGATTCCTGCGGGGCAGACTTTTGGTCACGAGAAATTACATAAAACGCGAGCATAAAACACGTTTCAAAACTCTGCAACAGACCGACGTCAGAGATATAGGCCTGTGGTTTTGTGCGTCTACTCGACGACCCTTCTTCGAAACTGGAATGAGCTGCTCTTCTTCCGATTACTAGGAACTCTTAGCTCCTCCAGCGAGCTACAGACGTTAGAAGAGAGCGACTTATTTTGCGTACCCTTATGTCGTACGGTTGTCTCACTAGCTCCAGTGTCCTTGTCTCTGTTGAGCGGTGTCGGTTACCTTCTGTCCCCTGGTCACTATTCCCGATATCTGTCATTTTCAAGATCATGCGACTGTTTAAAGGAGGAACCACAACACGATCTTCCCCAGTGAAACAGTTTTGGTAAAGGGTACTTCGCATCTTTTTAACAAAACCGTCTCACTGAGCAATACGGCATGAACCTAGCTAGGTACTGGTATATACTGTTTTCTATATCTCGTGTGCTTTTTTTGGTTCAGAAAAGATATTAATATCTGTGTGGCCTTTCTAATATAACCACCATGGCAAAGGGCGCCTTAAAACACTTAAATTCAAAATTGATACGTCATTACTGAAAGATTCTTTCGTGCTCCGACACTAAGCGCACCAGCCACCACTGCACAGGCCTTTATGTGCCTGAAACAAGCCGACGATGAGAAAATAGACGTAATATACAAGGAATTTGGAAAGAGTGCCTCACATTCTCACGGAGTTAATATTGGCCAAATGGTTGGGCCCAAATATTTGTAGATAATTGGGCCATTTTACTTGTGCGTAGAATGGCCCACGCACAATGGTGTAGGGTGCCTCCTTGTTGACGTTCGTTACACATTTCTACTTGTTTGTGTGTGCCTCTGTACTTCTGCTTCTAGCACTAATACTGTTGTCAGACGTAACACACGCAATAAAGCCTCTTACTGTACTACGGAGCACCACTGCTCTGTCTGCGCCTCGTGTGACAGTGCCTGACGCAAACGTGTAGTGATATGTCTATAGCTCGACTAGGTCCCCTCCCCTTTCACCTAATCTTAATCCCTTACAGTTATAACGCTGAGGACGATTAAAGTCACCGTCATGTTCTAGATCCACTGTCAACTTGCACACCTTACTGGAAAGTCTGTGGCACGCTTGTAACCGAATCCGAAGGCAACCAGGTGCTCGCACAGATCTGTCATTCTTTGAGAACCAAGGCTGCCGGACTGGTAACGATAAGTAGTGAATCCATGGAACACCTCCTCTATTGCCAACAGACATATGCCTGTCAGTCGATAAAATGTCCCACAGCTCAAAAATGTTTCTTCTGGTCATATGTTAATAAGATTTTTTTTATTTTTTACCAGAACTATCCGCTGCAAGAATGGCGAAAACTTTAATAAAATATTCTGTATGAGCAGAGAAATTGTTGAAACTGTGAAGAGGGATGAAAAACTAGTATAGTCCAATGTGGTTGGAAAGCAAACATGGATCGACTAGAATATTGGATATGTATGAGGTAACTGAAGATATCAAGTTGAGTATGTCTTCGTTAGAAAAAGAGAGTTTCTGCATTGCAGAGCACGCCCGGGGGCTGAAGTAGACTCAAAACATAGTGCAGTTTTGATGAGCAGTAGGTTGAATCTCTACAAGATAAAGGAGAGGTGGTATACGACGAAACAGAAAGCTGCAAAATTAGGACAGTATGAAATGGAGTGCAATTTATATGAGGTAACGACCAATGATCTATATAACGACATGAAAGTAGTTACAAGAATTAAAATGTAGTAAAGCAAAATAATTAAGGCACGACAGAACATCGTTTGTACACAAAACTCCAAAGAGTTATGTATCACGCAGAAATACCCAATCTTAACAACATAAGAAAAACATTACAAGAATCTTATGAATGAGGTAAGAAAATAACACTATAGCTGGCCAGGGAACGAAGTTAATGGCAAGTAAAAGTAGAATGTATCGGGACGGATGAAGAAACAGTATAGAAACCTTATTGAATAAGATATAACTGCAGAAAAAATTGACGTGACATACAGAAAAATTTCTTGTAACTCTGGAGAAGTAAAACGTAGGAAACTTTCATGCAGCTTTCCTTTTCGCTTTGTGGCCGAGCGGTTCTAGGCGCTTCAGTCTGGAACTACGCGACCGCTACGGTCGCAGGTTTGAATCCTGCTTCGGGCATGGATGTGTGTGATGTCCTTAGGTTAGTTAGATTTAAGTAGTTCTAAGTTCTAGGGGACTGATGACCTCAGATGTTAAGTACCAGAGTGCTCAAAGCCATTTGAACCATTTCTCCTTTTCGTTCTGAGCGAGCCCGGTCATCTCTGGACAGCTACTGCGACCTGGTATATTCTTCTGAACCTGTCTACTGTATTCAGCTTTCGTCTCCTCTGTAATTTGTACTTCCCATACTTCTTTCCATTACCAACTTGGTGATTCTCTGACCCCGCAGAATGTGTCTCATCAGCCTGTCCGCTCTTATAGTCAAGTTGTGCCACAAAGTATTCTTCCTCTTTTGGATACACCCATTAGTTATTCGATCTGCCCATCTTATTTCCAACACTCTTCTACAGCACCACATTTCAAAACCTTCCATTTTCCTCTTGTCTGAAAGGCTCATCGTCCACATTTCACTTTCGTACAAGCGTACACTCATTTCAGATAACTCCAAAAGAGATTTCTTCCTCCCAGTCTCATGTATGTGAAGTCAGGGGATGGTGGTCAGATGTGTAGGTCTCAGGCAAGTGGATACTTGTTATTGTGTTCAAACTTGCACATGTCTTGTGTCTCTTTTTACAGGAGATGTGGGCTTCACATGTATCATGTTGCTGTCAGAGGCCTGCAGCTGTGTACAAGTGGACTGCCAAGAACCATTAGGGAACGGACGGTCTATAACGTTAAAGAGCGAGATATGTGGTACGTTTAAGAGATATCTAAGTGGTCAGTTCTCTAGTATGAGCTGGACACTGAAGCAATTATGGTAAGATGACTATTTCCTTGTGGGTCTGGATATAACGCAAGAGTTTTCTGGGATTTTTAACAAAATGGAGATGTGTAATTACCTTACATCAAACCATGAGCTCTGTGTGCAAGACGACTACCAAGGAAACAGCAGTGAGATTGTGAGCAACAATAAGACATTTTGAATAGACAGTTTAATATGTGTGAGTTCCAGTTGTAGAATAAAGATAAATATCATATTAATACGTCAAATCATTAGCCAAGAACTGAACAATTATATCAGAAACCGTCTATTTATTTTATGAAGTGTCCTTTATATGTGTGCATAAGAAACTTTTACATTTTCCTAAGCTAAAGAATATGCTGTTACCAGATTGCAGGCCACGATTTGTAACTATAGAATGGATGGTGTGCTTGCTTCTGTGGAAGACTGTCTGTTTGTATTAAATGCCAAGAAAGAGTATTTCTATTATGCTCCCCTGCATTCTGTGACTATCGTTTCTGTGTGGTGCAAACAGTTGGACAGCTTACAGAATAGTTGCTGAGATTAACAGTGTTCTGCAATTTTCCTGCTGAGGTTAGAAGAATACATAAACGTTGACTGGTGTACAAGTAAATCTTCCAATCAAGACCGAGAAAAATTAACTTTGTTCTGATTGCCTACAGTTTTAATTATTTACCTGTAAACTGTGTGAAAATTGTTAACACAAGCTCCAACAACAACAACATAAGCTTTCCTATTATAGTCAAAGATGTATTATTCTCATTGTAGAACGTTGTTACACACTATACTGTCAAACATATTTGTTGCCAAACTAGGATTGGGTACCATGTTATTCCACAGGTCTCAAGGAAAAGGAGCAATATACTAAAAGGACTTAAACAATTTCCTATTGTAGAAATGACGCCTTTCTGTCTAGCTAATATCTTACTTGTATGCAAAAGAAAGCGGAAATGGAAGTCCAAATTACAAACTCGAGTATTTGCTGAAAATAGTTGCTACACGAGAAGAATGTGATCTGCTAGTGGAAAAAAAAATTATTGAAGAAGTGCAGACAGGGCTACAGATTTCTTTAAATGCAATGTGTGATGTGTGGAAAATTCTGGACATAACTGAGATAGATACAGGATATCAGGTTTTATTATAAATACCAATGTCAAATGCCCATATGTTAGAGTACGTATAGAAAGTGATTAGTCCAACAATATTTACTATATTAGAGGCGGCACAAAAAGTCTAGTTATAAAGCTCCAGCCTCATTTGGATCTACTTAAAAGTATGGTTACAGTATTGCTAATGTGGTGGTCTCGAAATTGCATATCTAGCAAGAAAAAAGTCATTTACACGAGCTTAAAACTAGTGGAATAACTACATTTAAAGGCCATTCTTAGCTTATAAACCGTGGGAAATGAGCTCCACGAATATAAAACTGATATATAATCGTGAAAATTTCTTGATGTACAAATTTTGTGTCAAATACATTGTAGATAAAAAGAAGGAGAAAGATAGCGCAAACAGTTGGGGCCAAGAGTAGCTACCTATGTTGCAGCTCCGTGGTCGCGAAGGGTGTACTGCGAGCGTGTGGTCAACCGCTGCACACTTCACTAATGGCCAACGAATGCAGCGACAACATTGTTTAAGAATACTAGTAACGTTTGTCTAATTTTCATCGTTCCTGAACTGTAATATGGCTCTGATGACAGTACGATATTGATCCTGGCGTAGTGAAGTTGCCAGACCGAGAATGGGTAAGTCACTGGAGAAGTTTTCTTTAGGTTGCTACGGAAAGGTGGTCAAGTAAATTTAAAACTTTCTGTCTATAGTCAGTTCATGCCGTTCTAAATAGTAATATGCATATATTGTTCCTTTACCCTTCGGTAAATGAATTCAATTCATTTGTCAATTTAAGGATACTGCATAATAAAGGATGTTAGATTGATAAGACCCCAAAAGGTCGTAAACACAACGTTTATCGATAACACGTATAGTATTAGAATGGGGTAAGCACCAATTAGCTCCGGTGCGAAATACGAGTGGGTGTCCTATACAGAACCATTTCAAGCGAGAGTGTTTGTGATCTCACGGAGTGTGAAGGATCTGTATATATATTACCTCAAGTGCATGTACATGCTCAAGAGGAAATTTTGTTGATGCAGCGGCGACTACATCCGCATAACCGGGAAATTCATGTTTCAAGCGAGTTAATTTGCTCTTCACCCAACAAGATCAGCAGAATCGAGTATGTAACAAATTCTTCAGCGTCTGAATGGTAGAGATGTTCTTGATTGTTAAATTTTTAGGGATCAAGTGGTGGTGGCAGTAACTAACTTTTTTGTAGGCAAAGCTAAATTAGGGCATCACTACTTGATTTCAGCACATGTAATCGATCTTAAGTGACAATAACGTGAAACTGCCAGACAGCCCTTAAAGAATAACATTCTGTCTTAAAGATTCAGGAGCCAGTTGATATTAGTGAACACGATGAACATACTTTAATGAATGATAAAGCCTTAATTTCAAAAGAAAATAACTTTCATTTTTATTTCTCCAGGATCAGAGATCAAACAAAGTGAGCAAAGGGAAAGATAAGACACTTCACGTACTTACATACGAAAGATTCAAAACTTGTTTCTTTTGTTATATAGGTTTTAATACACAGACTGTAGGTAAAAGTTATTAACAAGATAGAAAATAATTTAATGGAAGAAAAAAATATATAAAATAAATAGAAAATGCAAACAGGAATTATGAAATCTATCAACGATATCTCTGAAGTTGACCGTTGTCTTGCCGGCCCTAGTAGCCGAGCGGTTCTAGGCGCTACAGTCTGGAACTGCGCGACCGCTACGGTCGCAGGTTCGAATCCCGCCTCGGGCATGGAAGTGTGTGATGTCCTTAGGTTACTTAGGTTTAAGTAGCTCTGAGTTCTAGGGGACTGATGACCTCAGAAGTTAAGTCCCATAGTGCTCAGAGCCATTTAAACCATTTTTGAACCGTTGTCTTGTTCACAGTATCCCCGTTAAACGATTAAGTATCTCTGTTATCTTAATTCGTGAGTAACAAAAGATAGAATAAATGATGAGATTTCGTGAACTTTAAACTTTCAGGAAGAGTTAATATCACAATATCACCTGTTCAATTATTTATTGTAAATGGTAGATAAGATTAGTTTACCGTCGCAATATCTGCATTTTGTGATGCTTGTTGAGCAGATTGCATTTAAAGTACTGCACGCAATCTTTACGCGGTATCAGTAAGTTACTTTTACTCTAGGTAAGTAAACAAAGGGCATAATTACGCCTAAAGGAGATACATCGGTTTAAACTCATTATCTTGTATGTATTCTACCATGGCAGCAGGAATCATTCACCAAGTAGGATAGACACGTTGTTGCTAAGTCTAAATTGCTTAAATACTGTATGAGGGAATTACGTTCTGGTATGTGGGGAGAAGATCAACAAATTGTGCCACGGCTTACCGCGACACTGACAATGTAGATTCACTGAATACCACATTTATGTAACAGCGAGTACTCACGTTGATCGCCTTCAGCATCTGCACGTCCTCCTGGTACTTGTGGTACGAATCGCAGGCCACGTCGCCATTGTCGCCATTCGTGCCGTACTCCGGGTGTTCGTGGAGCATGCGGTCCCAGATGCTCTCACCCTTGCCTTCGTACAAACGAATTATAATTTCACGAACTGTAGTAGACTTGTGAGCGAAAGAACAATTGCTATAATATATGCCATTTCTAAGGTACAGTTAAGTGGAAAGCAGTTTTACAAAGAGAGTTTCTAATGGAGGCTCTTGGTAATGGTGCTACTGTTCTCTTTCACTCCGCTGTAGGAACCTGAGTCCATACTGCCTCGATCTGCGAGCAGACAACCATTGATATCCCACGCCTCTCACACACGCATGCCCGAGGGAGGACTCGAACCTCCGACAGTAGTGGCCGCGCAGTCCGTGGCAGGACGCCTCAAACCGCGCGGCCACTCCGCGCGGCACCGATCTGTTTCACTTGTGTCTTTATTCGAGGGATCGTTGAGTATTTCATTTTATGCCTGACTGATACGTTAACCACCAAACGACAAAAATGTCACACTACAAGCAGGCGGAGCAAATCCAACAGAATTTTAGTCAAGTTCGTTTGATAACGAAACACAATGGTGACGAAAAAGTAATTGACGGGGAACTGTTTCCATCTGTCAAGACAGGAAATCTTCATTCTTTAGTGCAACATAACAATTATTTTGTCATTTTTTGCTTTCTGTACAGGTTTATACACCGAAATGAGCATTTATTTTCACGTCTAAGAATGTACTTATTAGCCTTCCATAAACCGTACGTTTTAGCGTAAACAGGACAAAACACAGTTTACGTAACTTACAACATAGAAGAAGTATGCACTTTACCTTCATCAGTACACACCTGGTGTCCACCAGCTTGAAAAAATACCACTATGTACAGCAGCGAAGCTTCTTCTAAATGCGGCGAGAACAGCTCGGTTGACGAGTTCGGAAGAACGTTGCCGAGCAACGGACGAGAGCTGCGTAACAATGACAGCAGCTGGCGTAGAAGTTTGCAGCGTGGGACACAGACAACTATTTGTAGGGAGGTGAGAATGAACGAGGCACCAATTCAAGAATTATTGATTGCAGTAACATTTCGGGGGCGACTTTAAACTGCACGGGAAGATTTATTTATTGATTAGTTTCGGACGGTCTTTTCATCATTAAATCATCCAGGTACATAAGTCTTGCGTTATAACCAGATATACATGTAAGTTAGTGGCCACAAAAAATATAAACGTGGCCATACACAACATAGCGTCCACACATGAACATCGGTGCGCACTTCCTGCACACAGAGGACACTGGGCTGGAGGCATTAAGTGGATTTGTTGTACAAGCGTTGCCGTGCTAAAAGTACGATTTGGTCGTATGTAGTAGCTACACTGTTGACAACACGTTCAAAGATTTTTAGACTAATTGCAGACGCAATTCCACATTAGACATAATAAGTTCGTCGGTTGACATACTACTATGGATATTTCACTATCACTATTTCCACACACAAAACACATTTAGGAAACGCTCCACCCCTCGTTTCTTCATTTTCGGTAGCCACGTCTGTTTCACTTCCACTGGCAGTGTCAGTTGATTCAGTTTCATCTTCAATTGAGGAATCACTACTGCTTGCATCACTATGACTATCACTGTTGGAATCTGTTCGACTTTCCACATTTATGATAGTCACTAGCGCTTGGTCCAGCAAGCTTTAAACTTGAAATGTGCTGCTCTCTAATTTTATTTGCGTGCTTACAGCATCTCTTCCGGTCTCCTTCTGCTATGGGAGCAATTTGGTCATCAATTTGTTAATAACGTGTCCATTCAAAAAGGCATATTACGTTCAGAAACACCGTCATTGACTCTTGCCCATATCTGCACTGTAGGATACAATTAGGGGTGGTATGGAGGAATTCGTACGTCAGTATGACATGTTCGGTTAAAATATTGTCTGTTTTATAAGTGATGTACTCTGGTTTGTTCATTTTATCAATAAATACAACTAGGGCCCCAATACGTTCTTTTTTAAAGAAATTTCCTTTTCTGTTAACCAAGACGTCATTTCACTTCTCGTGGACTTTGATATTGTAGCACGAGACAGATACTTACTGCGATAAGGGGCGTTATATCTAACACGGACAGTATGAGGAAGTAGATTAGGTATCAATTTCTCCCTGAACCACTTTTAATAAGTTGAGGAATGTATGTCGCTGTGATAAGCCCCTGTCGTCTGGCCGTTGTCTTAACCTCATGTACACATTCAATACAAAGCCGTCCTACGCGCCAGCATGAATGATGACAATTCTACTTCCTTTCGAAACATGTCTTAACAGACCATGTAGTGGATTATCCCTCCTTCTTTACGATTCTGTGTGACAGGTGTGAGCATTTAACTCGTCCATTTACAGTCAGTTTGGTATCCCACAACTGCCTGGATCGTCTTTAGAGAGGTCTTCGATGGTCACCGAGACTTTTCACTCGAGACAATTCTTCACCAATCAATGCCATTTCAGGCAGAAGACGTGTCTGGAGACGCCCATGACAGCAGTGGAGTTCCAACCTGAGTGTCGCTCGCCATTTGGTCCGACAAGCAGGAGTGATGGTCTCGAGTGTCATTTCTTTAATAACGGGACCGCTTAGTTTCTAATTCACGGCACCCTTACAGCATAGCGGTTGGTCGACGACATTCTACACTCCGTTTTCTTCCACTTCATGGCAAGCCATCGTGGCCTCACATTTCAGCAAGATAATGCCCGCTGAACAAGCCGAGAGTTTCTACAGCTTGTCTTCGTGCTTGTCAAATTCTGTCTTGGCCAACAAGACCTCAGGATCTCTCCCCAACTGAGAACGTCTGGAGCGTTGTGGCCAGGACACTCTAACCATCTGGTGATTCTGGTTACCCACCGAGCCATTTGTACAGAATCTGGCACAATATCCATCAGGATGACATCCAACGACTCTGTCAGTCAACGCCAAGTAGAATAAGTGCTTGCATAAGGACCACAGGTGGACCAACGGGTTACTGATATGCTCAGCTTTTCTGAAAGCGAGAACGTTTATTTGTCTGTACATGTACAGCACGTCTACTACTGTATTTACGTTCCATTTAGATAATTCCTTCACAGTCGTCTTTTTTTGTATTAGAGTGTATAATTAAAGCAAGAAACTTGTTAGTAAATGCTCTTTTCAAGACATTTTATATTGTCCATTACCTTTCAGTTGGTAGCTTTGATCTTCGAAGTCTGATTCTGTGTGTGCGCAATATCCCATATAATTCTAAAAAAATTCATTCACAGATTTTTTTATACGTAGGAACGGGTAAAAGTCAAGGCGCCAAAACGGCAGGATGGAAGTTGCAACTATTCATAGTTCAAATGTCTGTTTTGCCACTGCCAAAGCACGTCTTTGTCCAGGTGCGCTATCGTGATGAAGGTAGATTTTTTCCAATCGTGCCTCTTCTCCCGCAAAGGATGTGGCAACGAAGGTTACTGCTTTTATTCAGTGTGGGGTGAGCTGGGGTGAAGCGAGCCCTGGTAGCAGAGGATGGGAATGGTCTCATTCGAAGCAGTTGTTCGGAAAGTTTGTTTACCAGTAGGAACATTGCATTCGCCGAAGGAGCAACACGCCGTTGTCGTAGAGGCTCGCTTTTCTAACGGCTGACGGATCACGGCAGAGCAGCGTAAATCGCGTATGCACTTCAGAATTTTCGACCCAACTATTGATTTTTTGTTTATTGTTATTTCGTCGTTCCCGCCACATATGTGCTGGAGGTGGTCTTCCTGCGCTACAATATTTCGCTCTTGAGCCAAATGCCTTTACAAAATGTAAGTACGGACATTACAGCAAGGTTTATGGGTGGAGAATTTAAAAACGTTTTTAAAGATTATAAAATGCTGATTATTCGATGATACTTACAAAATACAATGTTGTTTTCTTCCTTTCAAATAAAAACAGAAATAAACAGTTCAACAGACAAGAATAAAAAGACAAAATAGATATTTAAAATAAGTTGAAAGAATGGGGATGTTGATTAAAAAGGAGCAACGTACTACCGTTTAAAAAGATGAAGGACCGGCGCTGGATAAAAAAGTTGTGGGAAGATTAAACTTTGGTTGTTCTGTAGTGGGTTAGAGTGCGCGAGTTAGTATATAAGCCGTTGGATGATACTGAAAATGAAGGTGGTAGGGTGGATAGTGGGAACACGGAAATGAAGGATAGATTTGGTGGGTGTGTAGAACTCTGACATCAGGAGCTGATGTGGTGGGGAGAATGGAGAAGCAGGAGGGAGGGGGCAGCCCTGACATAGAAAGGAAGTTGTAGTGGGAACCCACGTCCTGTTCCTGGCCGGCAATCAGTTGTATCCTGGATCAAAACTCGCAGAGTAACTGGAAATCTGCAAAGAAGAGGAGTGGGAGTAACGGGGTACTACACGCCTAAATACGCGTTGTAATGGTTGTGAGCCTATTCGGGAGAAAACTGTAGCAGAAGTACGGACCGATATCGATGTGCCGAAACAGGCCGACAAACATACTGTAAAACATTTTCATACACAGCAACGAAACCCTTGAGTATTGCCATTTCACGCACAGTTCTTGTTTTGGAAATGATATCTCCTAGATGGCCAACATTGTTACAATGACGGACAATCTGTGATGCAAATCGTTTACGGCACGAACGAGCATATTTATAGGAATGTTTCTGATTTCCGTCTGAATGGTGTCTTTCAGTACCGCAATCGTGTGTAGGCTTCTAGCACGCACCCTTTGTTTAAGGGACCCACAAAATAAATAGTTACAGATCAATAAGTGTGGAGGCCTTTAAGGCAACGAAATATCCTCATTCCTTGAAACGATGTGGTTAACAAACCCCCTGCCCACTGCACGTAAATGTTCATCCTCAAAAAAGAAAGCGTCGATTATGTCCACTGAGGAGGCGGCGCCCCTTGCTGTGACTTTCTGGCTGTGTGAGGGGCGTTGATGAAGTTACTGAGGACTATCGTCGCACCAGTAACGGCAGTTTTGTTTGGTGACACAACCGCTGCGATAAGAATGTGCGTTGTAATTCAGCCATAGCAAACTTAAGAACTTCGTTGTCCCTACTTTTAGTAAACAGTTCAACAGACATATGTATTTGCTTTTCGTAACCATTTTCATTTAAATAATGCACAACCTCTATCTTGTATATTTGTAACGTTAAATTGTTCCGTAAAATTCGGTGCACACTGCGGTTGAACAATCCCACTAGAACCACAATCTGTCTCACAGAACGCATTGGACTGTTACTTGGTTGGTTGGGGAGTGGACCAAACAGCAAGCCGGCCGCGGTGGTCTAGCGGTTCTAGGCGCGCAGTCAGGAACCGCGCAACTGCTACGGTCGCAGGTTCGAATCCTGTCTCGGGCATGGATGTGTGTGATGTCCTTAGGTTAGTTAGGTTTAACTAGTGCTAAGTTCTAGGGGACTGATGACCTTAGCAGTTAAGTCCCATAGTGCTCAGAGCCATTTGAACCAAACAGCAAGGTCATCGGTCCTATCGGGTTAGGGAAGGATGGGGAGGGAAGTCGACCGTGACCTTTCAAAGGAAGGTCATTGGTCCCATCGGGTTAGGGAAGGATGGGGACGGGAGCCGTGTCCGTTCAAAGGAACCATCCCGGCATTTGTCTGAAGCGATTTAGGGAAATCACAGAAAATCTAAATCAGGATGGCCGAATGCTAGTACAGTGTGCTAACCACTGCGCCACCTCGCTCGGTGACATCATTTCGCACTTCCTCTATCCGTTCCTGTGACTGACAACTTCTAATTCTTCCAGGCGATTTCAGCTTAAGGGCACTTCCCGTTGCTTCATAATTTTTCACCTAACGTGGTTTCATGTGCAACTGGTACAGGATCATTCCGCCTAAGGTCGAACACACGACGGTATTCTTGTCTAGCAGCAGCAAGGCGCTCAACGTTCCTGTGAAAGGTGAAAGGCCTCCACAGCCACAGCGATTTCAGGCCCACTCCAGCACTCCATCTCGGCAAATAGCGGACCTATCCGAAAGACGACAGACATTCAGTGTGACCTATAATACTGTTCGACTTTTAGAGACCAATTAAAACTGCCCGTTTTCTGCCACTACCTGTAATTTATGTGGCTAAGAGAGTTTTGAGTAACACTGTAGCTATCGCCTAAATCTACTGAATGGAACTACTGGTATTTTATATCGTAACTCGATTAAAACAGGACCCAAAGAAATTTATATAAAAGTATTTCTTTTATATTATTTCGTTGTAATGCATTGTAATATTTACTGAACCTAAGTAAAGATGTGCTTTTGCACCGTAAACCGTTCTTCGTAAAAAAAAAAGAGAGTATCATTTGAAATATGTTTGGATTTATATAAAGTGCTGAAACAGAATCTCACGCAACACAGTTTCGGTTGTGAGTAATGGTACCACAAATATCAAGAAAGATACTTGCGAAGTTTTGGCGCGTACTGGAGACATGGGTGTGTGGAAACATGATGTGAAGAACGTTTGTTTTCCCAGTCAGTGGTTTGGTTGGTGAATGAAAAGATAGACCTGAAGTGTTCTTAGTGGTCCTGACTTAATGAACTGACTTTAGAGAAGAATAATCCTGCCAAAGAAATGTGATCCGGACAGTTCCAAGCAAATGAACCACAGAAGAAATGGTTCGCCTACAACGCGACGGCACTAACGATATGCGTGGTGCAGTTAATAACCCATCACTCGCGTGGTGACTTATTAAAAGGACTCAGTATTCTTGTATGTTTCTTTATCCACTGTGATAACTCCTTAAAACCAAGCCAGGAAGTTAAATAAAAATAACTAATTGTCTATTAATTCAAACTTCATACTCTTTTATTGCCATATATTAATTTGGGCTGTGTCCATCTTTCCGGACAACTGAAATGTATAACATCTTACGGAGTGGCATCAAAGTACGTTAATTATTCCATCATAAAGTGTGGGAAATAACGAAGACAAGAAAGCGAGAGCGAGCAACGTGCCCAGCAAAAACAGGTAGTGTGCAGCTTTCATATAAATACAATGAACCTAATACTGCGATGTTTAACGTTACAACCTTTTGATCTGAAGTCAGTAGTGCATCATAGATGTGAATGCTGGACATTAGATTACGATGGAGCTGCTGATTATTGATGTTTATGATCAAACTGATTATATTTTATTTAGAATCGGTGTAGGACCAGGTGTTACCTAACCCCAGCACTGTACATGCCTTGGTAATTACGCCCAATGCGGGTCATTAACTTCATTATTACGCTGATTTTCAAAAATAATACATGTTATTGTAAGCTTAGTTACTATTCTGTTTTTGAACATTTCCATTTTACGTTCTGATAGCTGAAAAACGTAGAAGCTATTTATCTCGTCGTCGCTCGGCAGGCACACACACCGCTGTCCTTACACTTTACTATCATTCTGTGAGACGATTTTCTCACCACGCGTCCAATTTTAACCCATATAAACTGGGTGTGGGTCAAAATGCGATTTTATTGCTGCGAAAAAGTGCATGTGGAGACTTGTTTGAACAGTTGCCACGCACTGCGCTGCTGTTCTTTAGTGACGAGGCACACTTTCATTTATCTGAGTGCGCTAATAAACAAGACACGCCGTGCTAGTGGGCTAACAAACCTGGACAACTTCACGAGAGGACCAGACAGCCCTTACGCATCCATTACGTGTAGCACTTTGGTGTGCAGTGTTGAGAATACACTAAACGTGAATTCTCGGAGAGTATTCAGCATGACTGAGGACTGTTTCTTGCCCCTTCTTGGACAAATTAATATTGTGGTTGCTTAGTTGCATGTAGCTTGGACGACGGCGCATACAGTGCGAACTGATTTGCGTGTTTTGCAGGGAAGTCCTCCGGGCGCCTCATCTGATCTTCCGTGGCAGTTGCCTCATCGAATTATACCCTTGTGACGTTTCTTAGGGGATTTCCAGAATCCATTCCGTACAGCGATCGTCCAAGGACTCTTGCACACTGGAAGGACAATATACTCTCAGCAGTAGCCCGCACATTCATCTCTATGCCAGCCAGATTCAAACGTAAAATCAAAATTCGAATAACTCAGTGTATTGACAATAAAGACATAATTTTCAAACACCTGTAATATTAATCTTCGCATTACCAACGTTTCTCAAGGAGGCGGGGGGACTTTATGCGCACCGTAAAAACTAAGAAAAAACAAAATGTTTTAATTGTTGTTGACATATATTAACAACATACTTTTTAAAGAGGTACTAATGTTTAAGTAGGGTCTAGAACTTCAAACTATCTTTTAACACACACATACACAAAAGTAAATACAAATTTCGTTAATTTCTCACAGCATACTTTTTAGAGAGATCTTTATGTCTCACAATGGTCCCTATACCAGAAGCTATGGAATCTCGTAGAATATTTCATTAAAAACACAAATATTTATTTCAAAATTTTAAAATACACTGACGGAAAAAACCAAACACCAAAAAATAATTTACGTAGAGTAATGAAATTTCGGGAATATATCTCGTCTCATGATGTTCGATATCAGCTCAAGTGGAGACAAACCCGGTAGTCAAGCATGCCAAGCAAGATGTCGGCACTCTGTACAGCATGTTTGGTTTCAACAGCGGTATGCAGGCGAGCGTTATCTTGTTGAAAGTCACCCCTGGAATGCCATTCATAAATGACAGCACAACGGGTCGAATCACCAGACTGACGTAGCATTTGGCAGTCAGTGTGCGTGGGGTAACCAGGACAGTGGTCCTGCTGTCATATGAAATCCAACCCCAGATCATACGCCCAGCTGTCTTCAAGAACAACGGTGGGCTGGCAGCGCTCAACTTTCAATTCCATGCAAAGATTCAAGAAAATTTCAAGAAGATCAGTTATTTGTATATACAGGGTGTAAATTTTAAGTTGGCAAACCAGAATAACTCGAAAAATACGCTTCACACGAAAGAATGTGTAGAATCCAAAGATGATTATTTTCGAGGGGGACATCTGTTGGTGCTAAAATTAGCCCGCCACCCCAGCCCCCTGGGGTTGGGACGGGAGGCAACTTCAAAATTTGAAATGGGAACCCCCTTTTTATTGCAGAATCAGATTGTACATAAAAAACTACGTACATTTTGTCTTCATTAATTGTTTTGATTCTTGGTAGTTGGCGCTCTAGTTCAAGAAAATTCATGTTCTCGTTTTTGTGTGGAAAATGGTTACAGATAAATAACAAATTGCTCTCTCTCTTACCTCACCCTATGTGAGGAGACGGAGGGTTTTTGTGTTAGCGAATCAAAATTTACGAGCTAAATAAGTATGTTTTATAGCTTAATACACAAGCAAGTGCTGTATCAACTTCGCCACAACAGACAGCCACGTCCACGACACAGCCTCCGTGCTATTCCACCGTCCCGAAGTTTCAGTGAACAACAAGAGGAATGGAACGAGCACTACGTTCATTTCGACGTTCAATGTGCTACACTTCAAGTGCAGTGTACTGTTAAACTTTCTCGTTTCACGTCAATGGGTGGTATAGGTGTTTACCAACTCCCTCAGAAGTTATTCTCGACTAGTAGAGTTGCTGGTTTTTGAAGAATTAGTTTCTGCCCTCACTAAGTAATACGAGGATCAGGTGCAGGTGGCTGCAGCTCGTTACATGTTATTTCGATTGTGGGGAAGGTCAGAACAGACATACCATCAATAGGTCACTGAACTTCAGTCTTTGACACGGCAGTGTAGTTTTCAATGTAGCTGTGGACGGCAAATGTAGTGAAACAATGGTTCGCGATGCAACTATGTACAATGTGCCAGATCCTACTTTGAAACAAGTGTTACAAGTTACTGAACATCAGGACTCATGTGATAGTGCCGTGGAAAACTTTGAGGTAGCTCTCATTTGCAGTGTAACACAGAGTGACAAACAGATACGGTCTTGCCACCAACCACCACACACAAACTAGCCACCGCCCCATGGATAGAGTAAACAAGCGTTAACGCATGTTTCTGCTGTGAAATCATGTCAAGACAAAATTTCCCCTCGTGGAACGTGACCTGGTTTGCTTCTGGAATGACAGCTCATGTGCAGTCTGTATACTTGCATCAGAAAAAGAACTCTACCCACGTTCGCTCTCATAAGTGTGAAGCACCTTCACATTCAGAGAATCTAGTTTTTTTCTATCCGGCTACCGGTACTAGTAATGATTAAATACAGGATGTGCCTTCACCCCGCCAAAATGCTGTGCAACGACAGTGAGATAAACTGTTTGTGACCTTAGTGAGTGTCAGAGGCTGTTCAGTTAGGCACTCACACTTCCGTTTCGTTGCTCAATCGTGCCACTTATGAACAGCTGGGCTCGGCACAGTTCAGAAAATCTTGCACGCGACTTACTGCGGGTAGCGGTCAGGGCATTCCGCTACTTGGTACGCGTTGTTTACCTGCCACATTCCAGTCTCACACCAAAACAAGGACATTTACAATTCTGCGTTCAGGTACCTGTGAAAATATTTTTGGATTTGATTCATTTCATTTGTTTGGTCTTCCTATTCACGACAATGTACTTCCTGTTTCTGCCTTCAGCCCAAAACGAAGTATTACTCAATTGACTGTGGTGTTACCTGATTTATTTTCTGAAGGACATTCTCTTCAGTCGTCGTTGGTCCCGTTCTTGCAGGATCTTTTTCTGCTCGCAGCTATGTCGGAGATTTGATGTTTTACAGGATTCCTGATATTCACGATATACTCGTGAACTCGTCGTGCGGGAAGGTCCCCCATTTCATCGTTACCTCGGAGACGCTGTGTCCCATCGTTAGTTCGCCGGCTGTAACACCACGTACAAACTCATTTAAATTTTGATAAACCTACCACTGTAGCAGCAGTAACCGATCTAGCAAATGCGCGAAATACTTGTTGTCTTATATAGGGATTGCGGACCGCAGCGTCGTATTCTCCATGTTTACATGTCTCTGTATTTGAGTACGCATGCCTATTCCAATGTTTTGGCGCTTCAGTGTATATTACGTGTTATATGAGAATTTTCACATGTAATGTATGTGGTATCTTAGAGCTAAAATAACCTACTAATTATAGTTAACAAATAAATAATAACAAAAAAACTGTCGTAACAATCGTCAGTCAAGAGGTTCTGACTTCAGGCATTCAAAGTACTAACTTCTTACTTCTTAGATCCCTGCCCGACTGTGTTTCTCTCTTGAGATGAATGTGAGCTACATGGTGCTACATAATGGTTAGGTAATTAATTGCGATAGTATGAAGCACGATAACATATAACATTGACACCAAAGGTCTTGAGAAAATACGAAGTGTTGGAGTAGACAAATTGTGGAGCAGAAATAAATGTGGCTATTAGTGTTCTGTATTGATTCGACTGTTCCTGCAGTAGCTATTACAATGACAGCCACCTTAAAAATATTACTTACTTAAAATATCAATATCATACCATTCATTTTTCATGTTTTAATGAAGGTGTTTCTCGTTCATTACAGCTGAGAGACAGCCCAAACATTCTGCGTCGCCTCACACAGACGCAGTGTACATATCTGCCACCTGCCAGATGTTATTTCGGCGGCCACAAATGCCGAGGAAGGCGCAGTAGGAACTCTCAGCCGCAGCTGCCAAGGCAAGTGGACTCCGTGCTCTGGGGAAACAGGTTAGTGCTTTCATAAGTAATAGTATACAATGACGAATAACTGCCACCCCAGTAGTTCGTAATTTAGTACAGAAGAATCACATCTACACCAACGGTCATTAAAGATGCGGGACTTTGACCTTGAAGGCGACATGCAATAAACGGCAAATTAGCTGAAGTGCACTATATGCTTCTACATGCAGATGGTTTGAATATCAGCGCTAACGCGCGACGTGGATAGGAATAACGCCACCTGCATATTGAATACAACTGAAGGATAAGCATGGTGTCTCTCATTCACAGACAGTATTTCCACGTTATTTGTTTCTGAGATCACAAAGATATGCCTCGTGTAGTATGTAGATATACCAGTACCTGCCGAATGTCGACGATCTCAAGGGCTCAGCATTTGTTTGCTGAGTACGGGCTTGGCGACCCCACGATTCCTGAGCTAAGGACTGGTAAGCGCCGCCAGTCCCCTGCCAGCGCAAACTCTGGGCACGCTTCAGCTACCACCGTGTGGCGCGGCGGTGGAACGTAGTGTGTTTCAGGGAATGGGGATCTTAGCTTCACTGCCCGGATCGTGAGGATGGAATAAACCTCTATAAACAACCCCTCACTCTCAAGGTGTGCTGCTCGCTGATGAGATGCATGGCTGTTGAGGTGGAACATTCGTCAGCGGGCAGCGTCTGGGGAAGCCGCCGCACCTCAGTCGTATAAGGCTTACTCAGGCATGCGGGGCTCTGTCTGAGTGGACCCTTATTTCCCTAGCTGCTCGTGGGACCGAAATGGAACCCTCTAAATCTTTTTTTCCTCTTCCCAGTGGGTAGGGTCTACAGCCTGGGAGTTCTCTCACCCATTCATCAAACAGAATGAGGGAGGCTAGTCCTCCTGATAATCAACTTTTTATCAGTAATGGGGCTCAAGGAGTCATGAATTCCAACGTCTTTGTAGTGATCAAGAGGAAGAGGGGGGGCGTCGTTTGAAAAAGTGTCTCCCTTCTATACCCACAAAGGCTTAGAAGGGCTGGCTGGCTATTGAACGGTTGTGAAATGGTTCCTTGCTTGTTGAGACTAACCAGGCAAAGCGGATGGAACTTCTTATGAAGTCACAGAAATTGGGTGAGTACGATATCATTGATGAGTTGCATAATTCCCCTAACTCCAGCCAAGGTGTGGTAACCTACAGTGATATTGTGGACATACATGTTGCTGAACTGAAACAAGAACGGGCACCACAGGGGATCATAGGTGTGGAACAAGGGATACGCTAGACCAATGGAGAGACTGAGGAGACTGCCACTTTTATTGTGACCTTCAATTCTCCAACGCTACTTGGACACATCATGGCAGGTTTACTCCGACTTAGGGTTCGATCCTATGCACCTAAGCCTGTGCGAGGCTTCCAATGCCAGCGTTTTGGCCATACAACGCTAAGTTGCAGAGGCGAAGCGACTTGTGGGAAGTGTGGAAAGGCAGCCCATGAAGTTCAGATGGACTATCCGTCTCCACCAGTCTGCATTAACTGCTCTGGGAGCCACCCAGTCTGGATCCGAGCCTGCCCTGTTTTTGCAGAGGAATGCAAAATTCAGGAAATCCAAGTGACCAAGCAGATCCCCTAAGCAGAAGCCAAAAAGGACTATCAGGCAATGAAACCCCTGTCTGCCACTTCTTATACTACAGAAACCTGTCATTAAGGTCGACGCTTCGACTCAAACGATGTCCAGTGTACCATTATCCACCACTAGCACCTATACTTGTACCTGCATGTGCCAAAGCCGAATGAAGACATAGCGATCCAGGCAGCTACAATGGAAGAAACCAGTAATGCTTCCGCAGGGCGCAGCCCAAAGGAACCCAAAAAGCAGAGTGTCTCTCAACGCCAACTCTTTTCAAAGAATTGTGACTCTCCCACCCCCCTTCCCCCTCATCCTTACCAGGAATGGGAGCGGAGAAAGGAACTCAACATTCGGGTCGAAAGCTGACCCAGGTGCCATCAGATGTCATTCTGGCATGTCTGACTGATGATGAGACCATCATGGATTCTGATGCCTCATCATCAGACAACGTCAACCCCACCACCCTGCCTCGCTCTACATGCGCCACACCATCTTGGAGCAAAGACAGGAGTAAATCAAGAACACAATGATGAAATGGCTCCCGCACTCCATTGTTATATCAATGGGCACAGGACTCATCTGGAGGAATTGACACTCCTTGTACAGGACAGACCCCTTTGCCTTTGCCTTCAAGAGACTCATTTTAACTAGACTAACACATCTGTACTTTACAGAAAAGAAGACCTTACTGGTGATAGGACAAAAGGTGGGGTTACAGTGTTCGTGAAGGACACCACTCCTCACCTATTTCCTTAACAAAAACACTACAAGCAGTTGCTGTTGGGATAGTAGCCCACGCTGACTTTACTGTGTGCTCCCTGTACCTACCACCTCATGAGCCTCTTGACAGTGGTGTCCTCACTCATCTCTCCCCCACCCATTCCTCGGATTAGGGGACTTCAATGCACAGAGTGCACTATGGAGTTCTCACACCACTTGAGGATCTACTGCACACAACAGATCTCATACTGTTGAATATGGGTCAAGTTACTGATTATAGCACCACTACAGGTTCGTCTACGGCCATAGACCTCTCCTTCTGCTCGCCTGCGCTTAGAGACACTGATCAGTGGGCAGTGGGCGATGACCTTTCTGGTAGTGACCATTTCCTTATCTGGATCCATCTGCCTGATGGAGAAGATCCTGAAAGAAAGCCATCGAGATGGTTGTTCAGAAAGGCTAACTGGATGCTTTAAAGGTAGTTAGCTGTTTTAGAGCAACGTGACGGCATCCAGGATTGGGTGGATCGCATTACAGTTATGATTCACCATGCCATTGATGCATCCATCCCAAAGTCAGCAGAAGAACCTAGGAAGTGACCTGTCCCTTAGTGGAACGATGAGTGGCGTTTTGCAATCACGAGGGCAGCAATGTGCAGATTTAGAAGATACCTTACAGATGAGAACCTTGCAAGCTATCGAATGGCGCATGCAAAGGCGAGGAGAATAATTCGGGAGAGCAAACACAGCTCTTGGCAAGAGTTCCTGAACTACATCAATAGGTCCACATCCACATGTAAAGTATGGGATGCCATTAGGAGGATCTCAAGGCACAACTCTCGCCTGCCAATAGCAGCTGTACGAATACACGGGTCTGTTGTAACATCGACAAGGAATATAGCTCAGACAATAGCTGAATCATATAAATCCATTATGGACGATTCCAGCCAGGATTACACTTCTGTCGATATCGAGAGTCACAGGAGAAGACCGATCTTGATTTCCGTTCCACCATCATGGAAGAATACAACCAGTCTATCTCTCTGTGGGAGCTGGATTCTCCAGTGTCACTTGCTTGTGATACGAACCCTGCAAGCGTCCTAATAACCTACAGTATGTTGCAACAGTTGGACTGACAGTCGAAGGAAGTCCTCCTTCAGCTCTCCAATAAAATTTGGATAACTGGCGACTTTCCCAACTCTTGGAAGGACTGTATTTTAATGACAATTTTAAAACCAGGAAAGGATCGGACACACCCTGGTAGTTATCTTAGTGTTAGCCTAATGAGCTGCATAGGAATGACACTGGAGCGTGTGATCAATCGGCTCCTAGTGTGGATTCTGGAAACCAGGTCCCTGCTCAGTCGCTCCCAGTGTGGGTTCAGGTGGTACCGCTCCACTCTCGATAACCTGACCCTACTCGAAGCTGCAATTGAGCAAGCTTTCCTTCGTAAGCAACACCTTATCGTGGTTTTCTTCGATTTGGAAAAAGCCTACGACTCTACCTGGTGGCATAATATTTTGTCGCAGCTTCATTAGTGTGGATTCCGTGGATGTCTACCTACCTTCATGCCGTCCTTTCTCTCGGACAGATATTTTAGATACAGGGTTGGCAATGTCCTGTTTGAGCGTTTTAAGCAGGTGAATGGTGTCCCTCAAGGGACTGTTTTAAGTGTCACCGCTCTCGCCATCATAATCAATAGTATTACAACCACAGTGCGACGTCCAGTACTATCTTTCTCGTTTGTGGACGACTTCTCCATCTTCTGTGCATCCTCCAACCTCACCACGGCTACTCGGCAATTGCAACTGACGATCAGGCGGTTGGAGGAAGGGTCTTGCACCACAAGTTTTAAATTCTCATTAGAGAAAACGGATTGTGCTGATTTTAATCGTTCGCGCGGTCTCTTTAATTTCTCCCTTTTTAAAACTGGGGGTCGCCGTTCTCACTTTTAAGGGAAAGGTGAAGTATATGCGTCGTACCTTTGATGAGAAGTTAACATGGTTGCCGCACCTTAAAGAACTGAAACGGAGAGGTCTCAAGGGCTTAAACATCCTTAAAAGTGTCAGTCATAGGCCTTCGTTAGCCGACAGAGCGCGTCTGCTCCAACTCTATAAGGGCTTTGTGCCATCCTGGCTTGAATACGGATGCCAGGTTTATGAGTTAGCGAGGCTTTCATACCTTAAAATACTGGATGCAGTTCACCACGAGGGTATTAGGCTGTCAACAGGTGCCTATAGCACGAGCCCTGTTGTTAGTTTGTGTGCGGAGCCTGGAGAGCCTCCGCTGTCTATTCGACGTCTCCTTCTCGTGGTACGCCAAGAATGTAGGGCACTGTCCGTTCCTACATCGGCAGCATCCAGATACGTTGTTCAGCCGCCACTGGAAGGGCTGTTCGATCATCGACCACAAGGAACACGGCCATTTGGGATCCGTGCAAGGGAGAGCCTTGAGTTTTACAGGTGGAGTGCATTCAGGTCCAAAGCCAGGGGTGGTGTAGGCTCTCCCCCTGACTACTAGCGAGGCCCTGATTGCTTTTAGAACTGACTGCTTACAAGAAGCATTGTAAGCAGGCCGTATTTTTAAAATTAAAACTTAATGATATTTTACGTAGCCACCCAGATTTTATTACCATCTATGCGAATAGTTCTAAGCAGGGAGATGTTTTCGGTTGTTCCGTCGTGTTCCACGACATTGTCCTCATGATAGGGCTCCAAGAGCAGTTTTCAGTTTATTATGCGAAACTGTTTGCTATCCTGAGGGCAATGGAGACGGCGTCGTGAGAAAAAGTTTATAGTCTGCTTCGACTCTCAACGAGCCCTTCTCGCTGTTGGACAGATATACCCAGCAGGTCGAATGGTGCAACAAGTGCAGGACGCTCTCCTTCTCTTGCGAAGGCAAAACAAGGAAGTTATTTTTCGCTGGATTTGAGAGAAACGAACTCGCTGATGCTGCTGCTAAGAATGCTTGCTCCCTTCCTCCTCCTGTCCGCTGTTCAGTCCCTCTGCGGGCTGTCGCTTCATTTGTGACCAGGATGGCCACATGTTGGTGGGAGTCCCAGTGGCTGGAAGTGAGGAACAATAATCTATGTTCCATCAAGACTTCCGCTCGCGACGGTGTGAAGAAGCAGCCCTTACTCGACTCAGAGTAGGACGTTGTCGATTGACACATGGCTTGCTCTTACGTCGGGCGGAGCCCCCAGTATGTGAGAGATGAGCGGCACAGCTGACAGTACGACGTACTTTAACTGAGTGTGTTTTATATGACAAACTGAGGGTTGAACTGGGTCTTCCCTCTATTTTAGCTGATTACGAGGCTTAAAATTTTGCGTGGTGTCCGGTTTTCTTCCCAAAATACCTAGTGTGAGATCTTAATGTGTAATAAAGTGCTTGGGTCGTCATCCAGTCACATTTATTTGCCCCTTTTTTAACAGCATCTTTCCAGGTATTTTCTCCGTGATTTTATTTCGTTATCCCGCTGTGTGTCGCTGGGGTTTTATTACGGGATTTTCTGAACCTCACCCTTTTGGGATTGCTTTAAATTTCCCGTAGCGGGTTTAAACGTAGTTTTCCAGGTTATTTATCTCCTTCCATAGATTATGAAAATCTTCTTCGGTATAACATTAACGCAAAGGTGCTGATGACCTAGATGTTTAGGGTCCTCCGCCATTAATCGTCATCATCATCATCACCGAATGTTGACAGCATCAGAATCTTGGTTTATCAAGACTGCATCCTATTGTTCCAGGATACTGCTGTTTGCATTAATCGCAGTCCTTCGACTCTCATGAGTCTATGGAACTGATACGTTCATATCCGACGTCATGCGGGGTATCCTCGACAGTAGTAGGACGCTGCAGTTTCGGGGAGCAGATAGATAGACTGGGAAAACCCAGGTGCACTGGAGAGGAACGTGACGTTCTAGCCACCATGATGGAAACGAGAGACTACCGTACTTACTAAAGAGACCAATATCCCGTAAAACCTGATCACATAATTAAACACACTTACAGAAGCAGACAAGGAGTTTCTGATTAATGAATTACCTAAGTGTTGAAAATAATATAAAATTTAAAAAGTAATACTCATATATTATCAACGTCTTGGCTGAAATGGATGAACTATGTCTCAATGGATAGAGTCTGATGAGTTCGTTCAGAGGGTATCAGAAGAATACAAGATAATTTAAACTATATGACAGACTATGTATTCTATACTACTAAAGCTCAGTTTTACACAAAATAAGTAATAAAGTGACGAAAATAGTCGCAACGTAATAAATTAGGCTACTTTGCTTTTCTGTAAGTGTATTAACTCCTATATATTTATAATTTTCACATAGTAAAACATCGTAAAACAGTGATAAAAGTGGTATTACTGTAATTTATGAGAAATCTAAAAGACTCAACAGAAAGCGAAGTACATTATCTTAAAGGTGATAGAAATTAAGTTTAGTCTGGCATGTCATATGTATATGTGTAATATATGATATGTGTTTGGTAAAATGCATGAGGAACCTTGCACGAGATCTTTTGGAACGACGCTCTAAGGGCTTGGTCAGGAACAGTCCTTCTGGAGATCTGTAGCAGTGGAGGCGTATTTATAAATCAGTAGTGAGTAAGTCACGATCTGCATGTGTTTGTAATCTTCCGAGTAAAAATTTGTAAACTTGTTAAATTATCAGCGCAGTGATGGCGGAAGACGTAGAAATTTTTTTAGGAACAGATCATGCGCATTTACAATATTCTCGCGAGTTAGACAGTATTTCGAACTTGCAATAATTCTTGCAAGTTGGTCATACTCAAATTAGCATATTTTTTGAATCTGTAAGCATTTTCAAGTTGTAAGAATACTTGCAAGTTGGGCAGACGCAACACAGAATATTTCCATGAGTTAGCGAGTTTTTGGAAGTGTAATAGTATTGGCACATACGATAGACTTTGTACGAAATGGACTTAAAATTAGTTCATGAAGTTTAGCTATTGCAGAGCTTATAACATGCAGCACCAGTGGGAGGACTTTAAAAAAGCTTTGATAGTTTACTGGGAGTATATGCTAGCTAATGTGGAGAACGGTTTTGTTAATTTTTTGTAAGAATCATTTGTCCTACCGCTGTGATAATTCAACACAAAGGATAATCATTAAACTATACTTATGCTAAGCCAAACCCAATGTAAGTTGAGAATATTGCTTGAATTTTTGCCATCATAAATTTAAATCCTGTCTGCATTTACGATATATATAATCTATAGAACGGGTAGTATGAAGACTGAAAGTGTGTTGCGACAAACGAAGCGATAATGTTGAGAAAATAAAATCATTCTACAGGAAGCCGAACACAGTGCAATAGAGGCTCTCTAATGGGGACTGCTGCCTAATGTGCGATGGAAATTAAGTGAAAAATTTCTGAAAAACCTATCTGATTCTATTCGTGAACTCAGTATGCTGGAAGAAACAGGTATAGTGATTAATGTCTCAATAGGAAGACTGTATCCTCTACAGATGTGAATTTCCATCGCTGTAGACTGTTAGGTCAAATGTGAAGGGGAGTGTAGCCAGCTACAGTGTAAGAAATGTGGGAAAGTAGAAGACCAGGAGTTGGACTACAGGAGTAAGGGATATAATTGTAGAATACGAAATGCAAATAATCAACTGTTAAATGTGATGGCAACTTGCAGAGTTATTGTGTGTGATAGAAACACTATAGAAGAATGATGATCTGGTTTCTTAACAGTGTTTCACAGGCAGAAGCGTGTAGGTGAAACAAATGGTGAACAAGTAGTGCTGATAAACGTAGATAATTTTGATGCCGAGGCCTCAAAGCTCTCTAAAGATTATTGATTGCCGATTTGGATGTTCTAGACAAGAATGATCTAGGCAGGATAAGTTCAAACTCCATCCACGGGCAAGCCACTGATATAAATGCCACAATGCACACAAGTGATAGATTTTGAATGATTGGAAAAAGTAGCAATCGAAAAATAATTTGTGGAATTGAGGGAGCTTTTTAATCCTTGCATCCATTAGCAACAACTCTCGCGAAGCATAGGATTCCAGTCTAAACCCAGTCACCTGTGCGTCAAAAGCCATACAGGTTACCCCACCTATAGCTAGTAATGGAAGGGTTGTTCACCAGCAATCACCGAGGAAAGCACAAGTCCATAGGGTACACCATTCGTAAGAGTGTCTAAGATGTCTTCAGATAGAAAAGGAAATATCACTTCTCCTTTTATTACAGGTTCCTCAATGCATGTACGATTACAGACAGATATCCAGCACCAAGTACTATGGAAAACATAGGGTACTTGGCGCAATGTAAATATTTTTCCACATGGATATTATCAAGTAGATGTAATGCAGGAGAAAACTGTATTTATAATTCCTTTGGGTCATTCTCAGTATCGGTGAAAGCCATTTGATTCAGAAAATGATCAGTCGCGTTTCAGTGAGTGTTGGATGGATGAGGCGATAGAAGTGTTGTCTTCAAAGTTGAGTTCGAACCGGTATTCTGCCGATTTTGATCCAATGTTGCTGTTACAGGTCGCAGCTGTATCTTATACATGTCACATCTTGCATGTCACCAAACCACATGTATATTCTCATAGTACATTGTACGTGCACAATAATTACAATTCAGCTAACTGGTATTCCTCTTGTCATTGTATTTTTAATGCCCAGGGATGTTATTTTTGTATGTGGGCTACAGTCATGGCACAGTTAGTTCTTAATACCTTGTCTTTATGTGAGTAGTGTAGAGTACATCTAAGTTTTTCATGAGAAGTACGGAATACGAATCACTATCAGATTTTCAATTTTAGTGATTGCTATGATTTGAATAGGAGTAACTTAAGGTCAGGAAACACGGTGTGATAAACGTGTACAGCGACAGTGTTACGCACCATAAGACCCAAATGGTTAGTAACAGAAACAGTGAGGTGAGAAAACGAGAACGAATTTAACTGACTTTACTAGTATGCAGCAGGGAATCATGCTGACTACAAGTGGACACTATTTTCAGTATTTATATGGGTACCCATAGGGATGGATTTAATATGAAAGATTCTTCACTTGACTATTAAAGTTATTTTTGGGTCAAAAATGTGCTTATCTTCGATGAACTCCATATTAAGTTAACGAATACATTCTGTGTCGCTAAGGGAGTAAGTGAAATTCTATAGAATATCCGACTCTGACCTTCACAAACATTTTTCTAGTCACAAAATTCCTTAGATGATGAAATTGAGGGAATCCAGAAGCGATAAATCTGTCGAACAAGAGGCGTTTCACCCTATACATTCTTCGAATTTCACGCTGCCTAAACATATTATTTTCTTACACTTATTCCTGAAAGCTTCCATAACTAGCTGGTGACAGCGAGGCTGCTGGAAGCTATGGGTAAGGAATCATGATTAGGAAAATGTTGGGGGGAATGTTGGTTGAAAAAGGATCTACGATACATATGCTGGGAATAACTGATATCTGGCATGTAGTAACTAGGAGATACATACCCGCTCAGATAATTTAGTGCATTAACGCAACATTCAGGGATTCGGGGAGGTGACCCTGGCTCAGATGGGCTTCTGCTATCGGATTAACTATGAGCGCTCTTTGGCCAGCCACCCTAGAGGTGGCTTTCCACATCCATCTGTGTAAATGTTGAGCTGTAGCCTCCATCCTGAGTCAGATACCTGCTACGTAAGCATTCAGAAGAATGTTCTCGCACTTAAACATGAGCTGTGCACTAGATGCAGACAGATCTGGCACGCAGATTCTGTCCCATAGGGAGTTATGCGGTCAGGAAGTCAATCTGGTCACCAGCAGTCACTAAGATTGCTTCAGTGCATATAACGATGTCGATACTGAAGGGGACTGATAAAACGCAAAAGTGAAAAAGAAGAACTAGGAGTTACATAATATTTCAGTTCTGTGGGAAGAGAATGAGTTGGAGCCTTCACTTCCTATGGGATGCGTGTGCTACATTAAATTTAATAAGATGGGTTGCTCACTGGGTTCACTTTATACGCTCTAAGGTTATTAAACCTGAACTCGAAAAAGTCTGTTAAGTGTTGGGATACGAAAGATAAGTTGAATGTGAGGATACAACAAGGGCACTAAACGAGACTTGCCAAGGATCGGTTATAGAAAGAGGCTGACCTTCATAAATTGTCCTATACATAATATTCTTATTTATTTCCAGACTGCAATTGCGACACATACCACTCATCAGCAGTATCAGCACTGCAGAGTCCGTTTACCTCGGGTGTATACTGTTCCAACACGTTATTTTTCATGCAACGTATAAGTTACATATACTCTTTTCAGCACATTCCAAAGACCTTTGTCAATAACTTACTCACTGAAGCGGCGAGTGAAAATTTGGCGTAGTGGATAACGCACCTGCCTAATAAGCAGGAGACCCGGATTCGATTCCTGACCTTGGTACAAATTTTTACTTGCCTCTTCAGTCTGTATACGCAAAATCATAACTCTTTGAGACCAGAGAAGTCTCTGAAGTAGCGTCATTTCATTTATTAAACGTCAGGATATTTTGTCAAGTATGTGAACCTACATATTTAATCTAAAATATCTAGTTGGCAAAGTTTTTGAACAATGGTTGGGACTGCCAGGTACTGTGTTATGTCTCTAGCTGAATGGTTTTTTTATATTATTATTTTTTTTAGTTTTAAGTGTGAACTAAATGAAGACACTTTCATGTCAGTAACGTTCATATTTTCCATTTGAACTTATACACTCCTGAATGGTTGACTTTATAGCATTGTTGTAGGGAGTGGTGTGTGTTTTGATGCTTATTCCCAGCTTGAACTTTCGACATGAACATTTTATATTATCCGATAATTTCGTCAATATGGAAACACTGGTACCATTTGTGAACTATTAAACACTAGCCATTCGGTAAGAACTGAAGAAGGGAATTCAGTAGTAGTCAAGATAGTCCCTACTAAAAGAATAACTAAGTGTCCAACAAAAATAACAGCATTTGTATAAAAGAAACAGCCAACCAGCTAATGTCTGTCCTAATGAAAAACCCCAAATAATATTGAACATTCACTTGACGGAAGGAAAAAACGTTTCGCCCCATGGTAGCACAAATGCAAATAAATTGTAGTCACTACCAAATATCCATAAAGAGACAAACCCTGTCATTCCAGTTGTATAAACAGCCTTGCATTCTGACTAAAATATGTGATTTATATACTTATTCAGATGCTAACATCCTAGACCATTTAAAACATATTTTGATGGAAGAAATCAACGTGTACACCAACAGAACAGTTGGTGAGACCATGTACCCGCACATCATAATACAAATGCAATAGTTATGGACGAATTTCATTAATTCTAAAACTCCCACAATTATTCCAAGGTCTATGAACCATCCATGTACTAGAATCAGATTTAGTAATGGGAAATTACCTTGCTGGTACAATGGTTAATATTTTACTACACCATACAGATAACTATTTTCGTTATAACCATCTCAAATGGATTTAAAAAATTAAATATTTCTACAGATATGTAGATGAGATACTAACATTACAAGGCCAATCACAAAAATAAATAGATATATTCCACTGAATGGAATAAATTACTCAAAAATATTAACAATATGGAGACGATATATTGTTATTCACAACATGAAGAAGAGGCTCACTCAAAAGCACTGCTAAAATATTGAATTTTAGCCCAATATTCTTCTTCTGGAATAGAAAACACACACACACATTCCCACAAGATCAACTCACACATACATGGCGACTACCTCTGGGCGACAGAGCCTGGTTTAGCATGGGTCGGGTTCCGGTACTTACAGGCAGTGACCATGTCTGTGTGAGTTGTCCTTGTCTAAATATGTGTGTGTTTTCAGTTTCTGAAGAAGGTCTTCGTCTCAAAGCTCAGTATTCAGGCTCTTTTTTCATTGTGTCGATCTGCAACTCAATGCCTGCTATGTGTGGTGAGTAGCAAGCTATTCTTCCCATACTGTCATTGTTGGATCATTATTTTCATAGAAAAACGTATTTATAATCGATCATAAGCACAATGTTGTTGTTGTGGTCTTCCGTCCTGAGACTGGTTTGATACAGCTCTCCATGCTACTCTATCCTGTGCAAGCTTCTTCATCTCCCAGTACCTACTGCAGCGTACATCCTTCTGAATCTGCTTAGTGTATTCATCTCTTGGTCTCCCTCTACGATTTTTACCCTCCACGCTGCCCTCCAATACTAAATTGGTGATCCCTTGATGCTTCAGAACATGTCCTACCAACCGATCCCTTCTTCTAGTCAAGTTGTGCCACAAACTCCTATTCTCCCCAATTCTATCCAATAACTCCTCATTAGTTATGTGATCTACCCATCTAGTCTTCAGCTTTCTTCTGTAGCGCAACATTTGGAAAGCTTCTATTCTCTTCTTGTCCAAACTATTTATCGTCCATGTTTCACTTCCATACATGGCTACACTCCATACAAATACTTTCAGAAACGACTTCCTGACACTTAAATCTATACTCGATGTTAACAAATTTCTCCTCTTCAGAAACGCTTTCTTAGCCATTGCCAGTACACATTTTATATCCTCTCTACGTCGACCATCATCAGTTATAATGCTCCCCAAATAGCAAAACTCCTTTACTTCTACAAGTGTCTCATTTCCTAATCTAATTCCCTCAGCATCACCTGACTTAATTCGACTACATTCCATTATCCTCGTTGTGCTTTTGTTGATGTTCATCTTATATCCTCCTTTCAAGACACTATCCATTCCGTTCAACTGCTCTTCCAAGTCCTTTGCTGTCTCTGACAGAATTACAATGTCATCGGTGAACCTCAAAGTTTTTATTTCTTCTCCATGGATTCTAATACCTAGTCCGAATTTTTCTTTTGTTTCCTTTACTGCTTGCTCAATATACAGATTGAATAGCATCGGGGAGAGGCTACAACCCTGTCTCACTCCCTTCACAACCACTGCTTCCCCTTCATGTCCCTCGACTCTTATAACTGCCATCTGGTTTCTGTAGAAATTGTAAATAGCCTTTAACTCCCTGTATTTTACCCTGCCACTTTCAGAATTTGAAAGAGAGTATTCCAGTCAACATTGTCAAAAGCTTTCTCTAAGTCTACAAATGCTACAAACGTAGGTTTGAATTTCCTTAATATTTGTTCTAAGATAAGTCGTAGGGTCAGTATTGCCTCACGTGTTACGTTTCTAGGGAATCCAAACCGATCTTCCCCGAGGTCGGCTTCTACCAGTCTTTCCATTCGTCTGTAAAGAATTCGCGTTAGTATTTTGCAGCTGTGACTTATTAAACTGATAGTTCGGAAATTTGTCAACACCTGCTTTCTTTGGGATTGGAATTATTATATTCCTCTTGAAGTCTGAGGGAATTTTGCCGGCCGCATACATCTTGCTCACCAGATGGTAGAGGTTTGTAGGGACTGGCTCTCCCAAGGCTGTCAGTAGTCCCAATGGAATGTTGTCTACTCCCGGGGCTTTGTTTCGACTTAGGTCTTTCAGTACTCTGTCAAACCCTTCACGCAGTATCATATCTCCCATATCTTCTTCATCTACATACTCTTCCATTTCCGTAATATTGTCCTCAAGAACATCGTCCCTGTATAGACCCTCTATATACTCCTTCCACCTTTCTGCTTTCCCTTCTTTGCTTAGAACTGGGTTTCCATCCGAGCTCTTGATATTCATGCAAGTGGTTGTCTTTTCTCCAAAGGTCTCTTTAATTTTCCTGTAGGCAGTATCTATCTTACCCCTAGTGAGATAAGCTTCTACGTCCTTACATTTGTCCTCTAGCCATCCCTGCTTAGCCATTTTGCACTTCCTGTCGCTCTCATTTTTGACACGTTTGTATTCTTTTTTGCCAGTTTCACTTACTGCATTTTTGTACTTTCTCCTTTCATCAATTAAATTCAGTATCTCTTCTCTTACCCAAGGATTTCTACTAGCCCTCGTATTTTAATCTACAGTTCATAACCAATAGATTGTGGTCAGAGTCCACATCTGCGGCTGGAAATGTCTTACAATTTAAAATCTGGTTCCTAAATCTCTGACTTACCATTGAATAATCTATCTGAAACCTTCTAGCATCTCAAGGGGTCTTCCATGTATACAACCTTCTTTCATGATTCTTGTACAACCTTCTTTCATGATTCTTGAACCAAGTGTTAGCTATGATTATGTTATGCTCTGTGCAAAATTCTACTAGGCGGCTTCCTCTTACATTTCTTGGCCCCAATCCATATTCACCTACTACGTTCCCTTCTCTTCCTTTTCCTACTGTCGAATTCCAGTCACCCATGACTATTAAATTTTCGTCTCCCTTCACTACATGAATAATTTCTTTTATCTCCTCATACATTTCTTCAATTTCTTCATCATCTGCAGAGCTAATTGGCATTTAACTTGTACTACTGAAGTAGGCGTGGGCTTCGTGTCTATCGCGAACACAATAATGCGTTCACTATGCTCTTTGTAGTAGCTTAGCCGCACTCCTATTTTTTTATTCTTTATTAAACCTACCGCTGCATTACCCCTATTTGTTTTTGTATTTATAACCCTCTATTCACCTGACCAAAAGTCTTGTTCCTCCTGCCACCGAACTTCACTAATTCCCACTATATCTAACTTTAACCTATCCATTTCCCTTTTTAAATTTTCTAACCTACCTACCCCATTGAGGAAGATGACATTCCACGCTCCGATCAGTAGAACGCCAGTTTTCTTTCTCCTCATAACGACATCATCTTGAGCAGTCCCCGCCCGGAGATCCGAATGGGGGACTATTTTACCTCCGGAATATTTTATCCAAGAGGACGCCATCATCACTTAATCAAACGGTAAAGCTGCATGCCCTCGGGAAAAATTACGGCTGTAGTTTCCCCTTGCTTTCAGCCGTTCGCAGTACCAGCACAGCAAGGCCGTTTTGGTTAGTGTTACAAGGCTAGGTCAGTCAATCATCCAGACTGTTTGTTGCCCCTGCAACTACTGAAAAGGCTTCTGCCCCTCTTCAGGAACCACACGTTTGTCTGGCCTCTCAACAGATACCCCTCCGTTGTGGTTGCACCTACGGTACGGCTATCTGTATCATTGAGGCACGCAAGCCTCCCCAGCAACGGCAAGGTCCATGGTTCATGGGGGGATAAGCACCATAATAAAATAAAAAAATTAGATGTAACTTAAGTAGCAAAAAAAGCAGAAAACGATGGTTACGATCCCACTTCAGTCCATCAGGTTTATGTTAACAACTTATACGTACATGTAAATAAAATAAAAGACGAAATTACGCTAACACGAAAACGTGGTAACAAAAAATCTCTGTTCACTGTTATACCACAGTGGCAAAAAAGTTTCGGATGTAAGCTGAGTTGCTAAACTCGTATATGGGAGAAATGTTATATGAGTTTCGAATGTGCCAGAAGATATACGTTTTCTTGGCTTGTCTTGACGACTGCTGACACTACTCCTTCAAGTGGCAGCCATCGCTTCCATCTCTAAGGGATTTAGTGCGCCCTCTGCAGCTTTCCGCATTATGATCAAATATTTGGTCTTAACTTTCTGTTGGATTTACTTTCATTTATTTAGCTACTTCACCCAGAATGTTTAAATGTTTCAGGTTCTGTCTCTAATGTAACCTAGACTCCTTAAAGACACTCAAAACAATAAACTTTGCAATGTGCTCGATACGTGATTTTTATGAATAAATAATAATGCTTGTAATATTTAACAGACGTATTACAGCAAGGTCTGTCTCCTTAATTTTTTTAAATGGACATACGACGAAACAACCAAAATTTACCTACACATCATACTCAACAATTTATGAGTGATTCGAGAATTTTAGATTAATTCTCTGTGTAATGCAAGCAGCTGGCCTACTATAATTGGGGAACTTTTTCTTCACAGGTAACGAAGGTATATCGGAGTGCTAGACGATGTTGAAATGGCGAACAGAAGAGACATCTTACGATCTGCAACACCATACCACACCATCTGCAGGTTTTTCGGGCTGACACCATTCACAGTGGAGACTGGGAGGTGTGAACTACGCATGACCACTGCTGGTACGCTGTACGCATCTGTTGCTCTCGTCATGAGCCTGGGAATAACAGGGCTTACGGTAAATTAGTTGCAAGCTGTGAACACGAGAAAAAAGAATTCCATCACTTTTGTGTGGTTGGCAACCTACATGATGACACACTGCGCCTGCATGGTGATGGCGAACGCCGAAGACCTGTTTAGAAACCCCCACAAGTACCAGAGGATCTTTACTCTGTTGTCGTATCGGGACAGTGGCATCCTGGAATTGCCCCATTCCTCCAGCGCGGCGGGGAGGATCTCCTGCAAAGTGGTGTACACAGGGTTTCTCGCTCTACATGTAGCTGCTCTGACGTTGGAATATCTGTGGTACGGAATGAAATGGACATATATGTTATCATTGTTCTCCAGTGTATAATACCTACAGCTGTTTCCAGGTATGTGGGGTTGGTTCTTCTTCTGAGGAGTGACTTACGCCAGCTCAACCAGTGTCTGAGAGCTACAGCCCAAGTGAGATGCCAGCGGCGACCACTTGCAGATCGCTACCGCAAGCTGAGGAGAGTCTACTCCGCACTTTGCCACCTGTCTCAGGAGGTTCTTTCAGCGCTCCAGGTACTGCTAGTTTTATCCGTGATGACAGTGGTGTGTGGTATATCCTGGAATGCAGTTGCCGTAGTCTTAACACAGCAGCAGAAACATACAGTGGTGATGCAGATTTTGCTTATATCGTGGCAGTCGTCACAGGTGTTAATGGTGGCAGTGGCTTCGCACGCGCTGTCCAGGGAGGCGGCGCAGACAGCTCCTGTCCTGCGCCGGCTGCTCATGGGTTCGACTCTCCGTAGCGCAGAAACGGTGGAGCTGCGCCACTTTAACCACCTGGTCCGCAGCCAGACTCCCACTCATGAACTTTACGGCTTCGTTCCCTTGGATATGCGGATGTTGGTGGCGTCCTTGTCTTTCATCATAACTTGTACCGTGGTTCTGTTAACTTTCTGGGAAGTGTTCTGAAGAATAAAGAAAAGTACAGTAGTTCTGGTGAACATGGCCTGCTATGCACTAAAATTCTATAGCGTTTTTGGTATGATTATGAGCTTGTACAGTACACTCATATTACATTAATTTTCACCTGAACCGCAAATAGCTATTAAAAGTCTGTAGTATTGTAAATGGTATTACCTTCTTCTTGAAATTTTTTCTTTCTTAGCAGTGCACGACGAAGCCAAGGGCTACAGTGATGGACGGATTCAAGCCTGTTGTGCAGTTTATCCAGTTATAGTGTGGCTAGCTTCACTTAAAACCAGCATGTAACCTCCCATCTGTGGAAAACATAGTAAACAAATTAAAAGTGCTGCACTTTCTTCAATACGTAAAATTTTCACGCAATTGGTAATTATCAATGGCAAAGACTAAAATGATTTACTTAGAAATGGTATAAATTGCACGAATTTATAAATCTTGAAGCACATAATAAATTATTGCATTTAAGAGAAAGATAAAAGTTCAGCCAGCCGTTGTGGCCGATCGGTTTATAAAATAAATAAAATAAAATAAAATATTAATTATTTATTAATTATGTATGATAGTGATTGGATGTAATTAATATTTGCTTATCTGGAACGTGGACGTTTAATTATTCGGTATCAGACGCTTGACAATGGCTTTTTCGTATATGTAATGTTATTCGTAATTGACCGTGAATTAAGACTCAAATAATCGGACTTCGTATTTAAATCGTTTCCAAAGACTGCTGCGGTAGGTGCGGACTCAAATCTAAATCTCAATATTAGAATAATTTGCCAGCCATGTCAATACGTCGTACAGAGGTGACTGTCTACTAAACATAAAAAATTTACACAGTTAGTTAAATCAGATATATTCAACGAATAAGCCTACAGTTAAATAATTCTACTTACTTTCATAAATATAAATTCTTTACAGAATCGAGTGCCTAGTAGGATTGCAACTCGCAGTGTTCTTATATAACATCAAATATGGCGGTGTGCCAGTCGATGAAATATACGTGCTTCCCGCACCAGTTGTACAAGACCTCCCCTTCTTAAAGAAACATAAGAGTATCGTAATTGTGTTTTTGTTTTATCAGCGACACAGCGCTGCAGTTCTGTGCCATAGGCTTTATTTATTTGTCACAGATTAATTATTTAATTAAGATTTCGCGTTTCCGAGGAAACTCACGCACGGCATGCAAATGTGCCTTTATATTGCCCCCTGAATTGCGAGGCGAAAGGACACACCAGCAGGCGAGCAATTCACCTAAAGGCACAAGAAAATCTAAGTTATCTACAACTATTTACATGACATACATTATACAGTATATTATATACAGAATTTGAATGACGCGCGTGCGCCGTAAAAGTTCTTATGTTGGCAAAATAGAGTGCGCGCATGCGCAGAAGCGTCTGTGTGACTCCGGCACTGCCGTTATATCGTAAATTTAGATCACGCGGCACAGCATTGCAGTTCATATTGTTCGTGTGCGCGCGCATTTCTTAGTCGTTGCACAAAGAAAATATTCCACCAAGATTACATATGAAGGCTACATTCTATGACAGGTAACTTAGTTTTAAAATTACAATATTTGTTATAATACAATACAACTTTAGATTGTTGAATGTTCTTAGTTACATAGTATTGCATTGAAATGCTTCAAAGAAAAATGTCTTTTTGTTTCAGGTGCGTTGACCTATACACATCGAGTCGTTATTACAGTTTATATTCCTCTGCTGCACAATAATTTTTCACAGGTTAGTGTCGTCATGGTAAAGTTTTTTGATCACAGTAACATCGCGGTATAACAACGTGATTGATACATAAGCATGTCCATTTCCTATTTCCATTATAGTCGTTGTGATGCAGTTCGTTGTGACAAAAAGCATTGTTTATTACAGATCAGACGTGACCCGTCGAGTAATTGGTCCATATGCAGTTCGTTTTCGATATTCCGTGGACGCTTGGTTGCAGAACATCGGACGGCATATAGCTGGCGTCGATCCTTGGACAGTCCAGGTAAGTGTGTCCGTCACATTTCGAGAACATTCCATTCTCTGAAGTTCCAACCAAAATTCTTCCACTCGTCGTGTTGTTTTCTGGACAGGCACGTTGTGACCATTGAATCCAGTTAACATCTTGAAGTTAGATGTCACTAGACGATGCACCAATTACGCACTTTACATTTTCAGTTTTTTGCAAAATATAGCTCACCTAAATGTTCGTAGTTACTTATCAAAGAAATCGTTCATCGCGTTTACAAAGGTACGATGCATGATGAATGTCACTAACAGTTTCTTTCACATAGGTTTCTGCGTAGTTGCAGACTTAGTAATGTACGTTAATGTCCGTGAACAGTGGTTCACTACGCATTTTTTTTTTTTTAAGTTTTTCACATTTTGGCACTCGTTATCGTTCAAATTTTCACATAGTTACAGTTACATTATACATCAGTTTAAAAAAAAAACCATAAGTAATCATACATATACACGTCACATATTTTCTTAGCATAAACATAATACAGTTACACATAAACATGTTTACATCATCATTACATAGCTATAAATTATTACATTGTGTCACATTTGATTACATGAAGTGCAGATATTTACGTCCTCTTTAACGGTTTTGCTGGGATTTTATCGATGTTTTTTGTGATGTCATCTGAAATTAAGATAGATTAGACACAACATTCATTACATCAGTAGGCAAGACCAGGCATTTTCACTACTCAATAAATATTCAAAATAATAAGAGACGGAAAACTCTTCGATTCCTCGCGTTTTGTGCGTGTGTGTATAGTGTCTGTGTGGCCTTGGCTACTGGTAGATGCTTTTCTTGCTGAGAGATGTGCGTCTAATCTATTTCTCGAAGTAAAAGATCGCTTCACAGATGACGTCTGTCGGTTCGTCAGGTGTCATACCGAGTCAGTGGTAACTACAGTCACAAATGTTCCATGAAAAATTAATATATCATTCACTGCTACGTAATCATAAATTTTACTTTAATATTCAGTCTTCTCGATGGTGCCGCGGCGTTGAAAGAAAAGTTCTTCTGTCTTCAACTGCGTCACTGGAACCGCTGTGTTGTAGCAAACAGAGTTTTGCGAGTTGCTTAGCAATGTTTTCATGGGTATGACTTTGACATTATTTAGCATGAAATGCTCTAAGATCTCGGTGTGCGTATAGCCCAATAATTTTGTTAGTTCTAGGATGTTGTAACAGATACGCACCAGGATGCGGTATGTTAACAATTATATAAGGTCCTTCATATAGCAGACGCCACTTAGCATTGCGTCGTTTGAGTGCTACAGATTTATGATGAGTACGAAGTAGTACAAGCATTCCTACCTTCAATTTTTGTTTTCTTTTTATTATGTTTATGCGATGTTTGTTTCGTATCTGTGCGTGATGTGTCAGTGTAGTCAATACTTCTTTTATTTTCTGTTCAGGTGTGATTTCCCTGTCTGACAACTTAGGTAATGGTTCTGTTCATTGATCGTTCTGTTTGCAATTGAACATGATCTCGTTAGGTGTGTAATTTGTATTGTAAATATTTAAGTTATTATGTACGTCTTCGAAAAGACTTAGGTAGGACACCCAATTAGTATGTTTTGATGAAATATAGGTCCTCATGAATCGGTTTAGTTGTCGGAAAAGTCTCTCAGTCGCGTTACATTGTGGACTAAACCTTGAAATAAATATACTTTTAATGTTATTGTCTTTCAAGAAATTTCTCCATTTGTACCCAGAGTAGTATGCTGCATTATCTGACAGAATTGCTTTAGGTTTTCCCACGTGCGTCAGGTAATCACTTGAGAATCTTCGTATTATAGCATTTGCAGTGGCGGATTTTAAAGCATAAAGTTTTACATGTTTAGAAAATATATCGTAAAAAGCTAAGATATATTTGACGCCTCCAGAGCTTGCTGGATGCTGTCCACTGATGTCAGTACACAGAATTTCCGGGGGTTTACTCGGTAAAATAGAATGTAAATCTGTTTTTGTGGATAAATTCTGAGGTTTTGATTTTTGACATATGACACATGTTTTCAGTTCCCTGTAAATTTTTTTCTCATATTGCTAAAATAACAGTATGTGCTGAGCTTTGCCAAACACTTTTTCGTCCCATAATGACCCCAAACTAAGTGTGTGTGCCAAATCAAATTACGTTCAGACTCTTTGGGAATGCATACACACCAGTTAGTAGCATTTGGATGTCGGCGATAAAATAACACATCATTGTGTAACTTGTAATACCTAGTCAAAGGATGATTGTGTTTCTTATACCAGTGAGGATCAGATTTTTGTAATTTAGCCGTGTTTCTGCACATATCAATATAATATTGGTGATACTGCTTGTCTTGCATTAAGAGAATCCTGTAGTCATTTATATTTTCTAAGTCACTGTTGGTTTCATTCCTACCTTGTGGAAGTCTAGACAAAGCGTCGGCAATGGTGTTGTCCTTACCTTTTATGTACTTAATTTAAAAAGAGTAGTTCTGAAGAGTAACTGCCCACCGTGATAGTCTAGGATGTACAAGTTTACAAGTTAACAAAAATGTCAGGGCCTGGTGATCGGTATAAATTACTGTATGTTTTCCAAATAAATAATAATTGAATTTCTTGAATGCCCAGACTATGGAAAGTGTTTCTAACTCCGTAGTGGAGTATGTACGCTCACATTCAGTTAGAGTACGACTTGCAAACCCAATAATTCTTATCTGTTCCTTTTCTTTATTCTTTACAACTTGAAATAAGCAACAGCCCAAGCCAGTACGTGAAGCGTCACAAGTCATACAAAAATCTATAATCGAAATCTGGATGGCTCAATATGTTTGCATTCACTAAAGCTTGTTTAATTGTATTAAAGTCATTCTGGCACTGTTCCGACCAGATCCAAACTTGATTCTTTCTGAGTAGATTTAGCAGATGTTTACTGTTCAAAAGTGGTTGTGGTAAAAAACGTCTGAAAAATGAACATAGCCCAAGGAATGATTTTAACTGCTTTTTAGTTCGAGGGCTAGGAAAGTTTCTGGTAGCATCTAATTTACTGGGATCAGGACGTATGCCCCGTGAATTAATGATATGTCCTAAATATTTTATCTCACTGCAACCAAATTTTGATTTTCTAAGATTGGCTGTGACTCCAGCTTGTGCAAATTTTTCTAAAATTCTTTGAAGTGTGTCAACGTGTTCATTCCAAGACTGTGTAGCTATCAGTATATCATCTACATAGTGTGTGACTGTCTCAACTAAATCATCGCCAAGCACGGTATCCAGGGCTGTAATGAATACCCCAGAACTGACATTCCCGAAGGGTAGAACACAAAACTGATAGGTTCGCCCCCCGAACATAAATGCAGTATATTTCTGAGAATCAGGAGTGATACCTACTTGCCAAAATGAATTAGCGAGATCTATTGTGGAAAAATATTTTGCATCTAGAAATTTCTGTAATTGCTCTTCTAAATTTTCGGGTTTTGTGTGAACCGATAAAATTATTTCGTTAATTGTTCGTCGTCTAACACTAGCCTAATGCTACCATTTGATTTTTTGACAACAAGTAGAGGACTACAGTAAGGTGAGGTGGATGGTTCAATGACCTTCCAGTCTAACATTTCCTTTAATTCTTGCCACACAGCAGGTCGTTGAGATAACGGTACGTTATATGTCTTGAGGTAGAAGATCTTGTGAGGCTTAACTTCAATCTTGTACACATATGTATTGATAACACCTAATCGTTTAGTAAAAACTTGTAAATATTTGGATAACACTTCCTGTAGTTTTATACGTTCATGTACACTGAGAGCTGTAGCTTCATTTATCTTATGAACAAGCAATGTTTTCAAGTCCATTAGCTCTGTGTCAGACAAGTGTGTTTGCATGTCTTGAATGTCATTGTCAAGTACTAACTGAACCTTGTATCCTGTACAGTGTTTGTCATGCTTTAGAGTTCTCCTGTCGAAATCAATAATAATTACACTGCCTTTATCATTTAAAATACATTTACCTTTGGAGAAGTCTATAATGCAGTCCTTCTTGCTCATAATATCTATTCCTAATATGCAATTTGTCACAAGGTTTTGTACAACCAGGAATGGCCATTGTACGGTTCCATTACCTATTTTAATGTTTACAAAAACTTGCTTCGTAACCCTACATGACTTATTACCTAGAGCAGTAGTTATTTTACAGTTTTGGGCGGGAAACTCAGGCACAGGCTCCAATTCACACATCTTTCTATAGAAATTAAAAGACAAAACGCTCACAGCTGTACCTGTATCTAAGATAATAGTAGTTGGAATCCCACCTACTACACCAGTAGTAGATGCTAAAACAATTTCATTTGTGTTTGAACGACATTGTGTACTGTCTTGCAAAAGTTCATCTGATATATTGTCATTGTGGTTGTATCTTATAAAGAAAACAGGTAGTTTTTGTTTAGAATTATTAGGCATATCAATATTTTGTTGTTCAATTGTGGTGTCAAATAACTGATTAACATTGAAGTCGCCCCCCAAGAATTCTTCAGCCACGACCCGGGGCATAGAAGTGACTGTTTCTAGTTTGTTTGATTAGCATTTGTATTAGGTACTGACACAGATTGAGGTTGTGTATCAGGTGTCATTTCTATTATATTCACATTCGGATATTGCCTGTTGTGATCTCCAAACTTTTGCGGATGTTGTTGCTGTTGCGCATCATAACTTACCTGTCGGTCGTAAGGTATGCTCCAATTTTGTCCTGGTGGCTGCTGTGGTAAAGCAGTGTTTGAATGAAAGTATAGATCGCTACGAGTCCAGCCTTGATGCTGTCTTGGCTCGTAGTTATTATTATTTCTATTTCTGTTTGTGTTTTTGTTGTTACATTTGTATCCGTTGTTACCGTTGTTGTTATTACCGCGGTGCCTTTTGTATGGATTGCCGCATGGAATGTTATTACTGTTGTAACTGTTGTTTGTATTGGAATACGTGTGTTGATTTTGATTTCCGTATTGAGACGCCATGTGAGTTTGCTGTTTTTGCTGTACCGCGTATCCAACTGTGGGCGCGCCAGAATTGAATTGGCAAGCCTGCATGTTTTGCATACCACTAGTATAAACATTGTGGCTGCTGTTTTGCTGCGCGAGGCGCTGATCTTCTAGTAACATGTCAACCGAATCTAAAGCTGTTAAAAAATAATCTGGATCGTCATCCGGAATATGTAAGAGTTTTTATTTAATGTTGAAAGGCAATTTGGCCTTCAACGCACGGAGTATATCACGTGTTGCGACTGGTTCGTCCAAAAAATGTCCCATGTTCAAGTATTTTTCAAAATATCTGCGTAAGTTACCATTTTTACTGTTAAAAGTTTCAGGTTCTAAAATTTGTCTTCTGAGTCGCTCCTGGACGGATTGCGACCAGAATTTGTTCAGAAAGGCACGCTCAAACTCACTGTACGTGGTGCATACGTCAGCTTGACTGTATGCCCAGACAGCTACATCGCCTTGGATGTAACCGACAATATATGAAATCTTTTTCCGGTCACTCCAAGTGCGTGGAAATGCGTTACTAAAAGATTTAAGAAAAATCACCGGATGAATGGTTCGTTTTTCTGGGATAAAAGTCTGAAATTGCCTGTGTTTTATTAAGCTTTCTTCTTCCTTTGTATTATGATATCGATTTGTTCCACTGTAATTACTGCAATGTTCAGCTGGCGAGTAATTACGATAATGTTGCTGTGGTTTACCATGATAATAGCTTGTGTTTGTGTTTGCACGTCGTGGTATGTGTTGTTGTCGTGGTGTGTTTTGTTCTTGTGTGTTTGTCGTGTGCGGTATGTGTGCGTCATTCTCGAATGTATATTGGTTTCTGAACTGTACATTTTGACTGATATTTTCGTTACATTCAGACTGTGGTTGATCGGTGAATTGTCTCATGGGTGCAGTGACAGATTGTACTGCGTCACTAATCAGCTGTTTGTTATTTGTGATGTATTCCGCTACGGAGTCGTGCACAATTGTTGGTAAATTTTCACGTATGCATCTATCAAAATGTTTGTCTTTGTTCTCTACCCAATCATGAAATTCTTTATTAATATTTTGAAAATGAGCTGTGACATCAGATTGTAAGATGTCAGTCAGGTGTTGTTCAACATCGTCAAATTTATTCTGCACGTCAGTAATTCGTTTTTCAAGGTTGTCGTGTACTGAAGGATATGTTTGAATTTGTTCAGTAAGAGCTTCACACGTGACATTAAGGTTTTTTAATTGTGTCTGTAAAAGTGCTACGTCATTTGTAGTCTTTTCTTGTATCGTAATAAGCTTGGAAAATTTCGTACTGAGCTCAGTCATCTGTTTGGTCAGTGTGGCGTCTATAAGTTCCACACGTTTACATAAAGTGTCATTACATGCCTTGATTGCTATGAGGTCAGATTTAATTTCGTCATTTTGTGTCTTTAACTGTTCATTTTGTGTCTTTAACTGTTCATTTTGTGTCTTTAAGGTTGCCATGTTTTCCGCGTTCTGCATCCTTAAGGTTGCCATATTTTCTGCGTTTTGTTTCATTAGCATTTGTAACATGTTGGCAATGTTTACTGTTTGCAAGGTCTCTGCCTCCGCCCGTCATTAGACGTGTCGTCATGTATTAACATGGGCTCTGACTGAGACTTTGAAATTTTTGTGGTGGACGGCCTATTGTCAAAATTTCCGTTAACACTTGCGTCAATAGTTGATGAATCGTCACTACCGGTTGCTGTCGTAAAATCATTTTCTAACGTTTGTCTCTCGTCCGAGTCGGAATGCGTCTGAATAGTATGTCTTTGCTGTTCCATCTTTGCGTATTGTTTTCTAGTTATGACCATGCCACAGGTATGGTATGCTTCAAGAAAATAAAGTTTGACACTGGTTTTAAAATAAAATGCAGTTGAACATGAATCGCTCGTAGCAACAATGGCTGTTTGTTAATTTAAAAATGTAAACAGAATATCGGATTATTCTTAATGGCTGCTGGCCATGTTACAACGTATCGTACAGAAGTCGGCCATATTGTACACTCGTGTATTGGTATTGTTGCAGAAGTTATTGTTTAAGGAAAAGCACTGAGAATGAAATTTATCACTGAAAACTGCTACGCGCGAAAGAAATACTACAGAATCTACTGAAGAGCTAATACACTGAATTATGCGCCTGGTCAAGCCTGCCAATGCAAAGATGCTGCGTCTTACCTTATTTTGCTGGAAGCTTCATTGCGTCTTCCCGCAAAATTTTAGAATTGGAAAATATCTTCAGATTTTTGTTATTTCTCATACATTCACGTCCAGGTCCAGAAAGTTGATTTTTCACATGAAACAAAGAGAACAATGTAACAAATGACAAAATAACAAGTCCGACACGCAGTCGCCAATACAAAATAAATAAATAAAATAAAATAAAATAAAATATTAATTATTTATTAATTATGTATGATAGAGATTGGATGTAATTAATATTTGCTTATCTGGAACGTGGACTTTTAATTATTCGGTATCAGACGCTTGACAATGGCTTTTTCGTAAATGTAATGTTATTCGTAGTTGACCGTGAATTAAGACTCAAATAATCGGACTTCGTATTTAAATCGTTTCCAAAGACTGCTGCGGTAGGTGCGGACTCAAATCTAAATCTCAATATTAGAATAATTTGCCAGCCATGTCAATACGTCGTACAGAGGTGACTGTCTACTAAACATAAAAAATTTACACAGTTAGTTAAATCAGATATATTCAACGAATAAGCCTACAGTTAAATAATTCTACTTACTTTCATAAATATAAATTCTTTACAGAATCGAGTGCCTAGTAGGATTGCAACTCGCAGTGTTCTTATATAACATCAAATATGGCGGTGTGCCAGTCAATGAAATATACGTGCTTCCCGCACCAGTTGTACAAGACCTCTCCTTCTTAATGAAACATAAGAGTATCGTAATTGTGTTTTGTTTTATCAGCGACACAGCGCTGCAGTTCTGTGCCATGGGCTTTATTTATTTGTCACAGATTAATTATTTAATTAAGATTTCGCGTTTCCGAGGAAACTCACGCACGGCATGGAAATGTGCCTTCATAGGTTCTAGGCGCTTCTGTCCGGAACGGCGCTGCTGCTATGGTCGGAGGTTCGAATCCTGCCTCGGGCATGGATATGTGTGACATCCTTAGGTTAGTTAGGTTTACGTAGTTCTAAGTCTGGGGGACTGATGACCTCAGATGTTAAGTTCCATAGTGCTCAGAGCCATTTGAACGATTTAATAAAAGTTCAGGAACAGCAACTGGCATGTGTTCAGTGGTTACAGAGTGTCTCAAGAGATTCTAGGGAAGCTGTGTTCCTCAGGACAAGACCGAAGGTTGACAAAGATGTTCAAATGCGACACAGAGCTACAGCAACAAACAACAGTATGCGGCATCAGATGAATGTCACGAACACTACCTGACGTAGGCGAATGTAAACGGTGTTACGTGATTGTCTTCAGTCGGACATCAAATAAGAGTTATTGCAGGTAGAAAAACCTACCGCTACCAAAGTTATACTAGTGTGAATCTCGGACGTAAAGTTGCATAGAGAAATGGGACTATCGCAGTCTTGAACATCACGACAGCCTGGAATAATCATCATAAAACATAATCAAGCGTTTGTGAACTGGGATCCATACCGAAACCTTAATAACAATTATTATTTCCCTTGACGCGATCCCCTATTTATCACCCCACCCGAAAGAATCATTTCACTTTTGTATCATGTGGACGTACAAGTTTTCTCGTAGATGGCCAACCTTTTTAAACAACTCTCACACCACGTCCAGTGATGGTAGAAGATCTACACTCACACAGACACAAGGCGGAGCAAGAGTCGGAAACAGCACACAAAATGAAAGACGAAATATGCACGGCCTCGACATGAGTGACACTGAGCCTCCTGCACTCACCACATACGCAGTCAGTATAAGCCGCTAAGCGTTAAGGCGGTAACCTCACTACACATCACATTCACTCTCATCGTCACAGCGTACTCGCTATGACTCTAATATCGACCAAACGAGGCACCTTTCACACCATACACTCATCTCACACAGACCAAGAGACAATCACTGCAAATAGAAGCTCACTTTTAAACATACTATGACGGAACCATCTCTTCATGTGGGCAACTGCGGAACCATAGAATCATAACAGAAACTTTGGAAAATATAAATAACCACAACATATCAGATAAGTGCCTACACGTATCTTCCATAAGGCCTGGTTTCTATCAAAGAAGGTCACCCATTCAAGGAAAAATCAAACTGAATATCAAGTAAAGGTTAAACGAAGCCGGCATAAATCCCCCCACATAAAATTCACGGCACATACTGGACCTCACTACAAAGAAAATATCCACTGATAATCACGCGTCACGCTTTGAGATTCGCAACATACGCAAGTTCTTACCTGTATCTTCTCGTTATGTCATACATTATTCAGATAAATCCATTATATTACATCAAAATATTCATGAAAATCATATGATGAAACTAGTCATTCATCAAATCAGACCTGATACTGAAAGAAGAAGCTACACAACGGATGTAGAAAATTACCTCATTAAGGAATCAACCACATATAAAATGAACATTAATATTAATAGAATATTCTGCCGGTTTTTGGAGGAAATTATACATATTAATAACTTCAATACAAAGTATTAGTGTTCCACAATACTATTTACTAGTTTGTTATGAACTGGCTTTCAGGCTCTCAGGCCATCGTTAGATAACGTGATGCTAAACAGCTAATCCACACAACTTCAGCAAGAATCTATAAGTGTACATAGAATGCTGTACAAAGATGTGTGACTTATAAGGCTATATCGATACGAAACAAGTATGATGTAGCACCCAAAGGCCGGCCGGAGTGACCGAGCGCTTCTAGGCGCTACAGCCTGGAACCGCGCGACCACTGCGGTCGCAGGTTCGAATGCTGCTTCGGGCATGGATGTGTGTCATGTCCTTAGGTTAGTTACGTTTAAGTAGTTCTAAGTTCTAGGGGACTGATGACCTTAGATGTTGACTCCCATAGTGCTCAGAGCCATTTCAACTATTTTTGAAACACCTAAAGAGGCTCTGAATAAATAAATCTTATATTACAGTATATTCAAATATTAAAAGTACGTGAGCGTATAAAACAGAAATATTCTACAAATGAGTAATGGCATGGACTCATACGTCATATGGACAAACTGGTGGATGTGATGAACAGACTAAATAAAGGGAGGGGAAGAAAAAGGCTATGGAATGTGGGTGTACAACAGTTACAGAAAGCTTATTAGCCAATGATGAGGGGCATAATAGCTGGCTACAATTTTAATAAGGATGAGTAATGGAACTGTGTTTGGTCATTAAGGACAAAGTGAGGTTTCTTTGAGTGTGGTTTATTAACGACCAGAGTTCCAAGTAGTGTTAGCTTTCTCTCCTTAGTTCTTTTATGGAGAATATCACACTTCATATCATATGGATGACATTCAGTCAGAGCATGTTTAGCGAAGGTGAACTATTTCTTTCTCAGTCTCCAACTCCCTTCATGCTCAGTTAGTCTAGGAGTTATAGCACTAACTGATTGATCTACATATAATTTGCCACACAGAGTGCAGGAAATTCTATAAACTCCACTCTGTTCTAAAAGGTGATAAATTTCTCCCATTTGTACGTAATAATTGAGACAGCACAACTTTCAAGGGCAATCTCTAATGCTCTCAATCGTCCCATACTACACATAGTAGTAACATACAGCATATTCAACTGGTTCTCACACAGCAAGTGGTTCTCTGACAGCCTATCATGCGACACATTTCCCAGTGGTAGTGAACAGGCTAAAAGACGAACCATTTCCTCTCGCTGACTACGTACATACTAGCTCCACGGTAGATATCACTTTCATCGGAGACGTTTCCAAATAAAGAGCCAATAAGCTACGTGGATGTCCCTTCGTCCTGCGGGAACATGGCAAAGAGATAGCAGACTGACTCAACAGGGTCCATGAAAACAAACAATTGACGGTGACGGAGTACGTAAGAGATGTATTCCAGTTTAGGACGTGCTAACAAGGACAATGCAGATGGTCCCCTAGGACATGCAGTCTATGGAAAAAAGATCCTCTTAGATCTGTTCCTTCATGCAACGAGCTGACATCACTGGCACAGAGATAGTCTGTAACAACTTAGACTGTATGCTGCCAAAATTGACGTGCATTGAAGGAAACAAATGACACAGCCTATCGCAAATAAGAGGAAGGGAAAGAGGAATAGAAATTCAACTTTATTCCCTGTGCTGGGGCTACCTAAGCCAAAACTGGGAGAAACTCCGAAAAAAAAAGTTGGCCATTTTTCGACCACTACGAAAAACGAAAACTATGTTTATCTCAGTAAAGGACAAGATACACTTGCGAGTACCAGGTTTATATGGCATTCCTTGAGCTTGTCAGCGTCAAGGAAAGGGAAAAACGCAGCACAGCATCTAGCAGCGATGGATGGAATACATTAGATTGTACGCCTGGGGCATAACAACAGATTAGCACTGGCTAAACATAGCCTCAACGAGAAGCATACGTTCCAATTTGAGAAAGAAACACGACCCTCTCGTCAACAGGGGCGTGGGCTATTAGCTGAGTTCGGCATGCAACCCTTTACTATCAGACTATCGTCAAGAACTCACCCGGCAGTTGACGCTTCGCGAGTCTGGGCAAGACTGAATGCACCGAGGGTGGAATGGCGGTCAGCGCCCCCCACCACACGCCACACCTGGGGAGCGTCGGCCACCTCTCGGCTGTATACAGGGCGTAACGGCTGTAAGTGCAGATATCACTACTGTTGACTGCGGAGGGTGTATTGAACGACATTACATCAAGTCATTTGCAGGCTCATAATTATAGCTTACAGAAGTCATATGTTTGTATTTTGGTTAGCCTATCCAAGTATGTGTGGAAAGAAAAAGCCGTTAATGCTTATTTTCCCGTGGGAAGCAGGTCAGGTGCTGAAGTGTGGACACGTGGACGCAAAACGATTAGTCTATACCGAAAGATGTAGTTGACTTAGTGGTGTTGTTGGGAGCAGGCAGAAAACATCAAGTCATAAAGTTAGTGACGTATATGTGAGAAGGCTGTAGGATGAAGAGAAAAGACAACCAACATATTCATGAGCGTACCTATTAAGACACCAACGCACTTATACCTGTTACACCCTGTGTCTGGGACACCCACGCAATCTCGACGTTCTCACACTAGCGAGGCACATCTGAAGGATCAATGGGGAAAAAATACAAGTAAGTATTATTATTCTTAGCCAGATCTTCGACATAGGTAATATTATTCTGTAATACAAAGAGCTTTGATAAATATAGAAGACAATAACATTCGTTTTGTACCTGCCAAAAGAAAACAACAAAAAATGTGACTTTAAAATACGTCTTCTTCAACGAGATATTAAATTACTCACTACAGCAGTGGCGTTTAATGTTGCAGAATTGTAAATTTAAGAATCTGTGTTTCAGCGGTGTGGGTTAGTATTGTAGTATATGAGAATGTAGCGTGTTTTCTGGATTCTATATCTGAGTGCGTGTTATAGCAACAGTGTGTGTGTGTGTGTGGTTTGAGGTTTTCGGGCGCTAAACAGCGTGGTCATCAGCGCCCATTATAGCAACAGTCCATAGTAACTAAACTAATTTATTTCCATTACAAGTAATTTGTCTTATTCCCCTTGATCATTTTAGATTCCAAATACTTTTCGTTTTTTATAGAAGAAACGCCCCTCTGCCCCTTAACCCCACCCCGAAAAATCCTTATTAGTTAAATAATCGCTCTCCCATGTATAATGCACCTTCAACATTACTTTACAAAAGACTCAATATTTGACATATTGTACTAAACATTTAGTGTAAGAATAGTCGAATACTTCTTAACAAATAATCATCAAATAAATAATAATAAAAAACTGTCGTAACAATCGTCGCTCAAGTTCTGTGATCTAGTAAGAGGTTCTCACTGTATTTATTCAAAGTGATAACTCCTTAACCGTTATTTCTCTGACCGACTTTTTTCTCTCATGAGATGTACATGAGTCTACGTTGAGCTCGATAATCGTTAGATAATAAATTCGTATAGTACGAAGCACTATAAAATATAACATTGATATCAAACGGTTTGAGAAAATAGGAAATATTGAAGTAAACAAAGAAACAAATTACTGAGCAGAAAAAAAATGACTCTAAGCTTTCTGTATTGATTCGACGGTTCCTGCAGTGGCTATTTAAATGACAGCCACTTTAAGAAAAATTACTTTCTTAAAAAACTACTTCCTTCCTGCAATATATCAACTACAGACTACTTTATTTTCATGGTTTAATCAATGTGTTTCTCGTTCATTACCAACGTACAATTGAGAGACAGCCCAAATGTTCAGCGCCGTTTCTCACAGACCCGGCATAAATATCTGTCACCTCCCCCATGTTATTTCAGGGACCAAAAGCGCCGAGGAAGGCGCAGTAAGAACTCTAAGCCGTAACTGCGAAGACAAATGGACCACATGTTTTGGTAACCAGGTTAGTGGTTTCATACAGAATTATATTCAATGACAAATAACTGCCACCCATATTGTTTGTAATTTCGCACGGAAGAAACAAATCTACATCAATGGTCGTTAAAGCAGCAGGAATTTGACCTTGAAGGCAACAAGCAGTAAACGGCAAATTACCTGAAGTGCTCTACGTGCTTTTACATGCGGATGGTTTGCATATCAGCGCAAACACACGACATGGATAGAAATAAAGCCACCTGCATATTGAATATAACTGAAGAACAAGTATGGGGTCCCTCATTCACAGACCGTATTTCAACGTTATTTGTTTTGAGATGACTGAGATATGCCTCGAACGAGAAGTACAAATACCAGTACCTGCCGAATGTCGACAGCATCAGAATCTTAGTGTATCAACACTGCATCTTATTATTCCAGGATAATTCTGTTTGGTTTAATCGGATCTCTCGACTGTCATGAGACTATGGAACTGACGGGACCAGTAGGTTCATACCCGACGTCATGCGGGGTATCCTCGACAGTAAGAGGGCGCTGCAGATAAAGTGGTAGAGTAGGAAAATCCAGGTGCACTTAGTCACTGGAGAGGGAAGGAACTAATTTGTAGTATGTAAGAACTAGGAGATATGTAATATTCCAGTTCTGCTGTAAGAGAATCATTTTGAGCTTTCACTTTTGATGTGATGAGTGTGTTACTTTAAAGTTTAAAATATGGGTAGGTCTCTGGGACTATTTTATACAGTGGGAGATAGTGATTATTAAAACTGAACCATTAAAAAACAGGTTTTGTGTTGAATTACGAAAAGTACGAGGCACGAGGGCTGTTGGTACTGGAGTTGACTCACATAAACTGAACAACATAGAATTCCTTTATTTATACATTGCTGGGATAGTAACAAAAGCAAACGTCCATCAGTAGCACTACTAGCATTAGAGAAGAGAAAATATACTTCGAGGCAGATTTACGTCGAGTGACTACTGTTTCCTATTAGTTAATATGACAGCTGGTTTTTCACACAAATTACATAGCAGACGTCAGCCAGTGACATATTTAATCTTAACTGATAGTATACCAGTTGAAATCAGAACATATATTTGGTTACTGTTTAAGTTTTAATGGAAGATGCATTACATACAAAGATAATGACTAACTTTGCTAAATCACAGACTATATAATTTCACTCCTAAATAGTGTTATCTACGTTAACACGTTATCTAAAGAAAGGAATATGTTTTAACATGAAACATTTAGAATGACATTGGTGAAATTTACAATGAATTGTTTTGATTCAACCTGTTCGTTCAAAATAATGTCTTGATGTTTTATCATATATAAGAAACTTTCTATTTATTGTGAAATATTTAGCACATGTCCTTGTTCATTGGTGTGTGGAACTTGTTGTTTTCACGGTGAGCCAATGAAGATAATATCATGGCAGTGAGATTCAGATGTGGTATGAACATTGTTTTGAAAATTCCTTCTGTCTATTCTAATGTATATTTTATTTTGGCTTCCATACGTCAATTTATAAACACAAGGTCGAGTGAATTTACAGCACTGATCTAGAGAATGAGATATTTGTGATTTCATTATGTTGCGTATAATGATGTTTATTTTTCTCATACTGGGTTTTTTTGAGGTGTAAGTGTAATTTGATTTCTTAGTTTTCCTCAACGTAGCAAATATTTTCGTTGTTTGACAAAATATAGGTACTATGAATGTCAAATCAGTAAAAAAAGCAAATGGTATATGGCAGGAATCATGTCCAAAACAAACTGTATGAAGAGAACGCTCAGGTCATCCCATCTCCACCATGCAGAGTCAACGTTCTTCATGCTAAACAAAAAACGCGAGAAAATCATCAGATCTGACGCAACGACACCGGTCGAATCTCAACAGCCACCAACCGACCCCAACAATCTCAGTAGCCTCAACAATCTCAGTGCGCCCAACAACCAGCTACTCATTGCTAAACAAATGATTCTCCTCATGAAACGGAATCTCTTGAGATACATAACGACGAAGGTTTTTAAAAGGCACGCTCCAGGCGTAACTCGAGATGAAACTCCAGCACGTCCACAGAATCCGGTGAGACCCCAGTAATGATTGATCTGAGTGTTCTAACTAGAATTGTTATCATTGAAAATCGGGACCCCCAAGGAAACCGTTAAGTCTTTTCATACCTGGACTGAAGGAATTCAACCTTGTACAATTTGTGATTTACATGAAATAAAGAAGAAACCGTGTCGAACTCACCACTCAGCAAACCGACTTTGAAACCAAACTTAGAAATATAAAAATAATTATAAATAATTGACAAGACTTTGAAAGACAAAGTTAACAACATACTACAACATTTTGCAGAAGACAATAGTATTATATCACATGAACAAGCTGGTTTCAGAAACACAATCCCGCTGATCCATCATTAAGGCTAATTAGGAATGCAGCGGAAGCCTGCAATTTCACAGGTGCAACTGCTACCCTCTTTCTGGACACAGAACGCGCTTTTGATAAGGTACAGACATCTTCACAAAGTGCTAAAGCACCACTTCCCACCTGCAGTAGTACCATTATTAGCTAAACTCATTTGAAACTGAAAAGTACAACTACGAGACGGGGATCAAAAATCATCCTACTCCACACCCAGACCCGGAGTGCCTCAGGCTGCCGTCATATCCACTTAGTTATGCACGATATACACAGCAGATATCCCAAGACCCCGGTGGTGGAATGAAGACATGGTTCTATATGCAGATGACAACACTTACTGGTGTCATGCGCCCAACTCGAATGCAATCAATGAACAAGTCAACAGCTACATCAGCAAATTTGAAACGTAGCCCAGTAAATGGAGAATCTGATTGATCTAATCCACCAAAAAGTAAACCTTTCCTTTTCAGACATGGCAATCTTACTAATCGCCGACTACAGGATAACCCAAAACTCTACATTCGACTTTGTGGACAAGAAATTGTTCCACAACTAAACGTCAAGGACTGAAAAGGTTAAACAAGCTGAAAGCCGACATAATTTTGTACGTCTCACGAAATATCAAACAAATGGACTGGAGCTACCAGTTTCTCTTCTTACATTCTAATGAAACGAAAAAATAAACTCTGTCTGCTAACCAGAGGATGCTTCTATTAGCTGAAGATCTACGGTATAGCTTCCAAACAAACTCCCTTCACGAAACACTTAAAACCAAGAACACACTGCTGAAGATCGACGGTATAGCTTCAAAACTAACTTCCTTACGAAACACTTAAAACCAAGAACATACTACACAGAGTAAAAGAAGAAATCACCAGATTCGGGATCAACAGACTACGTAACAACAGACTCACAAAATCACTCTTGTAGCCCAATAATACAACGTTTAATTTTCCGAAATTCAAAAGTTCATTTTCCCCTATATTTTTCTCGAAGCAGTATCCAATTCACTCCAACAGAATCCTCTGGAAAACGAAGAACTCAATGAAACTGTCCACAAACCAAGAGCATCTACAAGTATTTGGGATAATGTAGCAGCCTGATATACAGGCGAACAACTTACTGAGCAAAATTACTTCAATCAACTCCTATAGCAGAAGATAATATTCTCTGCAGCGGCAAGATTTTAAAGTTTCGCGTCTTCCACAGAATTAGACAGAAACGTTTCTACACCAACGAATTACAAAATCATACTATAGCATTATCAAGACCACTGAGACAATATGAACGAACGTAAGACGAACAACGAGCAACAAATTTCGACCGGGGTTTATTATCGACAGAGGGGTTTTTCCCTCAGGCGTAAGGCATATGCAGGAACATGGCACGAAAGAAACTTAATGAACAACATCTTACTCTCAGCTATCCATCTAGAGTCAGTTAAAAGTTCTACAAAATTAAATAAGGATCCAGTTGTCGTAAATAATTGGCGTCACAACAACACAGAATACAAATACCGGTTGGAAAGGCCTGTAACCCAACATCTCCTTTAAGATGGAATGAATGATTTTTCAAGAATGCTTTGTAGATGCTTGTCACTTGGGAAGTACCGTACAGATTGTCTGACTAATATTTTAGTTGGTTGGTTATATGCATATGTTTCAGTGCGTTCGAGTCGTACTATGCAAACACAAATTCTGGCTGCTCCCATTCAAAGTGCCGACTCTCGGTCAGTCAGTTAACGACAAATAGCCAGTACAGAACAAGGGGTACTGTCGTGATCTTCTGTATGTCCACAATGCCGTGAATCAGTTTCTGCTTCCTTGCGCAGTTCTGTTCCTCTGGCCGGCTGGGTGGGGGGAGGGGGGGGGAGCGGTTCTAGGCGCTACAGTTACAGTCTGGATTCGCGCGACCGCTACGGTCGCAGGTTCGAATCCTGCCTCGGGCATGGGTGTATGTGATGTCCTTAGGTTAGTTAGGTTTAAGTAGTTCTAAGTTCTAGGGGACTGATGACCTCAGAAGTTAAGTCCCATAGTGCTCAGAGCCATTTTTTTTTCTGTTCCTCTTGTGAACTTTTCCTGAATCAAACCACTCGCATTTTATTTAATAATCCATTATTAATATCGCGAAACTCAAGCGGACTGGAACATTACATCTACTAAAATTATTTGCAGAAATACGGCCTATGTTGCGAACTACACGCACAACTAAATTGTGAAGGTAAGAAAATGTATATGACAAAATGTAATTTTTTGTTGTAACCCTGAATTCCCGTTCATGACATTAATGGCTAATGCTATTTATTCGGGACTGGGAAGAAAAGTCCTTGTTGATTCTATTTTACCTCGGAGAGGGTATTAAAGTGGCTCTCGCTTGGAAACAAATGAATACCTACCACCAACACGTCTGTTATAGGCCAATCCATTCTCCATGCACTCATTTTCTCTTCCTTGTTCTTTACGAATGCAGACATAGCTGTAGTCATACAAGTATTTTTTCACAGTCGAAAGATACGTAACTCTCTGTTCCCTGTGTTTATGCATTATTTCAGCGACCATAGCTGCCATGGCCGGTAGAACAAGAACTCGCTACCGAACCTGTACACGCATGGTCCACGTCTTCAGGGTAAAGAGGTTAGTGTCTTTCAGACAAAGTAATGTTTGATAATAATGGCACCCGTGTGCCTTGAAATTTAATACATTAGGAAATGTTTGTAAATTGCTGCCTATTAAAAGTGAAACAACACGAACATGAAGATGGCACGCAAGAAACAAGCAAATGGCGTGAATACTACTTGTACCACATTCTGTATAAAAGAAAAGGTTAGACAGAGGGGTTTCTTATTCATAAATAGTATGTGAATGTTGATTACTGTAATTTGCATAAGAACGTGGACTGTCTGCCAACACATTCTGGCATTCGACTGCAGCAGTATCATGACATATCGGGTCTTCAGTTCCACAATGTTGCTGCACGTGTTGTTTGGCGTGCCACGATTTCCACGTAAATGTGAAATTGATGAGATCATAGTGACTTTGCCGAACACCACGAAAGGCCTCAAGGATCGCACGCGACTAGAGTGCGAGAGGACTGGCTCGGCCCTACAGCATCGTACAGTAACATCACATTTCTTGAGTCGGGAAATGGGCTTGCTTCCAGCAAGGCAAGAATGTATACGCGATGTGCAACGACGAGTGGAGCACCACGGAATGTCAGCAACAGAGGGAGGTACACCAGCAGAGGCACGGCAACAATGGACACTAGAGTGACACCACAGCATCTTTTGAGACGAGTCTCTGTTCTACGTATTGTGTCCCGAGAGACGTATCCGTGTGCGCAAGCCTCTGAAGTCAGCGCGAGACTGTCATATGGGCACAGCACATGGCGTGTTGGTGTGGGATGTCACTGGGTACGCTACACGATCAGTTCTGGTTCGCATAGTCGATAAGATGAACAATAGTTATTGCATTTCTTATCAGGTCGGTGGCCCCATGACGTTACATCTAAACAAGAAACTATAAAGCTGCAGGCTGCCAATCCTATTATGACGTACCTTGATACTGTTGATATCCAACTCTTGCCCAACTCAGCTTATTGTGGGATGTGTCATCTAGAGAAACTATCTGGTAATAAGTTATAGAGTTACTGGAATGCCTTAATCACTAATTAACCACCTCCACGACAAAGTTTAAGCACAATGGAATGATGTGCCCATATCAATGATCCAGTTCCGTTTCGGCTACGTAGACTGCAGGTTTAGAGCCACTGTTGCCATCAGAGGTGGAAGCTCTGTGTTATGAATGTCACTCTTTTGTTGTGTCACGGTTTCTTTGTACTTAGTGTGGCCGGATTGATGTCAGTAGCCATCATTACTTGACAGAAGAAGGTACATGGTAGCAGGACAGAGGAGGGCGCCTGGGCGTTCTTTGGATAGAAGCTCTGAATGGACCGGTCTGACACAGCAAAAATTACCATTCAGACCTTGCCATATACAAAGTTACCATACTTCTAGGAGTACCGTCTCCATCAGGGCCGAACACTGGTGACACAGTAGAAGTGAAGGAGTCAGAATGTAGCAAGGCCGACCAGAGTTACCACACGTTCTGGACCAACACCTGGCTGTTATTTTTCCTATGTAGCAAGATATGCTGCCTCAGCAAACCGTTCGTGGGTGAAACTCACATTAATGCTGCCCATTTTAGACAGGAAGCATTAGCCACTGCCAGCAGAGTTCGAGAAATGCTGCATGTCACTCGCTGACCTGATGTGATTCATCTAGCTGCCACTACTAGAGGTGACCTGCATTGGTTGCTACTGGCAGGACCTAGGCCCGATGCTGCAGAGTGTCGACCTGGTACCTTCAGTCAGGGGACCACTCACTGGCTGACAGTGGGTTAGGGTTCGCACCTCGGCTTGACCAGTCGAGGAGTCATTGCGTCCCTACTGCATGCACACTCGGCTGCTGTCTTTTGCTGGATCACTAGTTCTGCACACGACTGTCGCTCCCGCCCACACTGCCTACCTCAGCACACTCACAGCATCGTGCCTGCATCTCCTCGCCTCCACAGCAGCCTGACGCTGGCCCAGGGGCCTGACTAGACACATCTCCACCTGCCAAAGCGCTGACGCCATTGACACCTCTCCTTGGCCTATCACCGCTTCAAACTGGCTGGTCTGTGAAGGCTGCTAGCTGAGTTTAACACTACTAATATCCAGGGCCGACGTCTGACACTTGCTGCTGAGGGCAGCAAATCAACTGCTATAAGTAATGGGATGGATAAATTAATCTTTCTTTCACACTTCGCTGACCTACTAACTGGCATCTCTTTGGTTGAAATTCCTCTATGCAGCTAAATAACACTCACAATCACCATAATCAGCAGCGGGACACCTGAATACAAGCGCAATCCTGACACCACTCTGCACCTTGTACATCTTCAATGAAAAAATTAAATAAAGTATTTCTCTGCCAAGCGTTACATAATGTTGCACTAAAAATACAACTAAATTATGGACTATGCTTTTTTTGCTCTGTTTTAATGTCCAGCAGTGTACTCTTTGTATTTGGAATATAGTAGATTTGAGGGAACAAAGAGAGGTGGGTACAGTGGTATAAGGAACAGGACAGCCAATATGAAACAGCACAACGCTAGATTCTATCGAGATCACTTCAATGTTGTATCACAAAAGGAGAATGAGTTTGTCGAAAAGTTTCTAGATATGATATGATGGATCAGTGTTAATACCTATGAGTGGATAGATAATGTTGAGGCAAGTAGAATCATTCTACAGCAAGAAGAACACCGAGCATGAGGCGCTCTTATGGTGACCATCAACTGATGGGCCAAGGAAGGTGACTGAAGATTTCCGAAGAACCTGACTGATCCTATTTGTGGGATCCTGCCCAATCGTGTAATGTAGGGTGCCTAGGAATCTCCTTTCTCGGATAGCTAAACAACAAATCCTATTAATAGAGTTTATTTCAATATGTTAAATTGACAACACTTGCGTTTCCACCAAGATGGGCAACAAGCAAATGGCGACATGCAAACAATTAATGTCTCTCGATATATAGAATTTCCATGCAAGCAGATCATCCAAGCTCATAAGTTACTGCTATAGAGTTTATATCACAGCTCTAGTGCGGCTCTTCTAGTGCGATCGAAGCTAGCTGGAGGAGCACTTACATTGTCTTCGTACAGATGCCGCTCCTATAGTGGTGTCGTTCTAGTCAGCGTACTATTGGCTGAGGTCGTCTCACAGCCTTCTCTACTGTGAGTTTCCATGCCTACGTGCCGACGCTTGATGTTACGCCGGAAAATTCCCCCCTCTCCCCCCCCCCCCTCCTCAAGGAGACGGACCGTCGTCGGGTAGAGAGCGCGGCAACGGCGGGGGAGACCGGGGGGTGGAAGCTGCGCTGGACCGGAAGCTGTGGCTGCAGGGGGCGTCGAACTTCCGGTTCGGCTCGCACCGCTCCGTCCGGCCTGCGCCCTGGAAACGTTCCCCGGAAAGCAACCAGAAGGGTACGCATCCACCTCCACCGGCCAATAAACTGATGTGGAAGGTGTCGACTGCTGCTGTGTGGGCGGATCCAGCTCCAGTGGTAGTACTGGAGAAGGCGGCGGCTCCGTCTCCATGGGATCGTCCCGCGGTGTCGTGATGACACTCTCTGGCGGCCGATGTGGCCGCGCTGTCCTCGGGATCCATGAATCTGGGTCAAGAGGCACAGAAAGATCACCGTGCACATGGCAGTGGCGAAGTTGATTTTGATGGCGGTGCTACATGCCGTCTGAACCTGAAATAAGGTACATGCATGCGCCAAGCTGACGGACGATCTGGCCTCGCGCCCACCATCTGCTGCCGCTAAACACCCTGTAAAAGACAGTAACATGCGACGCGAAGCGATACTTGCGGCCTTCCTTCGTCGCCGGATGCTGAGGAGGGTGGAGCAGGTGGAGCAGTGTCCGATGGCGCCGGCTGTGAAGCAATTCCGCCGGCAATGAAGGCTTTCACGACCGGATGGTACTGTTGTTGATAATTCTTCCGGGTTATATGGCCGTGGACTTCTTCTATTCCTAACGTTTCGTCCAATACTACGTTGGACATTTTCAGAGGTATGGCTGGTCCTGCTGAGTCCTGCCGGAGTCCAGCAGGACCAGCCATACCTCTGAAGATGTCCAACGTAGTATTGGACGAAACGTTAGGAATAGAAGAATTCCATGGACCACGCCCATATAACCCGGAAGAATTATCAACAAAAATTCCGCCGGCGATGGTGCATCTCGTGGGTGCGAACGATAGGAGGCGAGAAACAGCTCCAATGCTTCATCCCTGGTGTGTGCGGAGCGAAGTTTGGCCATTTACTGTTTGAACGTTGCATTTCGCCGCTTAACTGTGCATGGAACGGTGCGATAGTTACATGCTGTATGCCATTGCGTGCACAGAAAGTTTCAGACTCGTTTGACGTGAACTGAGGTCCGTTGTCTGACACTATTACTTCAGGTAAACCTTCGAGGCACAAAATAGTGGACAACACAACGTGGCGCTGTCGAGTTCATTGGCACAGCAAAAGTACTCTTGCTATATGAGTCAACCACAATCAACCAACGAGTGTTCCGAAAAGGTCCTGCAAAGTCTATGTGCACGCATTGCCATGGTGATGTTTCTGGCGGAACGGACTGATTTTCCGCACCTGCGTCAGTCTGTGACGTCATCTGTTCTGTTTGGGCGTCCATACCCTGCCACGTACAGTGTCGACGCGCTAAATGTTTCGTCCGAACAATCCCCATTGGTGAAGTAACTAGAACACACCTTTTTGCAAAGCTTTAGGGATCAACACACATGGATGTCCACTGTTATTCTGAACAAGAATCACCCCTTTCTGTATAGCGAGGCTACGCCGACAGGCAAAGTATCGGCTCACGACAGAGTTCTTTATGCTACACATGAAACGAGGCCAAGATGTGCGAATGAATGTTAGTGAAATGTACAAATCTGGATCAGGTTCCGTGGCCTGTGTATTTTAGCTATAGTTCAGCGGATAAGATTGAAACGAGCATCGATGTGGCAACGACATGCAGCAGAAGCGTCAAAATCTGTATCAGGGCCAATCGGAAGACGTGAATGTGCGTCTGCATTACCATGCTGAGCAGTCGGGCGATACACAACCTTTTACTGGTACTGAGACAATAACAAAGCCCGTCTGTGGAATTTTTGGGCGGTTCGGAAAGAAACCGGTTTCGTGGGATGAAACAAGGACCGAAAAAGCTTGTGATCCGTTATTAAGTAGAATTTTGTGCCATACAAATAATGGTGGAATTTGGTGAAACCATACACAATAGCCAAAGCGTCCTTCTCAATTTGTAAATAGTTACACTGAACTCTGGACAACACATTTGAGGCGAAATGAATAGGCCTCTCTACATCACCAATTCTGTGCGAAAGTACGGCACCGATGCCGTAACAGGAAGCGTTAACTTGCAATACATACGGTTTGTCAGGATCAAAGTGAACTAAGTATTGAGTTTTTGAAAAGCTACTTGGTACTCAACTGTCCAAACAAAGGAGAGATTCTTCCGACGCAAGCGCTGCAATGGAGCTGTAATTTGTGCAGCATTCGGTATGAACCAAATACAATAGTTCATTTTCCCTAAAACTGACTGGAATTCTGTAACATTGCGAGGAACAGGCAAATTTCGTACAGCTAACAAATGTGACTAAAGAGTATTTACACCTTGACGTTTTATGACATGACCAAGATGATTCAATTCAGGTTTAAAAAAATCGCACTTGTCCAGTCTACACTTCAGTCTTGCATCAGATAACACACGAAACACAGCACGCAAATTTGCAAATATTCTTCAGGTGTACGACCTGCTATGACATTATTGTCAAAATAGTTTGAACAGTTTGGACCTTGAGCAGTCAGCTGTTCAAAATACCATTGGAAAATGGCGGGTGCAGAAGCCCTGGCAAGAGGCAAACCCAAATATTTAAACAAGCCCAATTGAGTATTCACTACACACACTTTTTAATCTTCATTGAACAGTATTTGAAGATACGTGTCGCGCAAATTCTCCTCTCGCATTAACGATGATCGTTCTTCAGCCACTCGGCCTAGAGGTGGCTTTTATGCGCTTTCCCCCAGGCCCCAGTGTAAATACTGGGCTGTAGCCTCCAACCCGCACCAGATGCCCTCTACACAAACATTCAGAAGAAAGCTTTCGCACTCAGACATGAGCTGTACACTAGACGGAGACAGATGAGGTACACAGACTGTGTGTCACGGGCAGTGGTCGCTTCAGGAACGGTATCTGGTCACCAACAGTCACCAGCATTGCTTCAGCACACATAACAGTTTCGATCCCGTAGCCAACTGGTAAACGGGAAAGGTGAAGAAGAAGAAGAGCTAGGAGACACGTAGTATTTCAGTTCTGTGGGAAGAGAATGAGTTGGAGCCTTCACTTCTGATAGGACGAGTGTGCTGTATGAAAGTTAATACGATGGTTTGCTCTCTGGAATTAGTTGATACCATGTGAGGTGCAGATTATTAAAAGTGAACTGCAAAGAAGACTCTTTAAGTATTGGGATACGAAAGACAGATGGAATATGCAGATATAACGGGCGCAACAGACCAGAGCTGTCAAGGATTGGTGATAGACTGAGGCTGACTGTCGTAAATTTTCCTATAGATAATATTCTTATTTACTTATTTCCAAATTAGAACAGGGATACATACTCATCTCCAGCGGTATCAGCACTACAGAAGACATTTTCCCCAGGTGCATAGTGTCCCATATCAGTTTATATTTTCATATAACCAACAAGTTACGTATATTTTTTTTTTTTTTTTGCACATGCCAAAAACTTTTGTCAATAATTTACATTTTATTAGCTGAGCGTATGCCACCGGTATTCAGCACATACAGAGTGAGTCATAATTATGTCAATACTATTTGAGAAAAACGACTTGCTCCGAGTTTTCGTTATACAGAGTCTCAACCTGATCAACACAGCTAATGCACTCAATATTCAGCAATACAGTTTATTGATAATTGTCTGCTACTAATCCAATTGCTACAAATCTGGTAAACGAGCAGGTGACCATCTACCTGAAAATCGTTCTGCAGGCCTTCGTCACACTTTTCTCACCGGCAGCACAACTCCCAGTAAGCTTGCAATCATTCTTCTCTGCTCAAGTGTGCGTTTATCAGACATCGGTTCTAACATACTGGAGTAAAAAAGGAAACAAAATTAAAATTCTTCACATAATTTTGACTCACCCTGTAGATATGGCAGATGACTGTCAAATGTGATGTACTTTAAATCCAAAGGTGATTAACTTGACTGATCACAGGTTACACCTAATCATTTGTACATTACATTGTTAACAGAATGCCTTACAAAGGAATGTATTTCAACAGTAAACATTTGTAAGAGAATTCGTGAAATTTTCGATACATTTTTTGTCTTTTAACCCCGTCTCTGTGTTAAAAGCAATGCAGGATGTTACGTCACATATGTAAAACTTCATGTTGTCATCTAAAATATTTACTTGCCTACGGTTTTCAGCAGTCGCTGGGACCGCCAGGCATCGTGTTACGTCACTAACTGAGTTTTTGTAGTTTTAGGTGTGTACTAAGTGAAGACAGTTTCATGTCAATGAAGTTCGAAAATTCCATGAATATTGTTTTGAAATATTTCTGTTAGACCTATGATTGTTATTTCATGGCAACCGCATTTTAACTTATACACTGCTGAATGTGTGAATTTACAGGGTTGTTCCGTAGAATGACAAGTTTGTCTTCTGTTGCGTGTTCTGATAATTATTCTCAACTTGGACTTTTGACATGAACGTTTCATATTATCTGACACTTCCCCAGTATGTAAACCATCGGTACCATTTATGAGAAAATAAACACTAGCAACGCAATAGTAACTGACAAGGGAATAGAGTAGCGGTCATGTTGAAGACAGTCTGTAGTAAAAGAATCTTCGAGTTTTATTTGCATAAACAATTAAAAATCTCTAAATAGTTTTCAACAGTTACTTGACAAAAGAGAAGAATACATATTGCTCCATAATGAACCCATCTGCAAATACATTGAAGTCACTACCAAAAAGCCACATACGCAGCAGCCCTCTCAATCTAGTAATAAACTATATAAGAGCTTTGCAATCTGACTAAAAAAACAAGGTAGTGTATATACTTGCTCAAGACTGTATAAGCAGAAGTCAGTATACAGTGAATAGTTTGAGTGAAATGATACAACAAATTATTGACATCGACATTCTACACCATTTAAAACATTTTATTGAATGTAATCAACATGTTCACCAACGGAGCAGTTGATGTGACCATTGAAATTGTCAAATATAATATACCCACACATCGCCAGATGAACGCAATAGTTGTAGACGAATTTCATTGCTTTACTAAAATTGTAGCTCTCCCATAACTATTCCAAGTCCAATAACCTACTTCATGTACTATAATACGGTTTAGTAAAAGGAAACTTCCTTGTTGGTACACTTGCTAGTATGTCACTACACCATACTGACAACTAATTTCCTTATACCATCTCGCATGGATTAATAATATTTACTTCTTGTACGGGTGTGTAGATAACACCCTAACATTACAAGACCGATCAGAAAAATAAATAGATATATTCCACTGAATCAAACAAATTATAGAAAAATATAAGCAATATGGAGCATTGGCGGCCTTAGACTTCCGGCATAAGAAGTCAGCCTTATTCTGCCACCGGCCTTGTCAAAGAGGGTAGAGGAGCGGATAGAGGTTTAGGGCACTCTCTTGTCCTAGGGGTGGGAAATGGCCCCTAAAGGCGGAAGAATCAGCAATGATCAACGACATGAGGATGCAGAAGGCAATGGAAACCACTGCATTAAAGACACGTAACGTGTATCCACAGGACATGTGGCCTGTAATTGAAGTAGTGTCATGATGATCTCTCCATTGGCAAAAGATTCCGGAATAGTGCCCCATTCGGATCTCCGGGAGGGGACTGCCAAGGGGGAGGTTACCATGAGAAAAAGATTGAATAATCAACGAAAGGATAACGTTCTACGAGTCGGGGCGTGGAATGTCAGACGCTTTAACGTGGTAGGGAAACTAGAAAATCTGAAAAGGGAAATGAAAAGGCTCTATCTAGATATAGTAGGGGTCAGTGAAGTGAAGTGGAAGGAAGACAACGATTTCTGGTCAGATGAGTATCGGGTAATATCAACAGCAGCAGACAATGCTATAAAAGGTGTAGGATTCGTTATGAATAGGAAGGTAGGGTAGAGGGTGTGTTACTGTGAACAGTTCAGTGACCGGGTTGTTCTAATCAGAATCGACAGCAGACCAACACCGACAACGATAGTTCAGGTATACATGCCGACATCGCAAGCTGAAGATGAACAGATAGAGAAAGTGTATGAGGATATTTAAAGGGTAATGCAGTATGTAAAGGGGGACGAAAATCTAATAGTCATGGGTGACTGGAATGCAGTTGTAGGGGAAGGAGTAGAAGAAAAGGTTACAGGAGAATATGGGCTTGGGACAAGGAATGAAAGAGGAGAAAGACTAATTGAGTTTTGTAACAAGTTTCAGCTAGTAATAGCGAATATCCTGTTCAAGAATCACAAGAGGAGGAGGTATACTTGGAAAAGGCAGGGAGATACGGGAAGATTTCAATTGGATTACATCATGGTCAGACAGAGATTCCGAAATCAGATACTGGATTGTAAGGCGTACCCAGGAGCAGATATAGACTCAGATCACAATATAGTAGTGATGAAGAGTAGGGTGAAGTTCAAGACATTAGTCAGGAAGAATCAATACGCAAAAATGGCTCTGAGCACTATGGGACTTAACATCTATGGTCATCAGTCCCCTAGAACTTAGAACTACTTAAACCTAACTAACCTAAGGACAACACACAACACCCAGCCATCACGAGGCAGAGAAAATCCCTGACCCCGCCGGGAATCGAACCCGGGAACCCGGGCGTGGGAAGCGAGAACGCTACCGCACGACCACGAGATGTGGGCAATCAATACGCAAAGAAGTGGGATACGGAAGTACTAAGGAATGACGAGATACGTTTGAAGTTCTCTAACGCTATAGATACAGCAATAAGGAATAGCGCAGTAGGCAGTACAGTTGAAGAGGAATGGACATCTCTAAAAAGGGCCATCACAGAAGTTGGGAAGGAAAACATAGGTACAAAGAAGGTAGCTGCGAAGAAACCATGGGTAACAGAAGAAATGCTTCAGTTGATTGATGAAAGGAGGAAGTACAAATATGTCCCGGGAAAATCAGGAATACAGAAATACAAGTCGCTGAGGAATGAAATAAATAGGAAGTGCAGGGAAGCTAAGACGAAATGGCTGCTGAAGAAATGTGAAGACATCGAAAAACATATGATTGTCGGAGAGACAGACTCAGCATACAGGAAAGTCAAAACAACCTTTGGTGACATTAAAAGTAACGGTGGTAACATTAAGAGTGCAACGGGAATTCCACTGTTAAATGCAGAGGAGAGAGCAGATAGATGGAAAGAATACATTGAAAGTCTCTATGAGGGTGAAGATTTGTCTGATGTGATAGAAGAAGAAACAGGAGTCGATTTAGAAGAGATAGGGGATCCAGTATTAGAATCGGAATTTAAAAGAGCTTTGGAGGACTTACGGTCAAATAAGACAGAAGGGATGGATAACATTGCATCAGAATTTCTAAAATCATTGGGGGAAGTGGCAACAAAACGACTATTCACGTTGGTGTGTAGAATATAAGAGTCTGGCGATATACCATCTGACTTTCGGATAAGCATCATCCACACAATTCCGAAGACGGGAAGAGCTGACAAGTGCGAGAATTATCGCACAATCAGCTTAACAGCTCATGCATCGAAGCTGCTTACAAGAATAATATACAGAAGAATGGAAAAGAAAATTGAGAATGCGCTAGGTGACGATCAGTTTGGCTTTAGGAAAAGTAAAGGGACGAGAGAGGCAATTCTGATGTTACGGCTAATAATGGAAGCAAGGCTAAAGAAAAATCAAGACAGTTTCATAGGATTTGTTGACCTGGAAAAAGCGTTCGACAATATAAAATGGTGCAATCTGTTCGAGATTCTGAAAAAAGTGGGGGTAAGCTATAGGGAGAGACGGGTCATATACAATATGTACAACAACCAAGAGGGAATAATAAGAGTGGACGATCAAGAACGAAGTGCTCGTATTAAGAAGGGTGTAAGACAAGGCTTTCGCCCCTACTCTTCAATCTGTAGATCGAGGAAGCAATGATGGAAATAAAAGAAAGGTTCAGGAGTGGAATTAAAATACAAGGTGAAAGGATATCAATGATACGATTCGCTGATGACATTGCTATCCTGAGTGAAAGTGAAGAAGAATTAAATGATCTGCTGAACGGAATGAACGGTCTAATGAGTACACAGTATGGTTTGAGAGTAAATCGGAGAAAGACGAAGGTAATGAGAAGCAGTAGAAATGAGAACAGCGAGAAACTTAACATCAGGATTGATGGTCACGAAGTCAATGAAGTTAAGGAACTCTGCTACCTAGGCAGTAAAATAACCAAAGACGGACGGAGCAAGGAGGACATCAAAAGCAGAATCGCTATGGCAAAAATGGCATTTCTGGCCAAGAGAAGTCTACTAATATCAAATACCGGCCTTAATTTGAGGAAGAAATTTCTGAGGATCTACGTCTGGAGTACATCAAAGAGACTGTTACAAAACTGAGCCTTAGAGCAAAATTCCTCTTCAGAAATAAGTAACACACACGCATTCACACGAGCACGACTCACGCAGACACAACCACTGTCCCTAGGCGCCGGAGCACGACATAGCACAAGTCAGGTCCTACAGTCCAGAGACAATGACCATGGCTGTGTGGACTTTGCTTGTCTGAATTTGTGTGTGTTTTCTATTTCTGAAGAAGGACTTTGTCTTGAAACTCAGGATTCAAGCTGTTTTTTCATTGTGCCTGTCTGCAGCTCAATTCCTCGTCTTTGTGATGAGCAGCAATCTGTTCTTCCCATATTGTTATTCCATTATCTGATTCCACACAAAAATGTATTTACAATCGAGCATGGACACTATAATTAAATAAACTTTTTAGATCCAACTTAAATACCAAAAAAGAGAAGAAAACTATGGCTGCTACTCCACTTTGAACGACAAAACTCTTATTAAAAAGCTACACCTAAACGGAAGCAAAATAAAATAAAGGCAGCATTACACTAACGAGCAATATGATAACAAAGAAGATCAGTTTACTGTCACACTATACTGGCAAAATAAATTTCCATAAAATTTGAGATAGTAAACTCATGTTTAGGGGACACGGAATACGAATTTCTATTTAGCCAGACGATGTAGGTTTGCTTGGCTCACCTTGATGACTGTCGACACTACTGCTTCAAGTGGCAACCACCACTTCCCTCTCCAGCTGATTTAGTGCGCCGTCTGTAATGGTTCCGATTACGATACAATATATTCTCTTAACTCTCTGTCTCTACGTCTTATTTATTTTCATTTATTTTGTTACTTTACCCAAAATGTTGAAATCTTTCAGACTCTGTCTGAGATGTAAGCAAGACTACTTAAAGATATTCGTAACAGTAAACTTTGCAATGAGCTTGATAGGTGGTTTTTGCGTAACAATATTAATACTTGTAGTAATTAATAAATGTATTACGGCAAGGTCAGTCTAGCTGACTTTGCTGAATGTAGCTCTACACTAAAACTTATACAGTTTTCAGTATTCGCGGTCTGTAAGATGCAGCAACTGTACTGGATGGTTACGTTTTGTTTTTCTATAATGGTCGTGCCTTTGTATCGATTTCAGATGCCTGAAAATAGTGACTAGGAAGGAGTTTTTTAATAATGCCTATGTTTACTTCATTGTTCTCCTATTGATTTGTGGAACCGTGACTCATTTATGTTGGAAGTGCTATCTCAAGTCTGAGTGTAATTTGTTAATCAGTCGTATGTCGTTAATTTTAAAGCTAGTTCGCGTCCGTAGTAGAATACTACACGTGCACCCTGGGTAACGCTAAATGAACTAGCAAAGTACAGGCGACCAGATAATCCTTAGTTGATCTCCTGGTCACGGCAAATCACGATGAATTCTAGCAAAACGAACCCTTTGACTAGAGAACTCGGATCGCCGTTTCGAGTCTGCCACCTGAATATTGAAGGCATAAGTAGAGCCAAATGCATGTACTTGCATAAAGTTTTAACAAAGAACGACATTGACGTAGTCGCAATTCAGGAGACCCATACTGAAGATGACGAGCAGCTACGATCAAGGGGCATAGTATCTGGCAATGGCCTAATAGGCGCCACACACCACAGACATTATGGCACGGCAACATACGTCAGGAGAAATATCGAAGAAGTGGCTCTCGTATCAACATCTACCACAAACAAGATTCACGAAGTCATTATAAAAGTGGGTGAAGTCACAATAAATAATATATACAAGCCTCCAGGGCAATCGTGGCCCCCACAAGCCCTTCAAACCCTGCCTCACCCAGCAATATACGTGGGTGACTTTAATAGCCACCATGAACTGTGGAAATATCGAATATCTGACCAAAACGGCGAAGACCTGGTGAAATGGACAGAAGATCATAATACTCAACTAATCTTTGACGCCAAAGACCGAGGTACATATAAATCAGCCGCTTGGCTAACTGAGACCTGCCCTGACCTCAGTTTTGTTACAACTGACAAGAACAACAAACCCCTGCCGGTCTCTCGCAGGGTACTTAAGGATTTCCCCCACTCTCAGCATCGTCCAGTGCTCTTAGAAATAGGTCTTACTATTCCCCTGATATCCTCTTATCCTCGTCCTAGATGGAACTTTGGGAGGGCAGATTGGGCTGCTTTCTCGGAGAAACTTGATAAATGCCTTGGATGGATACCCCCAACGTATAAGAACTACGAAAGATTTGTTGGAGCCGTCATCAGCTCAGCTAAAGTTAGTATGCCCAGAGGATTCAGAAACGAATATGTGCCAGGATGGAGCGAGGAAAGTGAACGGCTTTATAGACAGTTTCTGGACAATGGGGATAAAGAAATTGCAGACGATCTATTACTTAGCCTAGACGCGGCCAGGCGTGCTAAGTGGATGGAGACCGTGGAACAAATGGATTTTACAAGATCAAGCAGAAGGGCGTGGTCTTTGCTTCGGAGACTTGGAGGTGGAGGTAAAAATCTGCGAATGACCAGCGCTATGTCCCCAAATACAGTTGCGGTTCACATCAGCAAGACGTCCAGGGCCCCAAAGGAACGAGCCCATACTATAAAAATTAAAAAGGAGCTTAAAGAGCTAAAATCGACAGCAGAGAACAATACATCTTATTCCCAACCCTTTTCAGTCGAAGAGTTAAATATGGCCCTGAACGATATAAAACCAGGAAAGGCCCCAGGGTTTGATGGGATTCACCCAGAATTTCTGCTCCACTGTGGTAAATTTGCAAGATTATGGCTTGCGCGATTCTTCTCTAACGTGTTGCAAACTGGAAAAATTCCGCACACTCTCAAAAAGGCTAAAGTTGTTGCCATATTAAAACCGGGCAAACCGAGTGACCAACCTCAGAGCTACCGCCCAATCGCCTTACTCAGCATGATCTATAAATTACTGGAGAGACTTAAGTACAACAGAATGAGCGAAGTCATCCTGGAGTCTGTACCGGTAGAACAGGCGGGCTTCCGGCCGAAAAGAAGCTGCACGGATCAGGTCCTCGCTCTAACAACCTACATCGAGGCGGGCTTTCAAAGACAGCAAAAAACATCAGTGGTATTTGTTGACCTGACGGCGGCGTTCGACACTGTCTGGAGACAGGGCCTGATTTATAAGCTCCTCCGCATCGTGCCATGTCTAAAAACGGCTAACCTTATCAACGAAATGCTCTGCAATAGACCATTCCAGGTTGTCATCGGTAACAACAGAAGTAAATTCATGAAACTTAATAATGGCCTGCCCCAAGGTTCAGTAGTGGCTCCAATGCTTTTCAGCATGTATATAGCCGATATGCCTAGGACGAGATCCAGAATGTTCGGATATGCGGACGACTGGGCCTTGGCCACACAACATCGAATGATGGAGGAAACTGAGATCACACTATCCAGCGATTTGACCACTCTAGGAAAATACTTCCGTGACTGGAGGCTCCAACCCAGCCCATCCAAAACAGAGGCCACTTGTTTCCACCTGAATAACAAATTAGCAAACAAAGAGCTCAAGATCCGCTTTGATGGCGGCATTCTTCCATATAATAGAACACGAAAGTATCTGGGCGTGACACTCGATAGAACATTGAGCTATAAACAACACCTTGTAAACACTGCTGAAAAAGTCAGAACTAGAAACAACATTGTCCAAAAGCTTTGTGGCACTAGTTGGGGGTCCACTGCCTCCGTTCTGCGTAGCTCTGCACTAGGACTTGTCTATTCTGCAGCATAGTACTGTTCCCCAATATGGTTAAATAGTGCTCACATCAAGAAGGTGGATGCAGTCTTGAACCAAACGATGAGGATTATCTCTGGAACGATCAGGTCAACTCCTGTCCAATGGCTGCCTGTATTGAGCCATATCCCGCCACCACATTTGCGCAGAGAACACGCACTTGTCAGGGAGTGTCGAAAAATCCAAAATAGCCCAGATCTTCCTATCCACACCCTGAGTAATGGAATTGAGCAAAATAGATTGAAATCCAGACACCCCCCTCTCGCAAGTGCCAAAGATCTGGTAAAGAACGCTTTTATTCTTGAGGACCGCTGGAGAGAAGAATGGGAGGAAAAGACACCGCCTCAGGTTAACACCTTATTGGGAACATCTAACAGACCTCGGGGCTTTGACTTGCCCCGCAAAATCTGGTCTACCCTTAACAGGGTCAGGACGAGCCACGGCCGTTGTGCGGACTCCTTGTACAAATGGAGCATAGTGCCATCACCACAGTGCGACTGCGGCGATGACAGGCAGACAATTCACCATATCGTGGTAGAATGCCCTCTGAGGCCTACCCTGGGCCAACAAGGGACTTCATGAATGCGACTAACAGTGCAATCGATTATATTTCTAACCTAGATGTTTGTTTGTGATATTGTAACTGTTTTGTGTGTTATGTACTTTTAGATTTTTGATACGTGATTTGTACTTGCCATACGCTAAATAAATAATTAGATTAAATCTCTTTGTAATGCAAGCAGCTTGCTTACCATAACTGGGGAACTTTTTTCTTTCATCACAGGTAACGTAGGCATCCTGGGATGGATCCGATGTTGAAATAGTGAATAGGAGAGACCTCTTAAGATCTGTAGCGCGATACCACGCCATCTGCAGGGTATTCGGGTTGACGCCATTAAGAGTCGTCATTGAGAAGTGTGAGCTACGGAGAACACTTGCTGGTACGCTGTACGCAGCTTTTGTTCTCGTCATGAAAATAACAATAACAGCGCATGTGGAGGACTGGTTGCAAGCTATGAACGCAAGAAAAAAGGACTCCATTACCTTCGTGTGGTTGGTAGGCTATATGACGATATACTACGCCACCACGGCGTTGTCGATCGCCGCAGACCTGTTTCGAAACACCTACAAGTACCAGTGGATGTTTAGTCTGTTGTTTTATTGGGACAGTGGCATCATGGGGTCGCGCCAATTCTCCACTGCGGGAGTGAGGATCTCCTGCAAAGTGGTGTATGCAGGCTCTCTCGCGCAACGTGTAGCTGCTGTGACGTTGAAATGTCTGGGGAACGAGATGAAATGTACATATATGTTAACATAGTTCTCAAGTTGTATTGTACTTACCGCTGTTGCCAGGTATGTGGGCCTCGTTCTTCTTGTGAGGAGTGACTTACGCCAGCTCAACCAGTGTCTGAGAGCTACAGCCCGAGTGAGATGACAGCGTCGACCACTTGCAGATCGCTACCGGAAGATGAGGAGAGTCTACTCCGCATTGTGCAACGTGTCCCAGGAGGTCATTTCGGTCGACCAGATATTTTTAGTTTTATTTATGGTGACAGAGTTGTGCAGTATATCTTGGAATGCAGTTGCTGCTCTTTTATTACAGCAGCAGAAACACCTAGTGGTGAGACATATTTTGCTTATATCGTGGCAGTCGTCACAGGTGTTAATGGTGTCAGCGGCTTTGAACGCGCTGTCCAGGGAGGCGGCGCAGACAGCTCCTGTCCTGTGCCAGCTACTCCTGGGTTCGACTCTCCGCAGCTCAGAAACGGCAGAGCTGCGTCACTTCTACCGCCAAGCCCGCAGCCAGAGTCCAACTCATCAGCTTTACGGCATCGTTCCCTTGGATACGCTAATGCTATTGGCCTCATCGTCTTTCGTTACAACTTGAACCATTATTTTGTTAATTTTCTGGGAATCGCTCTGAAAAAATATAATGAACAGTGAACTAAATATTATTACAGCAGTATTGGTGAATATGGGTTGTCCTGCACTAAAATCCTATAACAGTGTTGCTATGATTACGAACTTGTAGAATACATCGCTATTACATTAATTTTTACCAGAATCTCAGGTAGTTATTAAAAGCCTGTAGTGATGTAAATAACGAGACTTCATTTCTTCAAAATTTTCCCTTGCTTAGTATTGTACAATAGAGCCAAGGCGTACAAAGCTGGACGTATTCAAGTCTCTTGTGCAATATATCCAGTTATAGTTCGGCCAGCTTCACTCAAAACCAACATGTAGCCTCCCATCGCTGGAAACCGTAGGACACAAATCAAAGCTGCTCTACTTTCTTCACTAAGTTAAACTTTCACGCAATTGGTAACTGTTAATAGCAAGACTGAAAGGATTTACTTAAACGAAGATATAAACTGTAGGAAAGTTATAATTCTTGAACCACGCAATAAGTTATTGCATTTAAGTGACCCAGTAAAGATTAGAAACAACAACTCGAATGTTTTTAGAGAGACGATAGAGAAGCTGTGTTCGTCAGAAGAAGACGGAAGGTTGACAAAGAGGTTCAAATGCTACATCGAAGTACAGAAACCAACAGGATGCGTCAACAGAAGAAGGCCACGGCCCCTAGCTATCGTAGTAAGCGATGTTTCGTCACTGTCTTCAGGTGGGCGTCAAACATGAGCGACTGCAGCTCAAAGAACCTACGCACAAAAATTATACTAGAGTTAATTTCGGACGTAAACATGACTGCTAGTTGCTTTGGTGCATAGAGAAATGGGACCAACACAGTCTTCAACATCACGTCAGTTGGAGAAACCATCATTAAACATAGCGATGCACCGATGAAACGGTATCCATATCGAGACCTCAATCACATTATTGCTTCCCATGACCAGTCCGCCATGTCTCACTCAACCCAAATGAATCATTTCACGTTGTATCGTGTGAAGATACACATTTCTCGTAAATGATCAACCTATTCAAACAACTGTCATACTATATCCAGTACTTGTAATCGATCTACACTCATCAAATAAGTTTTGCATCACCTCGTTTCCGAGAGTTCGCGAACCTGTACAGAAAATTGGAATAGAAATGAACGTAAACATCATTTCCGCCTTTTTTATTGATCATGAGAACCACACATTGCATGTTGTAAAACCAGACAGCGACACCTTCAGAGGTGGTAGCCCAGATTGCTGCACACAACGGTACCTCGAATACCCAGTAGCACGTCCTCTTGCATTGATGCTTCCCTTTATTTATCGTGACATACTATCCACAAGTTCATAAAGGCACTGTTGGTCCAGATTGTCCCACAGCTCAACGGCGATTCTGAGTAGAAGCCTCAGAGGGATTGGTGGGTCACCTCGTCCATAAACGGCCCTTTTCAATCTATTCCAAGCATGTTCGATAGGGTTAATGTCTGGAGAACATGGTGGCCACTCTAGTCGAGGGAAGTCATTCACAAGACGTGAACGATGGGGGCGCGAATTGTCGTCCATGAAGACTATTGCCTCGCCAATGTGCTGCCGATATGGTTGCACTATCGTTGGGAGGATGGCAACACGTATCGTACAGCCTTTCGGCGCCTTCCATTACCGCCAGCGGCCCCACATAAAGCCACCCCAAGATAGCAGGGAATCGTCTCCCCACGCCGACACGGTACCTCAGCGTGTTCGGTTAGAGGCTTAGTTGCCCTCTGTAATGAAAAAAACTGAGTTAATTGACCAACGACGAACTTTAACAGATGTGTTACGACGTCCGCCCCGAGCAGATGCAACGAACGAGAACGAACAAAATGAGTTAAAAAAAAGGGGTCAGGGCAACAGAATGTCAATTCTAAGGGCCAGGGTTCGATTCCCAGCTGGGAGGGAGATTTTATGCGCTCAGAGACTGGGTGTTGTGTTGTCCTAATCATTATCATTTCATCCCCATCGACGCGCAAGTCGCTGAAGTGGCGTCAGAAGGAAAGACTTGCACCCAACGAACGGTCTAATCGACGGGAGACCCTAGTCACATGACATTTAGTTTTAGCAGGGAATCTCCACCTTGCTGCACTCGTGTTCTAAGGCGTTCAGCCTGACCAGGTTGCCTCAAAACACGTCTCCGATGATTGTGTGGTTGAAAGCATATGTGACACTCATCGGTGAAGGGAACGTGATGCCAATCCTGAGCGGTCTATTCGGAATATTGTAGGGCCCATCTGTACCGCGCTGCATGGAGTCGTGGTTGCAAAGATGGACCTCGCCAGGGACGTCGGGAGTGAAGTTGCGCATCATGCAGCCTATTTCCCACAGTTTAAGTCGTAACAAGACGTCCTGTGGCTGCACGAAAAACATTACTCAACTTGGTGACGTTGTTGTCAGGGTTCTTCCGAGCGATAATCCGTAGGTAGCGGCCATCCACTGCAGTAGTAGCCCTTGAGCAGCCTGAGCGAGGCAGAATGTCATCGACAGTTCCTGTCTCTCTATATCTCCTCCATGTCCGAACAACGTCGCCTTGGTTCACTCCGAGACGCCTGGACAGTTCCCTTGTTGAGAGCCCTTCCTGGCACAAAATAAAAATGAGGGCGCGACTATATAGGCATGGTACAACTACAGACAATGCGAGCCGGGTATCTCCTTCCTGGTGGAATGACTGGAACTGATCGGCTGTCGGAACCCTTCGTCTAATAGGCGCTGCTCAAGCATAGTTGTTTAAACCTTTGGCTGAGTTTAATGGCATCTCTGAACAGTCGAAAGTACTATGTCTGTGGTAAAATATCCACAGGCGACGTCTGTCTTCAGGAGTTCTGGGAACTAGGGTGATGCAAAACTTTTTTTGATGTATGTAGAATCATTAACGATAGCTTCCTGGCAGGAACCTAGAACACATGAAAAGTAAACAAAACTTGTCGACCAGACTCGTCGCCACTTGTGGTTGTGCCCTCTTGTGAGGATTTGTCGTTCCTGGCTGGATGAGGTGAGGGTAGCATGATAGGTGGGTGGACGGTTTCCTGACACTACAACAAAAAATGCACACGTGGTACTTAATTTCCATGATGTCCAATCTGAAGTTCTTTGGTTAACAACAATCAAACATCATGTACTAATTCTTCACTCTTGTCCCTGTCCATATCACACCTATATACTGTGACTAACGACTCCCCATGGCAAGCTAAGGTGCGAGACGACGACTAACGTTGTGGGAGACTAGACCACAGTGCGACATATTGAGATGCAATGCCAACTGAGTCTTGATGCGACATAATAGAGCAGTGTACCTAGATGAGAGAATGGGACAGCTCTCTTTTATCTGTATTGGGTTTCAATTCCCCCCTCCCCCTCCCCGCAGCTTAGTGCGCCGCTCTTCAGCCTAAACAGAATATTTAAAAACATAATAAGAAGATAATAAACAATAAAAGCAGGCGATAAAAACGGTGACTTTTTAAATTGTAAAATGGCGGAAATTCAACACTGAACACTCACTTAAACACTGCACTAAAAAGTTGTTACGGAGATGACACACCACAGCCTAAGGCAGATGGAGAGGGGGTGGGGGGGGGGGGACCCGGACAGATGAGGGGAGAAAAGGGGGGCTGACGAGGGAGACAGGTCGGTCGTCGACGGCAGCCTGTATGCACGCGGCCCAGGGTGCGTCATCGGCGCGTAGCCTGGGGGCGTGTCCTGGTCTCCTCTTCTCATAGGGACGCCTAGTTCAGCGCCTGGTATACAGTGTTTCCTAGTGCCGACCCGTGTGCTGGCGAAGGCGTACTCCAGCAGATTGTGGGCCTCTGAATACGGAATTCCCTGACGATTACCGAAATGGAATATCCCATGCGTGAATCACTAGTTACTGTCCCACGTTCAAAGGGAAGCATTTTCACATGAGTCATCTGAAAAAGCTCCGTCAATGCACTGCCCTTTTACACCTTGTGCACGCCATACTAACACCGTCTGTGTACGTACATATCGCTACCGCATGACCTTTGTCACCTCAATATAAATGAAGCTGAGTTGAGAATATTTTTAAATGACTCTGATAAGATTTTCTTTATTGAACATATGAGCTGTTGTCGTACTGAAGTAACAGAGCCGCCCATAACCACATGTTTCTGTAAAGCATAGTTTTTGGCAGAAACCCCTGAAAACTAGTTCTGTGAAGAGCAGTATTTAGTTGTACGCGCTGGTGAACCCTCGAAAAGTCTGTTATGAAGCAGATAAATTTAATAATACCTCCAGGCTTCGGGGATTAATATATCTGATATCGAAATTTGTACAATGTTCGATAGCGGTCTTTTGTAACTAAGAATAACGAAAATGGAAAACTGGCGATCATTAACTGTATCGCTGATTGTCCTATGAGTTCTAGTGATTATGTGGCTGTACACCAACATACAGGGTGTTACGAAAAGGTACGGCCAAACTTTCAGGAAACATTCCTCACACACAAGTAAAGAAAAGATGTTATGTGGAAATGTGTCTGGAAACGCTTAATTTCCATGTTAGAGCTCATTTTAGTTTCGTCCACCTACGCTCAATGGAGCACGTTATCATGATTTCATACGGGATACTCTACAGGGTGGATGCATGTATCCTCCTAACGGAGGACATTTCGAACATTTCCTGTAACAAAGTGTTTGATGTGACGCTGGTACGTTCTGTTGCTGTGTGTTTCCATTCCATGATTAATGTGGCTTGAAGAGAAGTAATAAAATTAGCTCTAACATAGAAAATAAGCGTTTCCGGACACATGTTCACATAACATATTTTCTTTCTTTGTGTGTGAGGAATGTTTCCTGAAAGTTTAGCCGTACCTTTTTGTAACACCCTGTATATCATTCGAGATATAGCTCTTAAGGAAATTTGGGTGCATCTAACAACTTACAATTATAGGATATTTTCTACATAAAACTCACTTATTTGTAAATTAATTTATTTACATACTTATTTTACGAGGTAATAGTAAGGAATTCAGCCCTTTCTTATGTCTAGACTGACTTGGGAGAGCCAACGCTGGACCTAGCCTAGCTCATGAATTGCACCTGATAATACTAATAATACCAATACTGCTACTACCAACACTACGGAAAGTGAATGTGTGCTGTTAGAGTCATGCCCGTGCTATCAAAATTGTGTTACATAATTATCACGTAATGTTTCATTCCTTTCGGATAGAAACAATGATAAACAAACAGTAGTACAAGTCAACTAGTTATGGTGGAGTAATATCTGAGGAATTGGATGACTGTTCCGGGGAAGAGAAAGAAATAATACTAAAAAGTTAGCAGATGAGTTTAAGGGAATAACTAAAGAAATAGGTAGTTTCGAGGAAATCTGGACAGTGTTGAGTATGAGACAGAAATACTGATTCCCCAGTGGACGGAAGAAAGACAGCGGGGATGTACCGTGAAGGAAGGTAAGCCGACGGTAACATGTTAAGCTTTAATCTGCTGTTGAATGGAAGGTGGTTTTGGGTAAGATGCAGGTTAATGGGTGGTTTGTGAATTTGACTACTGTCTAAGAAAAGAGCAGACGAAAGGACTCGCAAAATTACAGACCAATATCTCCAACATCGGCTTGCTGCTGAATGTGTGAACGTATTCCCAGTTTTAATGGTATGAAGAAAATTTTTTATGAGACGCTTATGTCAACGAGTCAGCATGGTTTTAGAAAGCATCTCCCATACGAAACTCATGCTCTTTTCTCACATGCTATACTGCGAATTACGGATAAGGGAAACAGTCAGATTCCATATGGAATAGATCCCCATATATGCGCGTGGCTCGAAGACTAATAGAACCCAGTATGTTGTCCTCAACGGCGAATTTTTTTCAGAGACAAGACCCTCGTCAGGAGTGCCGCAGGGAAGTGAGACAGAACCATTGTTAATTATTATATTCGTAAATGATCTGTGAAGAGGTTGCGCAGCAATCTGCAGTTGGTTGGTGATGATGCTGTGTTGTACTGGAAGGTGTCGAAGTTGATTGATAGTAAGAAGATACAAGATGACTCAGACGAAATTGCTACTTGGTGTGATGAATGGCATCTAGAGCTAAATGTAAGTTAATACGGATGAGTAGGAAAAACAAACCCGTAATTTTCGGATACAGCATTAGCAGTGACCTGCTTGACACATTGACGTTTAAATATCTGGACGTAACTTTCCAGCATGTGAGAACTGTGGTAGGGAATGCGAATGGTCAGCTGCGGTTCATTGGGAGAATTTTGCGGAAGTGTGCTTCATCCGTAAAGGCGACCGCATGTAAGACACTAGTACGACCTACGCCTGAATTCTGCTTATTTGGTTTGGATACGTACCAGGTCGGATTAAAAGCGAGGACATCGAAGCATAGAGAGACACGCTGCTAGATTTGTTACTGGTAGGTCCGAACAATACGCAAGTATTACGGAGATGCTTCCTGAAGGGAAAGCGAGTTTCTTCTCATGGTGGAAATTTAGAGAGTCGTCTGTTCTACAAAGTAGGATAAATGATGATCCGTGACATGTCTGCCAAAAGAGCACAATGCTGGTGCGCGAAGAGGTAACGACATCGTCAATTATGATTTCAATAGTCAAAGGGCCATCGGGATTCTACAGTCGATTAATAGAAACGCGTCGACCCATACGGTGAATCACACCTTTGCTAAACTAAGTCATTGGTGGTCTCCACAAGCGCCGTCATCGAAGTGAGCAGAGGCTCGAGACGTGCACCACAGCACGGACACAGGTTGGTGGGAGCGGTATTACGCTTTGCGAGACGTTGTCCTCTGCATCCCTTAATGCTTGATGTCTTTCCCGCCAGCGGTGTCATCTTCAAGCAGTCTAATTGCTCGTGTCTCGGAACAGGACCCTTGCTACAATGGTTTGAGGTTTGACGAGTGAACTCACGTAAATGTCTAGACGACCAAAATCGCCTGATGTAAATCCTATGGAACCCATCTTGGTCGATATCTGGCCCCATCTCTACGTATGTATATCAGCGGCTCGTTATTTATGCGAATTACATGATCTGTCCGTAGACACAGAATACCACATACCTCCACAAACCTGTCAACAAACTGCCGGATCCCTGAAACGCGGAATGAGTGATGCATTTCGTTCCAAAGACGAACAGACACGCTATTAAGCACGTGGTCGTAAGTTTCGCCTCATCAGTGCACAGACAGTCGTTTTCGCGTCGTTCTAGCTGCGTGTGGAACAGGAAAGGAGATGACTAGTATTGGTTCAGGGAACGAGGGTACTCTCCACTACACACCACACGGTGGCTTGCGGAGTATGTATGTAGATGTAGATCTACGTTTCTTTGTCCCACTTCAGTTTACCTGCTAATGTGTTTCACACAAACAAATAAGTATACCAGATGTAATCTGTAAGTAGACGTAAGCTGCACTACAGTGTCGCATTTCTTATTGACTTCGATACCAGCGAAATATAAACGAGAAACTATAGAATTGTGTTTGTACTGGGAACACAGCAGTTCTCAACATTAATAAATTGAACACAGGCTTAAATCCTTTCTATGCGTTTTATTGATAATTGCTGTGTTTTCAGTACATTCAACCACTTTAAAATGATTGAAAGTCAAAATTACAACCGTGGAAATTGTAATAAATAGTACAATCGATAGCGAATACGCTGAAATTAAGCAAAAGGAGAGAGAAGTCATTTCGTAGCTATTAAGATAATATTTTCCTTACGACTACGTACAGTAGCCTGAATAACTGTGTAAGAGTTGTCTAAACTGTACCACTTTTGAGATTTTATTTATTACAGAGTGTAAAGTGCGTTATAAAATTATTTATACATTGCCATCCTTAACTGTCGGATTTTGTTCTCGTTGTCCGATTCTAGGAACTGAAAATCTTGGAAAACTGAACACACTACACTTAATTTTCTAAACATCTACAGGCTGAAGAAACTGAGAATCTGGTTTCTTAATCTGTAAGTCCTTTATAAACTATATTCCTGTACTTAAAGATACGTATTAGTCCAAGTTTAAGGAAATATTCCAAGTTTTAGTTCTCACAACACTTCCCTCCGTTCGCTATCCCTGTACACTTGGCAGTAGCCCATATTTTCTTATTTCATGCGTCTGGTCACTTCATACATTCGGTCTTCACCAAAAACTCACTACACCATTTCTGTGTTTTAGGAATGAGTTTCTGTGATGGCCTCCCACAGTCTCCGATACACTTCCATTTCACAGGTCTAGCTGTAGTGCTAATTTTCTTCACCTTTGCTTGGATGGGTACCCCAGCATACTTTTTGTCTGTCATTGTTTCTTCTGCATCGAAATTATGGGACAAGCAGACTCGTTCTGCCAAGTTTAACACAAGTTCTCTTACGTCTGAGAAGCTTAAATCGAACATTATCTCTTGAAATGTAAGAGTATATCATGCCAATTCGTTGTCAGTTTCGATGGAAAACATTTTAACATTCCCGTTAGCTTTTTCCTTTTTATATTCATTATATCTCACAATATTTAGCTTAGGGACATTTTATATTAGTCCACATGCATTTAATCTATGATTGCCATTTAGATATACTGGTACAACTAAGTAAAATTTATCTGCGCTTCACTTTCCATAACGTCTTTGTGTTATCATATTGACGGCCGGAGTGACCGAGCGGTTCTAGGCGCTACAGTCTGGACCCGTGCGACCGCTACGGTCGCAGGTTCGAATCCTGCCTCGGGCATGGATGTGTGTGATGTCCTTAGGTTAGTTGGGTTCAAGTAGTTCTAAGTTCTAGGTGACTGATGACCTCAGAAGTTAAGTCCCATAGTGCTCAGAGCGATTTGAACCATTTTGTTACCATGTTATAATACTACATTATTGTTCGATTAATAACTTAGCATAAAAACCGCACGATAAAATGCACCACATCATATCTAAACATTATGTTGCACTAATAATGATAAGCATATTTTTCAACTCCAGTATAGGAGCAAGTTTCTTAAATTGTACCGGAAACTTTTAGCGGTACATTACAGGCAACCTCGCCTTTCCCCTTTTGTCAGTTTCCAACAAATCAACAACAACCAATACAGAGTCATGCACGTCTGTAAATTAATGTTGTTTCATGTACATTAATCAAAAATAAAATATTATGTTGCCATTTAGCTTGTAATATTAATTTTCTTATCCTCGTGCGCAAAAAAAAGTCTACGGTAGAAGAAACCTACAAGAAAATGAAAGCTGTCTTCAGATGACCTGTTCCTCAATAACCAACCGATAATATGTCTCCAAGAAGCACGTATTTCACGCCGAAGTCACAAAATGTCGTACTGTGCGTGAGGTACGTATTTTGTAGTTGGGGTATGAATTAGGAGCCCGTACAATAAAGACAGTGCTCCCCTATATATGTCGATTGCAGACGACAAGTTGCGGATTAACATCTAATCTCATTTGCTTCTCTTTATTAGAATTTTTGACATAAAATTTGTTGAGAAAATTAGGCGTAATATGTGCAAAAAGTTTCAGACATTCCTCGGTAATACACATGTGTCAGAAACAGACTCCGTACTGATATTTTTATCGATAGCAGTATTTATCTAAAGAGGAACCAAAATCGTGAAGAGACGAGACCAAAATTGAATACCAAATGTATTCCACTAGAGGGACGCACGTAGCAACAGATGGTACCACAGCAAGATATTTGTTAGGAGATCAGTGAGATGGAATCAGTACCACACCAGCGAGAAAGCAAAAGATAAACGTTAGCTTCAGTTGACTTACATAGTAGCTATAAGAAACAAAATACTGGGATACGTAAAAATAAGAAATGAAAGAATGGTGACGTGTAGGGCCACGGCTCAGCACTACTGAAACACAAAAGGAAATGAACTGCAATATCACATCACATTTTCGAAAATAATATAGTACTGAAGATATACAAAGCAGTTATATATTAATCGATAAGTGACAAATAGCACTCTATGCTCACTGAGAAACTAGCAAGTAACAAACAACAATGTTAAAAAAAAAGCTCAAAATCCGATTAGGCTACAATCTCATTTAGTTGGAACAGGTTCCTTGCCAATGGCAAACTTCTTGAAAGAAATTGGATTCCTGTTTTGGTTGTTTTTTATATCTATTTTATTTTTACTTTGTATACCACGATGTTTCCTCTTTGTAGGCACTTTCAGTATAATGTTAAACTCGTTAAACACATATGTGTCGGAATACAGTCATATAATTTCATGAGTATTGGTTGGTTGGTTGGTTCGTTTGTGTTTTGCTACGGTCATCGGTCCCTTTTTCAAAAACTTAAAAACACCCACACAGAATAGAAACGAATAATGGAGAAGACAACAGACGACACTGGACAAGAAAGACTCAGACAGAGATTAGACAAAACGAATTAAAATCAATCAGTGTGTGACAGTGGTTGGCTGACCATACAGACAAAAAAGGAAAAGCCAACCACCGAGAAACACATTAAAAACTCAGACTAAAATCGTAGACCAAAGGCCGGAATCAATGCAAAAAGGACAAACACTTAGATTAAGTGATAAAAGCCCCCTGCCCGAATAAAACGGAAAACTAAGCCTGCCATAGCAGTGTCATCTGTTAAAAGGGCAGGGAGCGTATCAGGCAGCGCAAACGTCTGCCTGAGCACAGTTAAAAGGGGACAGGGCAACAAAATTTGGACCACTGTCAAAGCCGATCCGCAGCGACATATAGGCGGGTCCTCATGGCGCAGTAAATGGCCGTGTGTCAAGCGGGTGTGGCCAATGCGGAGCCGACAAAGGACTACCGAGTCCCTGCGAGTGGCTCTCATGGATGACCGCCACACATCCGTCGTCTCCTTCATAGGACGGAGTTTTCTTGGCGTGGTTAGGCTGCGCCATTCAGTGTCCCAAATTTCGAAAACTTTGCGGTGTAAGATCGCTCGCAAATCAGTCTCCAGCAGGCCAATGTCCGGAGATGGTTTACTGGTGGCCTGTTTGGACAGGTTGTCAACATGTTCATTACCGGGTATCCCAACGTGGCCTGTGGTCCACACAAAGACCACAGAGCGGCCGCAACGGGCAAGAGTATGGAGGGACTCCTGGACCGAAATCATCAGACGAGAGCGAGGGAAGCACTGGTCTATAGCTCGTAAATGCTCAGGGAGTCGCTACAGATAACGAAAGAATCACCTGAGCGGGAACGGATATACTCTAGGGCACGAAAGATGGCGACCAGCTCAGCAGTGAAAACGCTGCAGCCAGCCGGCAATGAACGTTGTTCGTAATGGTGCCCTAGAGTCAGAGCATAAACGACACGACCAGCAACCATCGAACCGTCAATGTAAACAACGCCAGCGCCCTGATATGTTGCAAGGAGGGAAAGAAAGCGGCGGCGGAAGGCCTCTGCAGGGACTGAGTACTTCAGGCCCTGTGCCAATTCGAGCAGAAGGCAAGGGCGGGGCACGCACCACGGGGGTGTACACAGAGGGGCCTGGAAAGGAGGTGGAAGAGGGAAAACCCCAAGCCTGGAGAGAAGCTCTCTGATGTGGACCGCGATCGCACAACCCGACTGGGGCCGACGTTCTGGGAGATGGACGACTGACTGAGGGAACAAGAGACGATAATTATGATGCCCGGGCAAGATAAAACATGTGCAGCATAAGCGGCCAGTAAACGTTGGCGCCGTAACTGCAGTGGAGGGTCACCTGCCTCCACAAGTATGCTGTTCACAGGGCTGGTCCGGAAAGCACCAGTGGCAAGGATTGAGTCCAGCACCCGCAATGCAGAGGGTGATGCTGAACCATAAGCCAGGCTCCCATAATCCAGACGGGACTGGATTAACGCCTGGTAGAGCCGTGAAAGGGTAGATAGGACAGCGCCACAGCTGGTGTGGCTCAAGAATCGCAGAGCATTAAGATGCCGCCAACACATCCGTTTAAGCTGCCGAATATGTGGGAGCCAAGTCAACTGGGCATCAAAAACCACACCCAAAAGCCGATGTGCCTCCATGACAGCAAGGAGTTCGCCGGCAAGATAAAGCCGTGGCTCAGGGTGAACTGTTCATCGCCGGCAGAAATGCATAAGGCAGGTCTTGGCAGCCGAAAACTGGAAGACATCCGCTACAGCCCAAGACTGCGCCTTGCAGATAGCACCCTGCAGCTGAAGTTCAGAAGCTGCAATTCCAATGGAGCTATAGTAGAGGCAGAAGTTGTAAGCATTAAAGGAAGCTGACACAGACGTTCCCACCGCCGCAGCGAGCCCGTTAATTGCAATTAAAAACAGGCTGACACTGAGGACAGATCCCTGTGGTGCCCCATTCTCCTGAACTGTGGAGGAACTATGGGAGGCTGCGACTTGCACGCAGAAGGTACGATGCGACAGAAAATTTCGTAGGAAAATCGGCAGTGGACCCTGAAGGTGTCAGGGGCAGAGCGGCCTTTACGGAACCCACCCTGAGGCGGAGCTAGAAGGTCCCAAGACTCGAGTACCAAACTCAACCGCCGGCTCACCATGCGTTCGAGCAACTTGCAAAGAACGTTGGTGAGGCTAATGGGGCGGTGGCTGTCCACCTCCAATGGGTTCTTGCCAGGTTTCAAAACGGGGATAACAATGCTTTCGCGCCATTGCGACGGAAACTCACCCTCGACCCAGATACGGTTGAATAGGTCGAGGAGGCGTCGCTGGCAGTCCACTGAAAGGTGTTTGAGCATCTAACAGTGGATGGGACCCAGAAGAAAGGGGAGTGGCAGATTCTGCGGCAGTAACGATGCCGGTGGTGACCGAGTGAACCACAACATCAATGACTTCATTTGAAAGAGGTGCAATAGCGGCTATGGAGGAGAACAAGTCCCAGTCCGCCTTATTCATAGCCCATCTGCAAGGGCTCCCAGAAGACTGACGCTGTGGCAGTGGCAGAAAGATCGGAAAGTGGTCACTACCAAACAGGTCATCATGCACACTCCATTGGACAGACAGTAAGAGGCTAGGGCTGCAGATCGACAGTTCGATGGCGGAGTACGTGCCAAGTGCCACACTGAAATGTCTAAGGGCACCATCATTTAAAATAGAAAGGTCGAGCTGTGCCAATACATGCTCAATGGTGGCGCCTCGACCTGTTGCCACTGACCCACCTTGCAGGGGGTTATGGGCGTTGAAGTCGCCCAGTAACAAGAAAGGTGGCGGCAATTGGGATATCAGCGCAGTGAGGACATGCTGCGGGACATCACCATCCTGTGGAAGATACAAACTGCATACAGTAACAGCATGTGGCGTCCACACACGAACAGCAACAGCCTCTAAAGGTGATTGTAGAGGAACAGACTCGCTGTGAACAGATTGAAGGACATAGATGCAGACGCCACCAGATACCCTTTCATAAGCTGCCCAGTTCTTATAATAGCCCCAATAGCCATGGAGGGCGGGGGTTCGCCTCACTGGAAACCAAGTTTCCTGAAGAGCAATGTAGAAGAAAGGGTGAAGGGTGCTGATAAGTTGTCGGAGCTCGGCTAAATGGTGGAAAGAGCGCTGCAGTTCCACTGGAGTATGAAATTGTCCATTGCTGAGAAGGCATGAAGGGACTAGGAAAGCAATTTACGCCGCTTGTTCACTCGCTGCCACCGATTCAGAACCTGTACGAGTGACATCCATGGTGTCTGACGGACCGGCGAGATCCAGGTCTTCAGCAGACGCCAAATCTCGACTTCCTCCTCAGACACTGAGCTTGTAGGAAGCGGTGGGATGGGTGCCACTGCAATGTCGGGATTCTTGGGAACCTTTTTCTTTTTCTGCTTCTCTCACTGTGCCTTCGGTGGTTCAGGCTGGGAGGGCTTCACTGGGTGAGTCTCAGGGACGGACTATGACTGTGAGGCCCTACGACCAGCGACCAGTTGTTGTTCAAGCCACTTGAAGGTGTCTGCTTTTCCGCTGGTCTGAACTAGCGAACGGTGGTCCCCAAGGGACTCCTTCCTGGCGAGAGGAGCCAAAATAGTCTGATGCTTCTCCAGCTGGGAAGTGGGAACAGATGTCCCCGATGGTTGGGGGGGGGGGGGGGTGTTGCTCCTGAATTAGATGGAGCAGGAGCAACAGGGAGTGAAGTGGCCCCCACAATTTAGGGGGCAGGTGGAATTTGACAGATCATAGAGCCAACCACACATGATGACACGGGAGATAATAGAACCGTTGTTGCAGTGGCGGCATAGGTTGATGTTATTGGCACTGGATGTAGCCGCTCATATTTCCGCTTAGCCTCAGTGTAGGTCAGGTGGTCCAGTGTCTTATCTTCCGTTCTTTCTGGAATATCCTACAGTCCAGCGAGCAGGTTTTCTCCACAATTAACTCAGGTGGGAGGTGAGGCACATGGAATATTAGGATGCGAAGGACGTCAACAATCTCGACACGTAATGCCGGAAGTACATCGGGATGACATATGCCCAAACTTCCAGTATTTAAAACACAGCATCGGAGGAGGGATATATGGCTTTACATCACAGCGGTAAAGCATCACCTTGACCTTTTCGGGTAAGACATCACCCTCGCAGGCCAAGATGAAGGCACCGGTGGACGTGCCGGATGAAGTGAACACCTCGTTGTTCTAGGTTGGCGCGTAGTTCAGCGTCGGACTGCAGAAGAAGATCCCTGTGGAAGATAATACCCTGGACCATGTTTAGACACTTATGGGGTGTGATGCTAACTGAAACATCCCCCAACTTGTCACAAGCGAGCAACCTCCTTGACTGGGCAGAGGATGCCTATTTTGATGAGAACTGAACCAGAACTTGTCCTCTACATGCTCCAAAAAAACTGAGGTTTTATCGACATAAATGATTCACCATCAACCAGACGAGAAACCGGGCTGAATAATCCCCACTGCCTTCTTCAGCCATATGTCCCTCCCATGGAGCAGCCAGGGAGGGAAATGGTCTTGGATTGTATTTCTTGCCGTTGAGGTTAGACCTCGATCGCTTAGAGACTGCTGGTGGAGGCCCACCAGTGAGAGACGATGTACCACGCTTCATTGTGGGTCATCCGCCCTGATGCCACCCACTCTGACCAGGGGCTCACCCCACGGGCGCCACCCAGCCACAGCAAAGACCAACTGGCAAGATGGCCTTTGCCGGGAGTTCCGATGCCCCAGAGGGATAGGCATCTACTCCTCGTCACACGTGGGGAGGTAGCAGCTCAGGCATCAGCAGTGTGATCCCTGTGTAGTCAGTGGGCTACCACCAAGAGGATACATGACAACCCCACCACATTGGACTGGCTACCATGCTGGATGTCGGGTGTCGAATATCCATGTATATCATGAGGGCAAAGATGGAAGTGTGCAATGGACGGAATGTATGCTACCCAGAACACACTGCAGCTGATGTGGCCAGAAGCTCGGTGTAAGTCCAACTCGATGACAATATCGGGTGTGCCAGATCTTAGGGCAAGATGGATATAGAATACACCACGTTAGGCGTCCTTCCCCAAATGGTACGCACTAACGGAAAATTTGGAAAGGTAGTGGTCAAACCCCTTAGGGGACCATTATGTTAAAGGCCGAAACAGTTGAGACTCCTTTTAGTCGCCTCTTACGACAGGCAGGAATACTGCGGGCCTATTCTTACTCCCAAACCCGCAGGGGGATCATGAGTATTCCGCAACTGGTCGAGTTTGAGAGGTGTAGCAATGATAACCGATTCGGTACGAACAGCAGCACACAGGAAAACGTTTTTTGGCGTGACCTGTCTCTGATCAGTGTGCAGCGTTGCAAAAGACTTATTCGCCAGAAGATGTCGCTGTACACAGTTCAGTGCTCCCTGGCGCTAGTAAATGTCTTGGCAGCGTGCTGATGTTTGTACAGCGCCAGGTACGCTTACAGATCTCAAGCACAGCCAACCATGTGCTGTTCAAGAAATTGTGTGAAGTCATTTAACATTTCAGACCTCGTCACATTCGCAAATCGCCCGTGGTCACCACATTGTCCCGTCTCTCGGATAGCATAGGAATCCCGTGGCGGAAGAACTGGGCGTCTTTTGAGGAGATCCATGAATCGAACTACTTTTGCACTTACTCATATGACCGGAAGCACTGGTCAGCCAGGCCTTGTGTAACTGTCTAAGAAAGGTGGTAGTCAGGGGGACCAATGTCTGCAGAATACGACCACTGACGTATTACTTCCCATTTCAACGTTTCCAGGTATGTTTTGACGGGTTTTGCGTCAGTAGGTCGAGCACAGTCATGCTGAAAAATCACTTTTCATGTCTGTCACTGTGCTGTGGCCGTCTGCCTTCCAGTGTTCGGCTCAAACGTGTCGATTGCTTTCGACAAGTATCTCTTGTGACTGTTTTCACTCGGTGTCAGTCGCTTTGAAAAGCTTCCCACTCCCACTTTCAAGCCGGTCTCCGACGTCAAAATCACCGTTATTGAAGCGCTGTAACCATTATCTACAAGTACTTTCACTTATAGGTCCATCACCATAGATCTTACTTACTTACTCCTTGCCGTTGCAGCTCGTGTAGGACCTCGCCCTCACTTCTGCTGGCTGCCTTGGCTCTCCATCTTCTGACTCCCATTCTTCTCAAGTCCTCCTCCACGTTGTCTAGCCATCTGATCCCTGGTCTGCTCCTTATACGGCCTCCATCTGGATTTCCTTTGCAAACATGCTTGACTGTGCTGATCTCCTCCATTCTTTTCACACGCCTCAATCAACGTAGTTTATTATTCTTATTTCCTTTCCCATCTCTCCAACTACTCCCCATCATTTTCCCTTATCGTCCAAGTCTCCGAACCATACATCACCACAGGTCTCGCTACTTTATGCTACACAATCAGCTTCAGATTCCTACTAAGGCTTCTTGCTTTTAATACTTTAATCCATGCAAAGTGACTCCTGTTACCATCTGCAATTGATGTATGTATTTCTTCTCTCATATCATTATTCTCAGTTATCAGGGGTCCAAAATAGTTTAAGCTCTCACAGTGCACATATTCCTTCCCGCTCAAATTAATGCTTATTTCTCCTTTACCATACCTTTTCCTAGTTGTTAATATACACTTGGACATTGACTGATAAATTGTCAGCTATATCTCCGCTCCATATGTTTCTAATTTTTTTAAAGTTTTCTCCCAGGTCCTCTTTCCTCCTGGATAACAAGTCAATATACACTGAAACAACAAAGAAACTCGTTTATGCATATGTATTCAAATGGAGAGATATGTAAACACTCAAAATACGTCTCTGCGGCCAGAAACGCCTATGTAAGACAACAAGTGCTACAGTGACAGGCTATAAAGTTTTAAGTGGGTCTGAACGTGGTGTTATAGTCGCCGCAACAGCGATGGGACGTAGCATCTCCGAAGCTGCGACTAAAGAGGGATTATCCTCTACGACAATCTCACGAGTGTACCGTGAATATCAGGAATTCGGTATAACATCAAATATCCGACATCACTGAAGATGGGTAAACGTCCTGCAAGAATGGGACCAACCACGACTGAAGAGAGTCTTTCAGCGTGACAAAAGTGCAACCCTTCCACAAATTTCTCCGATTTCAATGCAGGACCTTCAACAAGTCACAGTGTGCGAACCATTCAGTGAAACATTATCGTATGGGCTTTCGTACCCAAAGGCCCAGTCTGTACCCTTGGTGACTGCACGACACAAAGTTTAACGCCTGCCTGGACCCGTCAGCACCGAAATTGGACTGTTTATGACTGGAGACACGTTGCCTGGTCGCACGAGTCCTGTTTCAAATTGTATCGAGCGGGTGGACGTGTACGGGTATGGATATAACCTCATCAAACTTTGGACCCTGCATGTCAGCAGCGGCCTGTTCAAGCTTGTGGAGGCTCTGTAGTAATGCGGGCTCTGTGCAGTTTTGTGTTCATGTCTGATACATCCAGATACGACTCTCGTAGGTGACACGTGCGTAAGCATCCTGTCTGATCACCTGCATCCATTCATGTCCAATGTGCATTCCGACGGTCTTGGGCAATTTCATCAGGACAATGCGTCACCCGAAACGTCCAGAATTGCTACAGAGTGGCTTCGCTCTAGGAGCGCTCTTCTGGGTTGAAGCACTTCCGCTGGCCACCAGAATCTCCAGATATGATCATTATTGAGCATATCTAGGAGGCTGCGTTCAGAAGAGATCTCCACCTCCTCGTACTATTACGGATTTATGGGTAGCCCTGCAGGATTCATGGTGTCAGTTCCATCCAGAACTACTTCAGGCATTAGTCAAGTCCACGCCTTGTCGTGTTGCGGCACTTGTTTGTGCTGGTGGAGGTCCTATACGATTTTAGGCAGGTGTACGAATTTCTTTCGCTCTTCAGTGCATCTGCACATGCAAGATACATGAGTCACTCTATTAAACAGTGGTCCCACAGGGTTGCCGCTTTGTGTCTTTCGTATTACCCTCTCCAAGGCGACATGGAACAGAATAGTGGAGAGCACATTACCATGCCGCAATCCTCGGTTAACTCCAAATAACTCTGATAATGCGCCCTCAACCTTTGCTTTAAAAACTGTTCTCCTCCAGTCATTTGAACTAGTCTTACCAGTTTGTTGGGTACTCCTTCCTTTTCGAGAGTTGATCCGTTTTGATGTTATCGTAAGCTTGTTTGAAATAAATGAACAGCTGGTGGACATCGATGTTATAAAATATTTCAAGGATTTTACTGATGAAAAATATCTGATCTGTAGGGGATCTATTAGTTCCGAAACCGCACTGGTGGTCTCCTAGATACTCTTATACATATCTTGTTAGAAGGCCAGCCATGATTTTTCCTAATACATTATATACTATATAGAGCATTGCAGTTCCTCTATAACTCGCAGAGTCGGCTTTGTCGTGTTTCTTCTGTAGAGTGCAGAGTATTACTGTATTCCATTGTCCAGCCATATTTTCTTTGCACTATACTCTCATAAAAAACCCTTATTAGCTTTTCTCCGCCATATTTTCTCATTTATGCTGTAATATTGTCTTCTCCCGAAGTTTTATTGTTTTTAAGAATCTTAATACTACCGTTAACTTCGCCAGCGTAGGTTCGTCGACTGATACCTGGTACTCTTCTTCTCTGTTTACTTCCTGCTTCAGCTCCTCTACGATTCTAGCATTAACCTCACCATCGTTTTCCGATTCTGTATTCAGTACACTAAAATACTCCACCCATCTGTCTAAAATTGATCTTTTTCTCTAATCAGATTTCCCTCCTTATCGTTACAGGTAACTGCTCTAAGTTCGGGTCCTTTACTTATTTATTTCACCCGCATATAGAATTTCCTTGTTTCCTGAGCAGTCTTTCTCTCTTCTAATTCATCAATCCACCGTTTTTCAAATTCCCCCTTTTTCCTCCTATTTCCTTATGCACTTCTCTTCTCAAATGGTTCAAATGGCTCTGAGCACTGTGGGACTCAACTGCTGAGGTCATTAGTCCCATAGAACTTAGAACTAGTTAAACCTAAGGACATCACAAACATCCATGCCCGAGGCAGGATTCGAACCTGCGACCGTAGCGGTCTTGCGGTTCCAGACTGCAGTGCGTTTAACCGCACGGCCACTTCGGCCGGCACACTTCTCTTCTCCTCGTATTCTTTTACAGTAATTCTTGTTCTCCTCTGCAGCATTCTTTTTATTGCCTCTTTCCTTTCTTCTATCTTGTATCTTCCTCCTACAATCTTCATGAAAGCAGACCTGGGGCCTCAATTGCTTCTTTCTAGCCTGTATAGTTTCGGCAGTCTCACCATCTTTCTTCAGTACCCTCTCCTACGCGATATTTCGCTACGTTAAGTCCGTTTGCTGAAATAGTTTTACACTATTGTTCTGTATTTTCAACACTTCTTAACTTGGCATCTTCAAACCGTGGCATAGTCATGCTACAAAATCACCTTTTCATGACGATCGCTGTATTGTGGCCATTTGTCTTCCAGTATTGGGCTCAAATGCATCAACTGCTTTCGAGAACTATCTCCTGTGATTGTTTCCGTCGGTTCCAATAGCTACGAAAATCTTTTCTCTTCCATCGCCGTTCCGGTATTCGATGTCAAAATCACCGTTTCTGAAGCACAGAAACCATTCTCTGCAAGTTATTCCACCATAGACCTTTCCCAGCATTTGATGAGTCTCTGCCGCAGATTTCTTCTCCTAACAGGCGACTAGATCTCTATGATGCCATCACAAACAGACAAATATTCTGATGGCGCTAAGCTCACAAATGCATCAGCTTGTTTTATGACACTTACTACCTGCCACCAAAATCACCACTTTCCGCTGCTGCCATTTCTTGCAAATGGTGAAAGCAAAGTTTTAGAGCTAATAGATTAGTTAATGAAAGACGAAGAGGAGCATAAGCTATAAAGTTAGACTAGACTAATTTTAGGCATAACGTTTAACCGGCCTGTTTGACATGTATCATTATTCGAGGGAGCATTGAGTATTTCACTTTAAACATGATCGATACATTAAACACCAAAACACAAAAATTTCCCAGTGTAAGGAGGAGGAGCTAATCCAACAGACTTTCAGTCAAGTTAGTTTGATAACCAAACACAATGTTGCCCCAAAAGTAATAGATGGTAACCGTCACGATAAAAAGCGAGTCAACAAACCACGAATATTGGCCATGTGTCAGAGAAACGAATCTTCATTATTCACTGTACCCAAAGAATTATTTTGTCACGTTTTACTTTTTGGACACATTTGTACACCCAAGTGAGCTTTTATTTTCAGCTGTTTCACATCTAAGAAAGTATATATCGGCCTTCCGTAATCCATACTTTTTAGCGTGAAAAGGACAGTACACAGACTATTTAAGGTGTATCACAGAATACGTATGTTCTTTACCTTGATTAGTAGGTGTCCGGTGTCCACCCGGTTGCAAAAGTACGGCAATGTATAGCAGCGAAACTTCTTCTAAATGCACCAAGAGCAACTCGGTTGACCGGTTCAGAAGAACATTGCCTAGCAACGGACCAGTGCTGCGTTCACGGAACGTAACAATGAGAGTAGCTGGCGTAGAAGTCTGTAGCGGGGGACGCAGACAAATAGTTGTGGGGAGGTGTGCATGATCGAGACACTAATTCAAGAATTATTGATTACAGTAAACGGGGTACTAAGCGCGTAGAGAGAGTTGTAGCGGCTGTGAGCGTATTTGGGAGAAATCTGTAACTGCTAACAAATACAGTGTGTAGTAGAAAAGCGGGTCTATTTGGATACAGCGAAACAGGTAGAGAAATATACTGTAAGAAATTTTCAATCATAACTACGAAACTCTTGCGTATTGCCATTTCACGCACCGTTCATGTTTGGGAAATGATGTTTTGTAGATGGCCACCATTGTTACGTTGACCCACCGGGCAATCTTCACTGTAAATCGTTTATGGGACGTACAAGCAATGATTCAGATTTCAGCGTGAATGCTGTCCTTCAGTTCGGCAACTGTGTGCAGGAGTCTATCTTGCGCCCTTTTTTTATGGGACTACCAAAAGAAATAGTCACAGATCGATAAGTCGGCTAGTCTTAAAGGCCACAATATGTCCCTAGTCCTTGAAATGATGTGGTTGGCAAACCCTTTGGGCAGTGCTGCCACTGAAATTTGAGCAAAATGAGACGTAGCGCCATATTGCCGTAACCAGTAGTCATTGGCAGGAAGCTGTTCAAGTTGAGGTGCGAGGAATGTGCCAACAATGGCAGTATACCGCTGAGATGTGGCTGTGGTCGCGAGTTCACGTTCGTCTTCAAAAAAAGAAAGGATCGATTATGGCCATTGAGGAGGCAGTGCACCAAACTGTGGCTTTCTGGCCGTGTAAGGGGCCTTGTGGAGCTGTTGAGCATTATCCTCGCGACAGTAACGTCCTCTATCCGTTCCTGTGAGTGACAACTTCTGGGCCTTTCAGCTGAAGTGCACTTCCCGTTGTCTCACAGTTTTTCACCCACAACATGATTTCATGTGCCGACGGTAAGGCATCACTCCGTCTAACGCCGAATTGACGGCGGTATTCCAGTCTAGCAGCAGCGACGCACAGCCACCGTCCTCGTGAGAGGCCTTCACAGCCACAGCACGCCCAGGCCCTGTCCACTGCTCCATCTCGGCAAATGGCGGACCTGTCTGGAACGCGTGACTGACATTGTTGCCAATAATACCATTCCACTCCTAGAGATTAATTAAAATAGTTCCTTTTTCTGCCACATCCTGTGCTTTACTTGACTGTGGGTTAATGGAGAGTTTGGACCAATACTGTAGCTACCGCAAAAGTCTACTGAATGAAAATGCTGGTATCTTGTATCGCTAACTCGATTAAAGTGGGACCCAAACATATAAGTAATTTACATGGATGTATTTGCTTTGTATTACTTCGTTTGAATCCATTGTAACCGCTACTGAGTGAACGTTAATTTGTGATTTTGTATTATAAACTGTTCTTCGTAAAAAAAAGAGAATAATTTGAAATATTTTTGAATTTGTATAACGCAGTGAAACAAGATTGACGCATTACACCTTCAGTTGCGGACAGCAAATGAAAATATGAACCTGAAGCGATGCTAGTGGTCCGGCATTAATGTATACTGACCCCGGTGAAGAATAATCTGACATCAAAATTGTGATCAGGAGAACAGGTCCAAGCGAGTCAACCACAGAACAAACGACAGCGCTAACTATATGCGTCGTGCAGTTATTACTCCACCACTCGTGCATTGATTTATTGAAAGGGCTCGGTGTACATTAATTATTCTATCAGAAAATGTGGGAAATAACGAAGGCAAGAAAGCGAGCGCGGGAAACGTGTGCTCAGAGCGATCGAGGTGGTGCTGTGGTTAGCACTCTGGACTCGTATTCCGGAGGACGACGATTCAAACCCTTAACCGGACACCCTGATTTATGATTTCCGTGATTTCTCTAAACCGCTTCGGGAAAGTGGTGGATAGTTCCTTTGAAGGATCACGGCCGACTTACTTCAACATCTTTCCCTAATCCGATGGGACCGATGACCTCGCTCTTTAGTCCACCCCCCCCCCCCCCCCCCCCCGTCCCCCGAAAACCAACCGACCATCTTGTGCCCAGCTCAGACAGTTAGTGTGCAACCTTCTTATGAATACGATGAACCTGTTACTGCGGCGTATAGTGTTAGAAGGCAAACATCATTTTGAGCTGAAGTGAATTAGTGCGTCGTAGATATGAATATCGGATATTCCATCCCGTTAGAGCAGCTGAAATACGTTACGCTTCAGACACTCGCTTCCCAAACCTTTAATAGGTTGGCTTGTTTTGCTAAGGAACTACTCGATGTCCCAGTGTTAATTGAGGCCATTATTTAACCGAACTGTCAGTTTGTTTTTAAAGAAAGTACATTCTTACTGATCAGGATTTTTATTTCAGACAGAAGTGTCCTTTCGCTAATCTATCACTGAGTCCATTTGCTAGATCTTTTACTTAGCATTCACATGTTCTTTCACATGAGGAATTCGGTGTTGACTGTGTAAACTCGCACAACAGGTGGTTAGCTAACGTATTACTAGTTTGCAGTTTTGACACTTGTACGAATGTTCAGCGTGTTGTAAAATAACCGACTGTTACCAATGCCACCCGCTAGCACTGATAACAGTTACTGATGATTATGGTCAAACTGACTATATTTAATTCTGAATTAGCGGAGGACCAGGTGTTACCTAATGTCGGCACTGTTCGGTACCTTGGTATTTACGTCTAACACGGGTCATCAACCTCATTATTGCATTGATCTTGAAAGGCGCTGCATGCTGTTGAAAGTTTAATTATTTTACTGTTTTCGAACACTTCCATTTTAAATTCTGTCAGGCAGAAATTAGAAGCAAAAGATCTCTTCGCTAGGTACACACCGTTGCCCCAACATTTTATGATCGTTCGTTTATAATAAAAACACCTTTTTTAAGAGGTACAGATCTGTAAGTAGGGTACAGTACCTGAAACTGTCTTTTAGCATACAAACTTAGCAATAATAACTCACACGTTCTGCCAAGGACGTGGGTGACACTTTGTGACCACCACAAAAAAATTTTAAAAATACTAATTTCGTTAGTTACTGATTACTTACACTCACAGCAAACCTTTTAAAGAGATTTATGTCGAACTTAGGTCCCTAAAATGTAAACTATGGAATGTCGTAGAATATTTCATTGAAAACAAAAATGTTTTCAAAATTTTAAAATACACTGATGGAAAAAATTGCAGCAAAAAAATAATTTATGCAGAATAATGAAATTTCCGGAATACGTTTGTCGTCCCATGATGTCCGATATTCCCTCGAATGTGGGAAACACCCCTTGGAATATTATTCATGAACGGCAGCACAACAGGTCGAATAACCAGACTGAAGTACAGTTTCGCAGTGGGGGTGAAGTGCCCCCGTTCTCATATGAAATTGCACCCCAGACCATAACTCCAGGTGTAGGTCTAAATTGTCTAGCACGAGAACAGATTGGCTGGAGGCCCCGCACTGGCCTCCTACCCAACACACAGCCATCACTGGCGCTGTGGGAGAACCAACGTTCATCAGGAAACACAGCAGACATGCGTCCAGCTATCCAATGAGCTCTCGCTTGACATCACTAAAGTCGCAGTTCGCGATGGTTTGGGCTCAGTGCGTCCAGCACGCCATAGCCATACGCCGAAAACGATGGCTTTCCCTCTCGGTAATGCCACTTGGCAATATCGAGCAGCTCGTCTCATGTCAACGGATTCAGAAAATGAGATCCATTACGTCTCTACGCAAGAGAAGGAAACCATTATAAACAATATTTACAATCCACCAATTGTGCCATGACCACTGTACGTTCAGCCAATTACTGTCCACCCATCGATTTATGCTGGAGTTTTTAATGGTCACCACGGTCACTGGAACTACGCAGGTGACAATGAGTGTGATGTTGCACTCAACGAGTGGGCTGAAAATGAAAATCTATATCTTGTTTACGATGACAAGCATTTGGGAAATTTCAGATCGGCAGCTTGGCGAAGACATTACAACCCGCATCTCTGCTTTTTGTCCCGGGAATGCAGAGGGCACCCAGTGCCTACATCCTGAGAGGTCATACCTAATTTCCCACACAGCCAGCACAGTGCAGTAATCCTGCATGTGGAGCTCTCTGTCCCAGTAGCGAGATCTGTACCACAACATAGATGGAACTTCCGCAGGGCTGATTGGCGGAGTTTTGCTGACCACCTAGGTAAACATATCTGTTTTATTCCATCAGAACCCAAAAACTACCTTCGATTCGTCGGGGCTGTTCTTACTGCTGTGAAGAAGTTTATTCCTCCTGGGTATAAAAAAGGAATACATACCAGGCTGGAATGAACATTGTGAACAACTTTATGAACAGTATAGCGAAACTGGCGACAGCGATATTGCAGACGGACCCTCCAAGGTCCTGACGCTGCTAGAAGAATGCTATGGCGAGTGATGGTAGAAAAAGTAAACTTCAGACATTCGAGCAGAAAAGCATGGAGCATTCTGTGTAAGCTTGGCGGAGCCTCCAATAAATCCAGGCAGAAACCTGGTATTTCAGGTAACCAAATCGCTAACCATATAGTTGAAACATCTAGATCATCCCATGACAAACAATACGCTTCTAAAATTAAACAAGAACTCACCTCTCTAAAAGCTCAGAACCCAAACGAATCCAAATTCTCTTCCCCATTTACACTGACTGAATGGGATGAAGCCATGAAACAAAAGAAAAAGGTAAAGCACCGGAATTTCCGATAAACATGGGTAATGGTGGAGCAAAATGGCTGGTGCGTTTCTTCTCCAAAATCGTAGACAGTGGATCACTGCCCAACGAGCTAAAGAGAACAAAAATAGTGGCAGTTTTGAAACCAGGTAAACCAGCTGACCAACCTTAAAGCTTCAGAGCAATTTCCCTTTTGAGCTGTGTTTGTAAACAATCCGTTGCCGAAAAACTGTAACTCTCATCAATACCAAATAAACAGTAGATATTTTCGTGTTTACTTTTGAGAACCTGTGAGCAAGGAGAGGAAGTTATGGTCTATCACAGGGCTCCGCCCTAGCCCCCCTATTCTTCAAGCTATATATCTGCGATTTCCTCAATACCAAGTCAACCAAATTTTGCTACGCGGACGATATTGCTCTTGCTTGTAGAACCAAGGATCTAGGATGGGCGGAGACAATTCTCACAAAAGATCTAGTCGTCAGGAGTACCTAGTTTAAAAAATGGTGACTTAAACCCAGTACAAGTAAAACTGAAGTATGTACATTCCATCTTAACAACAAACGAGCTAACGTGGAGCTCAGAGTGAAACTTAACGGAACACTCTTTGCCATAACAACTACTGTAAGTACCTTGGTGTCACCCTTGGCTGCACCTTCTCATGTAGGAAACATCTTGAAAATACTGCTGCCAAGATAAAAACGCGTAATAACATTATTCAGAAATTTTGTGGAATGGCATAAGGAGCTGCAGCAGATACCTCGTGCACATCATTCATTGCGCTTGTCTTCTCAGTAACCGAGTATTATTCTCCCGTGTGGCTAAACAGCTGCCACACCAACTTGATCGACATTTAGTTGAACAACACTGTGCGCTTAATAACTGGGGCAATACGAACAACACCGATTTATTCCCTCCCTCTCGTGAGCAACATCAACCCACACGCAATCCGCAGAAGCGAGGCCTTCCTTAGGGAATACCGCAAGTTAGAGCAGAACCTGGAATTACCCATACAGGAAGACATACCAAGTTTACGGCAAAATAGACTCCGTTCAAGAAACCCACCATTACTGCAAGCAGAAGAGGTAGTGCCAGTAATACTGGGGTGAGAGACCTGTGGAACCAAAACTGTGAAATCATTGAAAATCCTGAAGAGCGTGAGTGGTTTCGAAAGTATAATTGTAATACTGCTGGCACGGAACTCGACAGAAAACAGTGGCTCAAACTGAATAGAGCTCGTACTGGGCATGAAAATGCGCAGACTCTGTTTACAAATGTTGTGCTACAAAGTCTCCAGTTTGTGACTGTGGGGCTCCGAAACAGACAATCAAGCGCATTAGAGGTGAATGCCTCTTGCCTTCCTACCAAGAGAGTTGGAGTGACCTCATGAAAGCTGACGATACGGCTCTTACATGGATTAGAAACCTAGATATTGACATTTAGTTAGTTTTGTATTTTCATATTCTTGTTATATATAGTATTATTAATGTTATACACCTGTAATTTTAAAGTGGTGTCAGCCATACGAATAAAAAAAAAAACCTGATCTGCATCCTCATAGCGGTGCTCCTGGCACTACTCTTATGGGACTGGCGCGAAATGTGAACAGACGTCATCCTTCAGAAGTAGGAACGAGCCTACCATCTTCCGTATATATAAACACTATTCCTTCTTGGTGCTGCGATTGTTTTTCAGTCAGTGTATAAAGTGCCTGAATAGAGTACAATATTTTCTATAGGTGAACACATATAACTCTCCTCTCACAACACCTGCCCCCCATTAGATTGCGTGAGTTAAGTTTGCGTTTATGCAGAAACACAAGAGAGGAAATTAAAACGATGAATTTATTTTTATTTCATTTTTTTATTTTATGGTCTTCACTGGAACACTCTAGCCAGTTATACAAAGGTTTATACAGGTTGCTGTTATTCAGTAATACAATTAAATTCAATAATAATGCAATAATACAGTCCGATAGTGCAGTGGTTATTTAGGGATTACTGAAATTTATTGTTTAAAGAAGGAGATTTGCCCATCTGTCTGCCCAATACTTTTTCATTCTTTCGGATATTTTCTTCCTAGCTCCGTCTGAGATCACTCTTCTGTAGCTCTTTTATTGGTCTTCATTTGTAGTCTGGCTTGTGTGTCTTGCAGTATTGTAATTTTCTCTGTTTAGTTTTTTATTTCATTTATTGTAATTTGGAGTTCCCTTATATCTTCCTTAATTTATATGGTCCATTCAGTGTTACTCTTACTGTTGCACAATTTTTTAATAATTCCCTTGCTCATTCTCTTTGTTGGTGTTCTCATCAGATGTCCAAAGAACGATAAACGCTTGTTCCTGATTATGCTCATTGCTGTTTCTTGTACACTCATTTGAAGCTGTTCTCCAATGCCTATTTATTTGATAGTGTTTATGTACAAATGTCCTAATTATTCTTCTCTTTGTGTTGAGTATTTTATCAATTTCTGGTGTATTAGTTGTTTTGAAGATGGTTTCAATTGCATAAGTTATTTTTGGGCGTTTAAGTATTATTTAATGTTTTAATTTACCATCAATTGGGAGGCTTCTTTCGTCGTATTTCTTTCTGGTAATGTAAGTTGCTTTTTTCAGTTTTTTATTCCATTTTTACATGATGGGCTCTCATTTAGACTGTAAGTTACGATTTCACCGACATATAATTGATCAACAATTTTGATTTATTGTTCTCCTCTTGTTATTCTGTTTACAAGTGGTGAATCAGTTAGCATAACCTGTTTTTTTTTTTTAATGACAGCCTGAGGAAGTTTTTCTGTGCTATGTCTTGTAGTAATTTAACTTGTTGCCTGTTTGCTTGAACATTGTTGACTAGGAGACTAAGATCATCAGAAAATCCAAAAACAATTCAAACTTATATTTTTTAGCACTTCTTTGGGAGGTCCTTGTACCATTTTCTTCTTATACTGTATATGCCAGCGTATAGTTGAACAGCAATGGTGATACACAGTCATCATGACTTAAATGTGTTTTTATAAGGAATGGTTCAGAAATTTCTCCTCTGAACTTAACTTTCGGTTTCTCTTTAGTTAAAGTGCTATTAATTTAGTTTTGGAAGGAGTCCCATATTCTGTAAAATCGTTACAAGAGCTCCATGATACACGTCCTAGGATATTCAATAGTGGAAAAGCAATCACATCACAAAAAATAAAAGTAAAACATCTGCCATACAGTCGCAACTCTAGGTAATAATTAAGACAGCATAACCTTCAGTTGCGGTCTCTAATATTACACAAAGTAATAACCAACAGCAAATGCCCAATGAACCTCTGGCAACGTATCACGCGACACATATATCCCAGTGGTAGTGAACGGGCTAATAAACGAACCGTTTCTTCTAGCGAGTTCATACAGTCTAGCTCGACGGTTGATATCAATTTCAACGCAAACATTTCCAAAACGAGAGCAAGTAATTTTCGTGGATGACCCTTCGTCAAGTGGGAATGTGGCAAAGAGGCCCTGACTGTGTTACTGGGCTGCCTGAACAATGTCCATGAAAACATAAATTGACAATGGAACTAGAAAGTAAGAAATATCTTCCAGTTTTAGAGATGCTAATTAGAGGAAGTACAGATGGTCCCCTAGGACACGCTGTCTATAGAAAAAACACTCACTCACATCTGTACCTTCATGCAACAAGCTGAGGTCACTGGTACAGAGATACTCTGCGACAGCTTAGGATGTTTGCTGCCAAGAATAGGGTAGAGCGAAGCGCAGATTGACTTGCATTGAAGAAAACGAATGATACAGCCGTCCGCAAATAAGAGGTAGGGAAAGAGGAACAGAAACTTTCATTTATCCCCTGTGTTGACACTCCATAATAAACTGGAAGAAACTGTGGGAAAAAAAAACTGGCTGTCTTTCGACATTACGAAAACGGAAAAATATGGTTAGATCGGTAAAGAAAACCAACTACCGGATGCATATGGCATTCCTAGACAGTTTCGGCCACAACGGATCGAGAAAACGCAGCACTGCATCTCGCAACGATGGATGGAACACATTAGATGTGTACACCTGGGGCATAAAGACGAAGAGACATCAAATAACTTGCGTCGAGGTAGTTGGCTTTGGGAGAGCATCATCAAAGAATTTAGTGAGATACGACTCCATAACAGTCTCGTCAATAGCCGAGGGCCATCGGATAAGTTCGGCATGGGACCCTGTATTGGCAACCTTACGCCAAGAACGCACCCAGAAGTTGACACTTCGCCAGTCTGGGCAACACTGAATGCACTAAGGGTCTAATAGCGGCCAGCGCCCCCTCCACACGCTACAGCTGGGGAGAGTCCACCACCTCTCGCATATATTCTGGGTGTAATGGTTATAAGCGCAGGTATTCCTATTGTTGACTGAGGACGGTGTATTGAACGACAATACATCTGTAATCACGTCATTTGTAGACTCATAATTATAGCTAGCACAAGTCGTATACTTGTAGTTTGGTTAGCCTCTCTAAGTGTGTGTGGCAAGAGGAAACCATTAATACTTAGTTGCCACTGGGCAGCAGCTCAGGTGTTGAAGTGTGGAAACGTGGACGCAAAACGGTAAGTCTATACCGAAGTGGTGTGGTTCAGACCGTACAGAAAACATCGAGTAATAAAGATGGTGACGTCTTTGTGTGAAGACTGTACGACGGAGAGAAAAGACAACCAACACATTCATGACTGTACTTATTAAAGTACCACTGCACTTATACCCGTTACACCCTGTATATGCATCACCCACGCAACATCGACATTTCACCAGGAGGTGATGGGAGTGACGTTCATCAAAACGTCCTGGAATTTCGGCGAAGCCGTACGAAGGGAAACACAAGAAGATTGCATCTAGTAACGTACACGCACTAGCACGCTCATTTAAGGGGGTAGGACGTGAAACGGGCCGACTTGGAGCAGGAGAGGCACAACAGGGAATTTTAATTTCCACTGCCTATAAGTTTACAAATAAATTCATAAAACTCTGTCAGCATGAAGAGAAAGGATCCAGGATTCACACTCACAGCAGAGGAAGTTCAAAAACACAACAAAATTAATTTTTTACGTGTGAAATTTCATCATTTTTTTCATTTACTATTGGCTGCATTTGTTGCTATAGGTACACTTTTCTCACATAAGTAAGAGAGATTCTTCGATGAATTTTGAGCAGCATAAAATACCATACTTACAGTTGTATGAAACTCGAGAAGTTTCCAAATCTATTGAAAACTGTGGTTGAAATTGAGATAACTAACAATTTTAGTTTTTTCTAAACATGACGTTTGAAATGTAACAGCTCATTCATTTCTTCATAAATTAAATAAATTCTAGAATTCCATACACCTGTAAGTATGGTTTGCATGCCGTGCAGAATTCATCGAAGAATCTCTCTTACTTATGAAGGAAAGTGTACCTATAGCAACAAATGCAGCCAAAAATAAGATAAAAAATGATGAAATTTCACATGTAAAAAACTTTTATTTTGTAATGTTGTTGAACTTCCACTGCTATGAGAGCGAATCCCGAATCCTTCCTGGTCATGCTGATAAAGTTTTATGAATTTACTTGTAAACGTATAGGCAGTGGAAATTAAAATATCCTGTGGTGTCCTCCTGCTGCAAGTCAGCCCGTTTGACGTCCTGCCCCCCTTAAAAGGTCAAGAGAGAAAAATTACAAGTAAGTTCAAATGGCTCTGAGCACTATGGGACTTAACTGCTGTGGTCATCAGTCCCCTAGAACTTAGAACTACTTAAACCTAATTAACCTAAGGACATCACACACATCCATGCCCGAGGCAGGATTCGAACCTGCGAGCGTAGCAGTCGCGCGGCTCCGGACTAAGCTTTCGATTGGCCTGTTTAGCCTCCAGTCTGTTTATCAGAGCAGAAATTCAATGATTAACTCGGTAAACTTAAGATACGGCATTCATTTGGCAACAAGCACCGGTATTAATTCAATTACTAAGTTCAATCAGTTTTCGTAGATGCCTATCACTGAGAAACTTCTGTCAGTATTGTCTAACTAATAATTCATTTAGTAGGTTAATATGCATGCGTCTCCAAGAACCATCAGTATTAACAGAGTTACTACATTAAGTCATTATTCTAGGTAGTTGCTTCTCACTTAGCAGCTCCTGTCAAGATTGTTTATATAATAATTCAGTTTGTAGGTTCGTATGAATACTTATGAATGCGTTCTAGTCGTACTACGCAATAACAAATTCTAACTGCTCGCATCCAAAGTGCCATCCCTCCGCCAGTCAGTTAACGAGAAATAGCCTGTACACAAGAAGGGGTTCTGTTGTGCCCTTTCATACGTCCACAATGCCGTAAGCAGTTTCTGTTTCCTTGTGCAACTTTCTTTCTGTAGTGACTTTCTTCTGAACCCAACCACTCGCAGTTTATTAAATAATTGGTCATTAATATCGAGGATCTCTGGTAGGCTTGAACAAAATGATCTGCAGAAATTTCACAAACAAATAAATTGTGAAGTTAAGAAAATCTATAAGATAAAATGTAATTTTTTGGCATACGTCTGAATTCCCTTTCATCACATTAACCGTTAATGTGTTTTATTCTGAATTGGAAAGATAGTCGGTATCGATTCCATGTTACTTAGACAGGATATTAAAATGGTTGTCGCTTGTACACAAATGACCACCTACCACCGCCACGTCTGTCTCAGGCCAATCCCTTGTCCATGAATTTATTTCCTTTTCCTTGTTGTTTAAGTTTGTACAGCTGCTGAGACATAGCTCTAGTCATCCAAGCATTTTTCTTTTCTTTTTTTTTTGGTTAAACAGGTTAGTATCTTTCAGACAGACGAATGTATGACAATAATGGCACCCGTTCGCGTTGAATTTTATAAAAGCACATTTGCATTTCCTCGGAAACGCGAAATCTTAATTAAATAATTAATCTGTGACAAATAAATAAAGTCTATGGCACAGAACTGCAGCGCTGTGTCGCTGATAAAACAAAACACAATTACGATACTCTTATGTTTCATTAAGAAGGAGAGGTCTTGTACCACAACTGGTGCGGGAAGCACGTATATTTTATTGACTGGCACACCGCCATATTTGATATTATATAAGAACACTGCGAGTTGCAATCTTACTAGGCACTCGATTCTGTAAAGAATTTATATTTATGAAAGTAAGTAGAATTATTTAACTGTAGGCTTATTCGTTGAATATATCTGATTTAACTAACTGTGTAAACTTTTTATGTTTAGTAGACAGTCACCTCTGTACGACGTATTGACTTGGCTGGCAAATTATTCTAATATTGAGATTTAGATTTGAGTCCGCACCTACCGCAGCAGTCTTTGGAAACGATTTAAATACGAAGTCCGATTATTTGAGTCTTATTTCACGGTCAACTACGAATAACATTACATTTACGAAAAAGCCATTGTCAAGCGTCTGATACCGAATAATTAAACGTCCACGTTCCAGATAAGTAAATATTAATTACATCCAATCACTATCATACATAATTAATAAATAATTAATATTTTATTTTATTTACTTTATAATTTTAATACATAAGAAATGTTTGTACGCTGCTGCACATTAAAATTGAAACAACACGAACATGAAGATGGCATGCAATAAACGACCATTTGGCATGAAGTGTACTTGTACCACAGACTTGGCTATGCAACTAGTTATCCTTTCAGCAGAAACACCCAGAATAGGTAAAACTAAGGGCATCTACATTCTGTATGCAAGGAAAGGTTACATAGCGCATTTCTCATTCATAAATTGCCTTTGAATGTTGGTTGTCGTAAGTTATTTTAGAAGGACCAACCAATTTTGGAGTTCGACTGCAGCAGTATCGTAACCTATCGGGTCTGCAGTCTATCATTCCGCAATGTTGCTGCACGCGTCGATTGGCATCGAACGACTGCCGGGTAAATATGAAACTGATAGCTTCGGAAGGGCTATACTCAACACCACGGATCTCAATGATCACAGGCAACTAGATTCCGAGAGAACCGTCTCGTCCCTACAACATCGTATAGTAACATTAGTTACCCTGAGTCAGGAAATGATTGCTTTCTCGCAGTAAGCACAGTGCGACGAGGTGTGGATTACCACTGAATATCGGCACGGCGACCGTTCTTGGAGGAGCAGAGGGAGGCTCACCAGCAGACGTATGGAGACAAGAGTGGCACCACGGCATCTCTCCAGACGACTCTCTATTCCGCATAAACTGTCACGAGAGACGTATCCGAGTGTGGAAGGCTCTGTAATGAAGACGATACTGTCACTGGACGCAGCACACGGCGTATTGTTATGGGATGTTGCTGGATACCCTACACGATAATTTCTGGTTAGCATCGTCAATGAGATGAAGAATAATTATTATGCTTTTCCTCGGGCCGGTGGCCCCATTACATCATGCAGAAACACGACACTGCGAAGCCACAGGCTACCAGTCCTGTTATGATCTGCCTTGACACTGTTGATATTCGACCCTTACCCAGCTTCCATAATCTGCAAATGTGTCATCCAGTGAAATTATCTAGTAATAAGTTCCCTAGACACTGGAATTCCGTCAGCAGTAACCAACCACTATGGTATTGAAGTTCAGGACAGCGTAGAAGCACAATGATATGTCGTAACCATACCTGTATCAATCTCTTTTTCGACTCCATACCCCGCGTGTTTGGAGCCATTGTTACCGCCAGAGGTGGAAGCTCAATGTTCTAAATATCACAGTTTTCTGTGCCACGGTTTCTTTGTTCTTTTTATGGGAGAGATAATGTCTGTCGCCATCATTCCTTGACGCAGGAAGGTTCAGAATAGCAGGAGAGAGGAGGGCGCTTAGACTTTCTGTGGCTGGAAGCTTTGGATGGCCTGGGCTAACGAAGCAAAAATCACAATCCAGGCGTTGTTATATATAAAGTTACTGCTCATTGCTTCCACCACGGCCAAACACTGATGACACAGCAGAAGTAAAGGAGCCAGGCTGTAATAACGCTTACCAGAGTTAGCACATGTCCTAGCCCAAAACTTGGCTATTATCTGTCCTGTCTGACAAGATATGCTGGCTCAGCGAACCTTTCTTGGGTAAAACCCCAGATAATTTTGGCCAGGCAGTATCAGCCACTGCCAGCAGAGTTGGAGAAATGCTCCATGCCACTCACCGTCCTAGTATGGTTCATCTAGCTGCCGCTGCTAGACGTGGCCTCCAACCAGCTGCTACTAGCAGGACCTAGGCTTGATGCTGCAGAGTGTCGAACTGTTGCCTGCAGCCTGGGGAGCACTCACTGGCTCACTCCGTACAGATGTTGCACCCCTATTGCACGCTGTCTTGTACCGTCTTGTGGCGACACACTCTAGTTCTGCAGGCCATTGTCGCTCCTGTCCACACTGGGATACCTCAGCACACTCGCAGCATCGTGCCTTCTTCTCCTCGCCTCCAGAGGAGCGTGATCGCGGCCCAGGGGCCTGACTTGGCAGTTCTCCGCCTGCCCAAGTACTGACGCCGTGACACCTCACTTCAGCCTGCCACTGGTGTAAACTGTCGAGTCTGTGCAGGCTGCTTACTGAGTTCACCACGTTACTAAGATTCCGAGGCCGACGTCTGACACTCGCTGCTGATGGCAAAAACACAAATTCTGTAACTAATGGAATAAATAAATTAATGTTTATTTCACATTTCCATCACTTAAAAGATGGACTTTTATAGGTGGGCTGGACATTTATTTGCGGATGGTTTCAGAATGAGTGGAAATTTCATGTTACGGGAGTGAAGCACATGTGTGTAATAGCTGACTCGCGACAGTAACAGCGGCATCTCTGAATTTATGAATCTTTGGCTCAGTCATAGAGCGGAGAGTAGCCGTGTGTCGGACATGGAATAAGTTTAGGTGACTTCCGTTTAATTCGTTTCAATTTGCGTAAGAGTAAAAGGATTGAATCATATGAGTTTTGCGAAGAATGAAAAGCTTATGGTTTACTGACAGTTTTTTTTGTTCTTGTGAAATACAAGTTTAAAATAGAGCATTGTCATCATAATGAACGAATTATAATTTTCATTTGAAGTAACAACATTTTTTAGTATTAGGAAATCATCCCAATATTTGTCCCAGTAGTTTAGTTTTACTTTAGCATATTTCCGCTGGCGCGATTTCTTCATGCTGTGCTGTTGCTGCTGATTATGCTGCAATCTTTTTAGGTGAGAACGATCTATTCACAGCAAATAACTTTCAGACTTACTAACTGGTATGCACATGGCTCCAGTTCTGCTGCGTGGCCAAACAGCACTCAATATTACCATAATCGGCAGTAGTGTAGCTGAGTACAAGCGCCGTACTGAAGCTATGCTGCACTCTGTCTGTCCTCAGACAATGAAAAAATTTAATCAGGTTTTCCTCTGCCGTACTGTATACGCAGTGTCGCACTATAAACAGAACTGAATATTTTCCTGTCCTTTGTGTTACTCTATTTTTAATATCCAGCACTATAATTTTCGTACTTGGTGTAAGCTCATGGTAGTGAACGGGCTAATAAATGAACCATTTCCCCTTGGTGGTTTCATACACTTTAGATCGACGGTAGATATAACTTTCATCACAAACTGTTCCAAATAAAGAGCCAATAATCTACGTGGATGTCCATTCGTCCTGTGGGAACGTGGCAGAGAGGCCTTGGCTGAGTTACTGGATCGCCTGAACAGCGTCCACGGAAACATAGAGTTGACAATGGAGCTAGAACATAAGAGATGTCTTCCCGTTTTGGACATGCGGATAATAGGTAATACAGATGGTCTCCTAGAACATGCAGCTTACGGAAAATAGACCCACTCAGATCTGTACCTTTATGCAACGAGCCGACATCACTGGCGCAGAGATGCTCTGCAAAAGCTTAGACTGTGTGCTGCCAAGAAAATAGTACAGCGAATGGCAGACTGACGTGCACTGAGTGATACAGCAATCCAAAAATAAGAGGAAGGGAAAGAGGAACAGAATCGTGCCTTTATTCCCTGTGTTGGGACTCTGTAATCAAAAACTGGGAGAAACTGTGGGGAAAAAAATGGCCGTTTTTCGATCAATATAAAAAACGAAAAGTATGTTTAGGTCGGTAGAGGACATAATTCACTTGCGAATGCCGGATTTATATGACATTCCTCAAAAATGTCGCTGCCAACAGTTCGGGGAAACGCAGCACAGCACTCAGCATCTCGTAACGGTGGGTGGAACACATTAGATGCGTACGTCTGGAGTATAAAGACAAATAAGCGCTTGCTAAACTCAGCCTCAACGAGAGCTTACGTTACAATTTGAGAAAGCAAACATGTTGTCCGAGCTAGTGAATTTCGGGAGAGCATTATTAACGAATTTAGCGAGATTAAGCTCCATGACGGTCTCGTCGATAGGCAAGGACCATCAGCTAAGTTTGGCAAGGGACCCTGTGTTGGTAGCCTTACGCCGAGTCCACAACCGGCAGTTGACGATTCGCGAGGTCGGGATCAAGACTGGAAGCACCGAAGGTCCTGTGGTGGTCCGCGCCCCCCACCACACGGCACACCTGGGCAGAGTCGGCCGCCACTCTGGTGTATACAGGATGTAACGGCTATAAGTGCAGGTAATCCTGTTGTTGGTTGAGGGCGGTGGTACGAACGACATTACGTCAGTATTCACGTCATCACCAGACTCATAATTATAGCATTTTGCGCTTTTAGTTTGGTTAGCCTCTCCAAGTATGTGTGGCAAGAGGAAACCATTAATGCTTATTTTCCCTGGGCAGCAGGTCAGATTTTGAAGTGTGGACACGTGGACGTAAAATGGTTAGTCTGCACTGAAGTGTGCAGTCAACTTAGTGGTGTTGTTAAGACAGTGAAGGAAACATCAGTTCGTAAAGTTTGAGACGTCTTTTTGAGAATACTGTACGATGGAGAGAAAACAACCAATACCTTCAAGGGCGTACTTATCAAGGTACCACAGCCTTTATATCCGTTACATCACGTATATTGGACACCCACGCAATCTCGACATTTCGCGACAAGGTGATGGGAGTGACATTCATCAAAATGTCGCGGTATTTCGACGAAGCTTCACGGATGGAACCCCAAGAAGATATCGACATTGCCAGTAACGTTTACGCACGAGCACGGCAGGTTTCGAAGGTCAAGAGAGAAAAATTACAAGTAAGTATTGTTATTCTCAGACAGATCTTTGAAATCGGTAATGTCATTCTGTAAGGCAAAGAGCTTTGGTCAATACAGAACAAAGTAGTAATTGTTGTGAACCTGCACAGAAACAATAGAAAATTTCACTTCAAAATATGTCTGCTTCTACGAGATATTAAATTACTCAATACAGCAGTGACGTTAAGTACTGCAAAACTCTACATTTGGGAATCTGTTGTGTAACAAAAGGGAAGACTACTTTAGTATACTAGCACGTTGCGTGCTATCTGGGTCCTACACCTGGTTGATTGTCACAGGAACAATCCATAGTTAGTATGCTAATTTGTTTCCATAACAAGTAATTTATCTTATCCTCTTTGTTTCTCTCAGATCCTACATATTTTATTTTTACATAATTAACTTGCTACTGTCCCTCCCCCTCCCCAAAAATATCCTGATTAGTTAATGAATCAATTTCCCATTGAAAAACATCTTCAACATCACTTTATAAACGAATTAATATTGACATATTGTGCTAAACATCTGACTTATGAACAGTAGTATACTTCTTAATGACTATAATTTGGCAGCGTTTTAAATATGTCAATAATTATACTATATAAACGTAAAAAATTTCTTGTTGCCCTTGGAGGCCCATGCCTAGACATATTGCAGCTGTGCCCAGGTGACCTTTTGCTGTTTTGCGATAAAGAGTGGGATCTTGTTTCATTATGTATCTTAATATATTATGGGTTGTATGAAAATTTTCATATGCTACGTATGTGGTATCTTAGAGCTAAAATAACTGATTAAAAATAGTCAGCAGGTAAATAATAATAAAAAAACTGCCGCAACATTCGTCGCTCCTGCTGTGTGACCCAGAAACAGGTTCTCACTGCCTCCATTCAAGGTGCTAACTCCCTCCCTGTTACTTCTCTGCCCCTGTGTGTTTCTCTCGTAAGATGAATATGAGCCTACGTAGTGTAACATAATCATCGGATAATTCCGATTGTACGAAGCACGATAAAATGTAACATTGACACCAAAGTCTTTGGGAAAATACGAAATGTTGTAATGGGCAAACAAAAATTTATGGAGCAGAAAAAAAATACGTGTGGCTTTTATTCTTCTGTATGGACTTGACGGTTCCTGCGGTGGCTATTAAAATGACAGCCACCTTAAGAAATATTGCTTCCTTAAAATATTACTTCCTTCCTACACTATGTCAGTTTCAGACCACTTCATTTTTCATGTTTTAATCAATGTGTTTCTCTTGCATTATGAACGTACTATTGAGAGACAACTCAAACCTTCTTTCTGCGTCGTTCCTCTCAGTCGCAACACACTTATCAGTCACCTCCCAGATGTTATACCAGCGACCATAAATGCCGAAGTCTCAGTGAAAACTCTCAGCGCAACCACAAATGCCGAGGAAGGCTCAGTGAAAACTCTCAGCCCGTAACTGGTGAGGCAAATGGACTACGTGCTCTTGGGAAGCAGGTTAGTGCCTTCGTAGATAATAATACTGTATGACGAGTAATGTAGGTCCTCCTCCTTTTCGTATTTTTGCGTGAATGCTAAAATATAGTTTATTAAGATGTCGGGTGACGATGCCTTTGATACACAGGGCCTGTTCAGTTTATTTTTATTTAAAGCCGGCAGGACGAGTCAAAAACTTCATTAAAATCTCTTGAAACAGTAACAGCAGATGTAACGTAGCTTGATACCGTCGTAAATGGTTTATTCAGAACACGTTATTAAGCAAGCTCTGTCTAATTCGATGAACAAGTACTACTTGTTTTTAATTATAATTAATTGCAAGCACTCAGAATTGAAAACAAATGTCTTGACACTTTATATTCGTCGTAATCCAGTTTTCACGTCAGATTACAAGCAGAAAGTCACAGAGGTTGTTACAATGTAGTCGGTCAAATTCCTCAAATAAACGACCGATCGCTGTGTGCTGCGATCGGAAGTTAACTTTCTCATGAAAATCGTTTAACTGCTGTTGAATTGAGCTTGAGTTCAAAATTATAATAAGTGCAGTCTAGTATTTTTAAAATACTAAAATCCTTAAATAACGAAGCTGAATCAGAGGTTACTTTTGATTCTGTTTTATTCGTAACTTCTACGAAACGAAACTTTCACAAATGATACTTTTCAACACCAAACATAAATGTAACCGAGATTCTGACTGAGGGAGAGCTAACAGAACAGCAGATATCGCTGTAGTCTGAAACATATACTTCTACCGTTAAAAACAAAACACTGAAAAACCTACTTGTTATTCTGAAGACTTTACTTTCCTTGAAAATAAGTACGTTATTTTATTATGTTAATAAACTTGTAAATTTCAAAAAACTGACTTAATAACTCAACTAAATAATTCAAATCAAAATAATTGCTACAATTACTATACTACGAAACAGTGGCTTCAGTAATCCCCATCCATTTAGTTTGTAATTTAGTACGGAAGAAACAAATCTACACCAATAGTCATTAAAGCTATAGGACTTTAACCTCGAAGGCATCATGCAATAAACGGCAAATTAACTGAAGCGCACTACATGATTTTAGATGCAGATGGTTTGCATATCAGCGCAAACGCACAACGTGGATAGGAATAATGCCATCTACAGATTGAATGTAACTGAAGAACAAGCATGGTGTCTCTTGTTCAAAAACCGTATTTCCACGTTAGTTGTTTCTAAGATTGCTGAGATGTGCCTCGTTTAAGATATAACATTACCTGCCGGATGTCGACAGCATCAGAATCTGGGTTTATCAAGACTGCATCTTATTGCTCCACAATACTGCTGTTTGCGTCAATCGGAGTCCCTCGACAGTCATGAGACTATGGAACTGATAGGATCAACAGGTTCATATCCAATGTCATGCGAGGTATGCTCGACAATGGGAGGCCCTTGCTGTTTCAGGGAGCAGGTAAAGTGGTAGACTGGCAAAACCCAGGTACACTTGGTCACTGGAGAGGAACGTGAAATTAGCCACCGCGCTGGATACGAAAGACTATTATACTTACCAAATAGACCAATATCTCGTAAAACCCAATCCAAGAAAGCTGTAACATAACTAAACATAGGGGAAAGTCCGATGTCTGCTTGTAAACATGCCTTCAAGCAGGCAAGTAGTTTCTGATTTATGAATTATCTAGGTTTTGCAAATAATATGAAATTTAAAAATTAATACTCTCATATCATATCAACGCCTTAGGCGAGATGAATGAACTATGTCCCAATGGATAGAGCCTGGAGAGCTCAATCAGAAAATATAAACAGAATTCTTCCACATACAAGATAATTTAAACTATATGACAGAATATAAAACAGTCAGTTGTACACAAAACAAGTAATAAAGTGAGGAAAGTAGTCGGATCGTAATAAATTAGGCTACTGTATTTATGTGCAAATATATTAAATCCTATATATTTATAATTTTCACACAGTAAAACATCTAAAACTAACGATTACATTGACAATACTGTAGTTTATGAGAAATCTAGAAGAGTCAAGAAAAAACTTAGTACATTATCTTAAAGGTGACAAAAGTTAAGCCCTGTATGGTACGTCATATATACAGGGTGGTCCATTGATAGTGACCGGGCCAAATATCTCATGAAATATGCATCAAACGAAAAAACTGCAAACAACGAAACTCGTCTAGCATGAAAGGGGAAACCAGATGGCGCTATAGTTGGCCCGCTAGATGGCGCTGCCATAGGTCAAACGGATATCAACTGCGGTTTTTTGAAATACGAACCCCAATTTTTTATTACATATTCGTGTAGTACGTAAAGAATGATGAATGCTTTAGTTGGACTACTTTTTTCTCTTTGTCATAGATGGCGCTGTAATAGTCACAAACATGTAAGTACGTGGTATCACGTAACATTCCGCCAGAGTGGACGGTATTTGCTTCGTGATACATTACCCGTGTTAAAATGGACCGTTTGCCAATTGCGGAAAAGGTCGATATCGTGTTAATGTATGGCTATTGTGATCAAAATGCCCAACGGGCGTGTGCTATGTATCCTGCTCGGTATCCTGGACGACATCATCCAAGTGTCCGGACCGTTCACCGGATAGTTACGTTATTTAAGGAAACAGGAAGTGTTCAGCCACACGTGAAACGTCAACTTTAAATCGGCCGCGGTGCGTTAGTATACGTCGGACCCGCGTGTCGCCACTATCAGTGATTGCAGACCTAGTGCCGCCACACGGCAGGTCTAGTCTAGAGAGACTCCCTAGCACTCGCCCCAGTTGTACAGCCGACTTTGCTAGCGATGGTTCACTGCCTACATACGCTCTCATTTCCAGAGACGACAGTTTAGCATAGCCTTCAGCTACGTCATTTGCTACGACCTAGCAAGACGCCATACTCAGTTACTACTAATGACTTCAAGAATGTATTCTAAACAGATAATATTGTCAATCAAGTACCGTCAAGAGCGACGTTCATCATTAATGGATCAAAGTTAAGTATCAAACTAATTACGTCCGCTTACTGAATTCTCATTCATTGTCATGTTCCAGACCTCACGTCAGTATAGTTCTTCCCTCCTCACGCCAGCCTGCGTGAGCTAAAACGCGTGCACTTCGGCCTCCACTCGTAACACGGTGTTGGCTCTTCTGCTAACACAAAATCAACCACGACCAGCAACAAATGGTGATGCCCAAGTAGGTGTTTTAGCTGCTGTTGCAGCTAATCCGCACATCGGTAACAGACAAACTACGCGAGAATCGGGAATCTCAAAAACGTCGGTGTTGAGAGTGCTACATGAACATCGATTGCACCCGTACCATATTTCTATGCACCAGGAATTGCATGGCGACGACTTTGAACGTCGTGTACAGTTCTGCCACTGGGCACAAGAGAAGTTACGGGACGATGACAGATTTTTTGCACGCGTTCTATTTAGCGACGAAGCGTCATTCACCAACAGAGGTAACGCAAACCGGCATAATATGCACTATTGGGCAACGGAAAATCCATGAGGGCTGCGACAAGTGGAACATCAGCGACCTGGGCGGGTTAATGTAGGGTGCGGCATTATGGGAGGAAAGATAATTGGCCCCCATTTTATCAATTTCCTACGTTATGTTCTACCGATGTTACTACAAGATGTTTCATTGCACGACAGAATGGCGATGTACTTCCAACATGATGGATGTCCGGCACATAACTCGCGTGCGGTTGAAGCGGTATTGAATAGCATATATCATGACAGGTGGATTGGTCGTCGAAGCACCATACCGTGGCCCGCACGTTCACCGGATCTGACGTCCCCGGAATTCTTTCTGTGGGGAAAGTTGAAGTATATTTGCTATCGTGATCCACCGACAACGCCTGACAACATGCGTCAGCGCATTGTCAGTGCATGTGCGAACATTACGGAAGGCGAACTACTCGCTGTTGAGAGGAATGTCGTTACACGTATTGCCAAATGTATTGAGGTTGACGGACATCATTTTGAGCGTTTATTGCATTAATGTGGTATTTACAGGTAATCACACTGTAACTGCATGCGTTCTCAGAAATGATAAGTTCACAAAGGTACATGTATCACATTGGAACAACCGAAATAAAATTTTGAAACGTACCTATGTTGTGTATTTTAATTTAGAAAACCTACCTGTTACCAACTGTTCGTCTAAAATTGTGAGCATGTGTTTGTGACTATTACAGCGCCATCTATAACAAAGCGAAAAATGTGGTCCAACTAAAACATTCATATTTCTTTACGTACTACACGAATATGTAATAAAAAATGTGGGTTCCTATTTAAAAAAAACGCAGTGGATATCCGTTTTAACTATGACAGCGCCATCTAGCGAGCCAACCATAGCGCCATCTGGTTTCCCCCTTCAAGCTAGACAAGTTTCGTTCTTTGTAGTTTTTTCGTTTGACGCTTATTTCGTGAGCCCGGTCACGATCAATGGACCACCCTATATATATATGAACTATATTATATGTTTGGTAAACTGTAAGGAAAACATTGTATGAGATCTTTTGGAATAACGGTCTAAAGGCTTCAACAGTCTTTGGCTATCTCGGTCTACAACAGTCGTTCAGGAGATCTGGAGGAGTACAGACGTATGTGTATGTGAGCGGTGAGAAAGTCGAGATCTGAATTGTTTGTAATCTTCCAAGTAAAAGTTTATGGACTTGTGAAATTACCAGAGCATTGATGGCAGAAAACGTAGCAAATTTGTAAGGAACAAATCATGTGCATTTAGAACTTGCAATAATTCTTCTAAGTTTGACATTTTCAAAGTTTTTCTGAGTATGTAAGTATTTTGAAGTTTTAAGAATACTTTCGAGTCGGGCAGATGCAACACAGAAACATACATTTCCATGAATCAGCGAGTTTTTGGACTTGTAATAATTTTCGTATACTGGACAGACTTAGCATCAACTGGACTTAAAATAATGTCATGAGTTTTAGCTATTGCGGAACTTTTTAACCTCTAACAAAAGTGGTAGGACTTAAAAAGAGCTTGGTAGTAAGGACCACCATTACTTTACACATTTTATATTCTGTTTTTCAAACTTTTTTCTAGTCCACATGTGTAGTATTGACATGACATTTTCCCTGTACCAGTTTCTTGATGTTATTATGCCAATATAGTTGGTACTGTGATGTATGTTTATGTGCTGCTAGATTTAGTCAGCGTCAGAAATGGTGGTTTTATGTCGAACTTTTTTAGCGAAAATTTTATTACGTGACTCACAATCAAAACTGAATTTTTTTGTTTGTGAATATCAGGATTTGGATTGGACCAACTGACCGTCAAGTAAACAGATCATCATAGATATATTGTTCTCTACTGACAGTGTTAGACGTCGTAAGATCCAAACGCTTAATGAGAGAAACATCGAGGTGGGAATACCAGTACGAATTCAACTGACTTTTATAGTACAAAGCAGGGGATCATGCCGACAGAAACCGTATTTTATCTTCAGAATGTATTAAGATATGGACGGACTTTATGTGAATCGTTCTTCACTTGATAATAAAAGATTACTTTCAGGTCAAAAAATTAGCTAATGTCGATGGAGCTCTATGTAAGGCACTTGCTTTGTCAGTTTCCCGGTTACTATATTCTGCGCTTGCAGCAGAATTCATGGACTCTTAACCGATTCCCATCTAACACTGTTAAAATCTTTTCCTAGCCACAAAGTTCCTTAGATGTAGAAATTGTTTGAGCTCGAAAGCGATAAATCTACCAACCTGTAAGGTTTTCCATCAATTCTCACTCAGGATCCTTTGATTTTTTATACTGCTTAAACGTCTTTGGGGTATGTGTATTACTCAGAAGCGAGAATAATTTTGTATTGCATTCAAAATTTGTGCACCTGCAGTTTTCCATCTAGTAATTCAAGTCATTTATGTTATGAATCAAGCTGCTGATAGTGGGGACTGCTCGTGGCTATAAGTAAGGAATCATGATCAGGACAGCACTGGCAATAAAGTTAGAAGAAAAAAGTTTTTCCGTGCAGATGAGGGAAGGAACTAATTTTTAGTATCTAAGAACTAGGAGGTATGTAATATTTAAGTTCTGCAGGAAGAGAATAATTTTGTGCTTCCACTTCTGATGTGACGAGTGTGTTGCGTTAGAGTTTAAAATATAGGTAGGTCTCTGAGACTACATTGGGAGATGGTGGTTATTAAAACTGAACCGGGAAAACGAGCTTTTGTGTTGCATTACGAAAGGTACGTGGCATCAGGTTGTTGGCATTGGGGTTATAAACTGAACAATCAAGAATTTCTTTATTTACACATTGCTGCGAAAAGAACAAGTACAACTGTACATCATTAGCGCGACTGGCATTAAAGATGACAAAATATCTTTCCAGATTTACGTCGAGTGGTAGTGTTTCTTATTACTTAACGTGAAAACTGTATTTTCACACATCTTACATATACAGACTTCTTAGCACATGTCAGAGAATTAGCCAGTAACGTATATAATCTAAACTGGTTATGTGCCAGTGTTAATCAGCACATAGAGTTGGAGATTGTGTAGTTTTCAATGACAGTGTGCTTTACATAAAAAGATAATGATTAACTTTGCTATGTCACAGACTATATAATTTCACTCCTAAATAAGGTTGTTTATGTTAATAATTTATCTAAAGAAGGGAATGTGTTTCAACATGAAACGTTTAGAGTTACACTGATGAAATTTACAATGAATTTTTTTTGGCTAGATCTGTTCGTTGAAAATACTGTGTGGATGTTTCGTCATATATATGAAACTTTCTATTTCTTGTAAAACATTTAACACAAATCCTTTTTCGTTGGTAGGTGTAACTGACAAGCACTGTATACTGTTATTGAACTTGTTGTTTTAACTTTGAGCCAATGGAGATAATTTCATGACAGTGACATTCAGGTGTTTCCAGAATGAGATTTTCACTCTGCAGCGGAGTGTGCGCTGATATGAAACTTCATGGCAGATTAAACCTGTGTGCCGGACGGAGACTCGAACTCGGGAGCTTTGCCTTTCGTGGGCAAGTGCTCTACCATCTGAGCTACCCACGCACGACTTTACGACCAGCCCTCACAGCTTCAATTTAGACAGTACCTCGCCTCCTACCTTCCAAACTTCACAGAAACTCTTCTGCGAGCCTTATAGAACTAGCTGAGATGGTAGAAAACTTGGCCACGAAAGGCAAAGGTACCAAGTTCGAGTCTCAGTCCAGCACACAGTTTTAATCTGCCAAGAAGATTCAGATTCAGATATGATAAAATGTCGTTTTGAAAATTCCTTTTGTATATTCTAATGTATATTTGCTTCTAACTGCCATACGTCAACTTATAAAGATATGGTCGTGTAAATTTACAGGACTGACCTAGGGAATGGCAAATTTGTGATCACATTATGTTTCTTATGATGGTTTTTCTCAGACTGGGTTTTTTGAGCTGTAAGTTTAATTAGATCAGCTATTTTTCGTCAACGTAGGAAATATTTTTACTGTTTGACAAAAAATAGGAAGTATAAAGGCCAAATTAGTAAAGCTAACAAATGGTATATGGCAGAAACGTGTTCAAAACAGAGTGTATCAAAAGAAAGCTAAGGTTATTCAGCAAAAAACGTCATTCACAAAAAAGACACCGAAAATATCAATTCAATGTCCTATTCCTTGGTAAAACGGAACTTCTGTTTAACAAAGAAAATTAATGGAACATGATGAAGCCATCTTCTCCTAAACTCTGGACCCAACCAAAAATTAATGATGAAAGCAGCCCTGTCACACCAAAAGCAAACAACTGATTAAACTTGCATTCCTACCAAGTTATATTTATGTTATTTTTGATGTTTGCTTCTGGTGTCAGAGGTTATTGTGTGAGCTCGGCTACGCCATATTTGGGGCTCCTTTTGTGAAACCACTGAACCCTGTTTACATGTATTTGTTAATGGATAGTGATGGGCATGATAATTTAGTGCCATTGAGGCGTCAATTTTGTAATTTGTCGGGGCACGAACTGCCATATACCACAGCTGCAGCATCTAATTGTTCTAAGTGTAGGCGAATTTGTCATCTGGATAGTAACTGTGTTAAGTGAAAATGGTCGATGATTCACTGGAAGGATTAATGTGTGGTTAGATGCTTGTGTCTGCAATGGTTAAAAGTGAATGTGTGTGTTTCTTAAACACTTGAATTAGGGTACAACTACAGTACAGAAAATCGTGGAAACACGTGTTATCACTAACACAAAAGCAGCGTAAAGAGAAGGAGCGTTAAGAGATGAATTGGAGTACGAGAGGCAGAGAAATTTCGAAATTTATCGTGAGCAGAAAGCTGGGAAGGCGATTCAGATTCTATTGTAACTGAACGGAAATAGCTCCGAATTCAAAATTTAACCTGTTTTAATAACAGGCTCAATGCATATCGTATGCACTCGTGGGGAAAATTAATAAAGTCCCAGTAAGAGAGACTTTCGAGGGAACAAATCTGGAAGCGTTATACACCATTTCCCGAAACAGCAGCAGCACGGTGTGTTAGTAGTAAGGGTTTCGCCTGCCATTAGTGTCGTGTTTCTGCATTTCTGGGTAATATGCAAGCAGGCACACGCTTAGACGTGCCAATACACCAATTACCAGTGGATTTGTTGACCAGCGTTGACCTTGGAGGTAAAAACTTTTAAGCACTCATTTAGTATGTAAGGGCATAATAGGGCTATGTGGCATTTGGTTAAGTATGGAATGCAAGTGTGGGAAGCAGCTGAGTGTGGGGACATTACACTGTGAGTTGGGGGGATTGAGGTAGTTCAGTGGGAGCAAGTTATTGAAGATTTGGACAGTTCTTCTCGGAAGTGATGAGGAATGCTGCGCCACGAATAATGTAGTCATGGATTCATGGAATTCTTGAAAATTTAGGACAGCTATCTGCAGAAGGTAGAAGTTAGCAGACCGATGTAGCAGGCACTGGCGATGTTGTTATTGCGCAAAGGTTTCACGTGGCAGGTTTATGAAACCACTCACAAACACTATAAGCATTTGTGGAGACGAGGACGAATACAACGGCTCCTAACTACCTGTACGTCGGTTCTAAAGTGAGCAAGAAAAACAAGATTTTCTAGTTCTTAAGGGACATACCACTCACCCTTACAGAGGGACTACGTCACAGGTATAGGAAAATGAGTATATGTAAGGGAGCCCAGAGGCTCAAGGCAATCACATGTGTCGTCGTTCTATCCGCCTCTAGAACTAGAGAGAATAACGACTGTTTAAATAGAAGGCCAACCACGGCCCCCCTCTAGCAGTGCATACTGGCGGCCTACCAACCCGCTGTATCAACCGCCACGCTTCGCCGTACAGACGCGACACAGCCGTGGCGAGGCGGGTCCAACACTTGCGCTTCACTCTGGCGGGGTGGAGGGGGGCAGCCGGCCTTCGCTCCCTGGCTGGCGTCGTCCGAAGGACTCCGAGCCGCCTTCTGCAAGGGCGGGGCCTGGGAACGATCTCGCGGACCTACTACATCTACATCTACATCTACATCTACATGGGTACTCTGCTAATCACATTTAAGTGCCTGGCAGAGGGTTCATCGAACCACCTTCACAATTCTCTATTATTCCAATCTCGTATAGGAAAGAATGAACACCTATATATTTCCCTATCAGCTCTGATTTCCCTTATTTTATCGTGGTGATTGTTCCGCCCTATATAGGTCGGTACCAACAAAATATTTTCGCATTCGGAGGAGAAAGTTGGTGATTGGAATTTCGTGAGAAGGTTCCGGTGCAACGAAAAACGCCCTTTTTTTAAAAAATGATGTCCAGCCCAAATCCTGTATCATTTCTGTGACACTCTCTCCCATATTTTGTGATAATACAAAATGTGCTGCCTTTCTTTGAACTTGTTCGATGTACCCCGTCAGTCCTATCTGGTAAGGATACCACACCGCGCAGCAGTATTCTGTAAGAGGACGGACAAGCGTAGTGTCGGCAGTCTCCTTAGTAGGTCTGTTTCATTTTCTAAGTGTCCAGCCAATAAAATGTAGTCTTTGGTAAGTCTTCCCCATAACATTTGCTATGTGTTCCTTCCAGTTTAAGTTGTTCGTAATTGTAATACCTTGGTATTTAGTTCAATTTACTTCTTTTAGATTAGACTGATTCATCGTGTAACCGAAGTTTAACGAGTTCCTATTAGCACTCATGTGGATTACCTCACACTTTTCGTTATTTAGGGTCAACTGCCACTTTTCGCACCATTCAGATATCTTTTCTAAATCGTTTTGCAGTTTGTTTCGATCTTCTGATGACTTTATTAGTCGATAAACGACAGCGTCATCTGCAAACAACCAATGACGGCTGCTCAGATTGTCTCCCAAATCATTTATGTACATAAGGAACAGCAAATGGCCTATAACACTACCTTGTGGCATTCGGGAGGACGACGGTTCAATCTCGCGTCCGGCCATCCTGATTTAGGTTTTCCGTGATTTCCCTAAATCACTCCAGGCAAATGACGGGATGGTTCCTTCAAAAGGGCACGGCCGACTTCCTTCTCTGTCCTTCCCTGATCCGATGAGACCGATGACCTAGCTGTCTGGTCTCCTTCCCCAAAACAACCCAACTACCTTGGGGAACGCCATATATCACTTCTGTGTTACCCGACGACTTTTCGTAAATTACTACGAACTGTGACCTCTCTGACAGAAAATCACAAATCCAGTCACATAAATGAGACGATATTCCACAGGCACGCAATTTCACTACGAGCCACTTGAGTGGCACAGTGTCAAAAGCCTTGCGGAAATCCAGAAATACGGAATCGATCTGAAATCCCTTGTCAATAGCACTCAACACTTCATGTGAATAAAAAGCTAGTTGTGTTTCATAGGAACAATGTTTTCTAAACCCATGTCGACTGTGTGTCAATAGACCGTTTTCTTCGAGGTAATTCATAATGTTCGAACACAATATATGTTCCAGACTCCTGCTGCTTATCGACTTTAGCGATATGGGCCTGTAATTTAGTGGATTACTCCTACCACCTTTCTTGAATATTGGTGTGACCTGAGCAACTTTCCAGTCTTTGGGTACGGATCTTTCGTCGAGGGAACGGTTGTATATGATTGTTAAGTATGGATCTAATGCATCAGCATACTCCGAAAGGAACCTAATTGGTATACAGTGTGGACCAGAAGACTTGCTTTTATTAAGTGATTTAAGTTGCTTCACTACTCCGAGGATATTTACTTCTACGTTACTCATGGTGGCAGCTGTTGTCGATTCGAATTCTGGAATATTTACTTCTTCTTCTCTGGCGGCAGCTGGCTCTTACTCTTCGGCACCCTGCATGTTGACTACAAAACTACAAGTAATATGGAAAGGGTAGGTTACTACTCACCACATCCGGAGGCGTTGAGTCATACAGAGGTTCGACCAAAATGACTGTTACAACACTGAGCTATAGAGCAAAATTCTTCTTCAGAGATAAGAAACACACACGCATTCACACAAGCACAACCCACACAGACGTGGCCCCTGTCTCTGGGTGCTGGAGCACGACTTGGCGTGAGTCAGGCCCCAGTGCCCAGAGGTATTGGTCATGCCTGTGTGAGTTTTGCTTGTCTGAACACGTGTATGGTTTCTTTTCCTGGAGGAGGACTTTGTCCTAAAGCTCAGTATTTAGGTTGTTTTTTCATTGTGCATGTCCACAGCTCAATGTCTGCTCATGTTGTGAGTAGCCTTCCGTTCTTACCATATTGTTATTCCATTATTTGAATTCACACAAAAATATATTTACAATCGCGCATGAGCACCATAATAAAATTAACTTTTTAGATCTAACTTAAATAGAAAAGTATAGCAGAAAACGATGGCTGCTATTCCACTTTACACGAAAAAGCGTATAACAAAAAAACTACACCTAAATAGAAGTAAAATAAAGTAAAAGGCAGCATTACCTTAACATGATAACAAAAAAGCTCAGTTCACTCTCATATCATATTGGCAAAAAAATTGTCGATAAAATCTGACTTACTAAACTAGTGTGTGGGTGAAGCGGGATATGAAGTTCTATCCTGCCAGATGATTTAGGTTTGCTTGGCTTACCTTGATGACTGTCGACACAAGTCCTTCATGTGGCAGCCATCACTTCCCGTCTGTAACGGTTCCCACTATGATCCCATATTTCCTCTTAACTTTCCTTCTTTACTATTTTATTTATTTTGTTGCTTTACCCAGAATGTGTAAATCTTTCAGTCTCTCTCTGAGGTGTAAGCAAGACTCGTTAAAGATATTCGTAACAGTAATTCTTGCAAGGAGTTTCATAGGTGAATATGAAGGTGTTTCTTAATCATGCCTACGTTTACTCCATAGTGCTCAAAATGCTTTATGAAAACATGAGTCAAGGGAAACTCATTTCTCGTGCAAGTGCTATTTTAAGGCTGAGTGTACTCTGATAATCAATTGTATGTCGATGGTTTTAGATTAATTCTCTTTCTAATGCAAGCATCTTGCTTACTCTAATTGGGGAACGTTTTTCTTTCATCACAGCTAACGAAGGCACCCTGGAGTGGTAGCCGATGTTGAAATGGTGAATAGACGAGACCTCTTAAGATCTGCAGCACTTTACCACACCGTCTGCAGGGTTTTCGGGTTGACGCCGTTCACAGTGGACGCTGAGAAGTGTGAGCTACGGAGGACACCTGCTGGTACGCTGTACGCAGCTGTTGTTCTCGTCATCAACCTGGTAATAACTGCACATGTGGTAAACTCGTTTCAAGGTATGTACGCGAGAAAAAAGGATTCCATCACCTTTGTGTGGCTGATAGCCCATGTGACGACGCATTACGCCACCACGGTGATGGCGGTCGCAGCAGACCTGTTTGGAAACACCCACAAGTACCAGAGGATCCTCAGTCTATTGTCTTATCGGGACAGTGGCATCCTGGAGTCGCGCCGTTTCTCCAGTGCGGCGGTGAGGATCTCCAGCAAAGTGGCACTCGCAGGCTATCTCGCGCTACTTGTAACTGCTGTGAAGTTGGAATTTCTGAGTAACGAAGTGAAATGGACACACATGTTAACACTATTCTCATGTGGTATTGCACTTACCGCTGTTGCCAGGTATGTGGGCCTCGTTCTTCTTGTGAGGAGTGACTTACGCCAGCTCAACCAGTGTCTGAGAGCTACAGCCCGAGTGAGATGCCAACGGCGACCAATTGCGGACCGCTACCGGAAGCTGAGGAGAGTCTACGCCGCACTGTGCAGCCTGTCCCAGGAGGTCCTTTCGGCCCACCAGATATTCTTAGTTTTATTCATGGTGACAGCGCTGTGCAGTATTTCTTGGAGTGCAGTTGCCGCTGTTTCATTACATCACCAGAAAGAGCTGGTGGTGAGATTTCTTTTGCATATATCGTGGCAGTCGTCACTGGTGTTAGTAGTGACACTAGCTTCGCACGCGTTGTCCAGGGAGGCGGCGCAGACAGCTCCTGTTCTGTGCCAGCTAATCCTGGGTTCGACTCTCCGCAGATCAGAAACGGCAAAGCTGCGTCACTTCTGCAGACTCGCCCGCAGCCAGAGTCCCACTCATCAGCTTTACGGCGTCGTTCCTTTGGATACGCGGATGTTGATGGCCTCCTTGTCATTCATTACAACTTGCACCGTGATTTTGTTAACTTTCTGGGATGTGCTCTGAAAAAAAACAACTAAAAAGAACATTGAGCTACTGCAGTATTGATGAACATGAATTGCTCTGCAGTTAAATTCTACAACAGTGATCTATGATTACGAGCTTGTAGAATACGTTCCTATTACATTAATCTTTACCAGACTCTCAGGTAGTTATTAGAAGTCTGTAGTGTTGTAAATAATAAGACCATAAATCTTCAAAATTTCCCCTTGCGTAGTATTGCACAACACAGCCAAGGGGTACAAATAATAATCTATGTTATCAAGTCTGCTGCACAGTATATTCAGGTATAGTGTGGCTAGCTTCACTCAAACTCTACATGTAATTTCTCATCGGTGGAAACCGTAGGAGACAAATCACAGCTGCCTTACTTCTTTCACTACGTTACACTTTCAAGCAATTAGTAACTCTTAATAGCAAGACTGAAATGATTTACTTATGCAAGGATATAAATTGCACGAATTTACAATTCTTGAAGCACACAATAAGTTATTTCATTTAAGTTAAAGAGAAATGTTCAGGAACAACAACTCGAATGTTTTTAGAAAGAAAGAGTGTTGCAAGAGGCGACTGAGAGGCTGTGTTCCTCAGAAGAAGATGGAAGGTTGCCAAAGAGGTTCAAATGCTACATGGACGTACAGGAACAACAGGATACGTCAACAGAAGAAGGCCATGATCACTAACTGACGCAGGCAAATGTAAACGATGTTTCGTCACTGTCTTCACTCGGACGTCAAATATGAGCTACCAAAGTTCGCAAAATCTACCCGCTACAAAAATTATACTAGTATTAATCTCGGACATAATTATTACTGCTTCTTGCTTTGTTGCACAGTCTTAAACACCACGAAAATCTGGAGAAACCATCATAAAACATAGTCAAGCATCAGTGAAACGAAATTCATATCGAGACCTTATTACTTCTCTTGACGCAACCCACTTTGCCTCACTCAACCCCAGAGAATCATTTCATTTTGTATCATGTGGAGGTACACATTTTCTTGTAGATATTCAACCTTTACAAACAACTCTCAGACAACACTCAGTGCTTGAATAAATCTACATTCACACAGACATAGTGCAAAATAATACTAGAAAACAGCACAGAAAATGGAGGGCGAAATGCACTGCCTCGACAGGAGTGATCTTGAGCTTTCTACACTCGTCATATACATAGTTACTACTAAAGCGCTGAGTGCCAAGTGGTAACCTCACAGCACATCAGATTCACTTTCATCCACACAGCGTACTCACTCTGGCTCAAATGTCGAGCAAACGAGGCATCTTTCGCATCGTATCTGACACAGATCAAGAAACAACCACTGCCAATCAAAACTTACTTTTCAACATACTAGGACAGAGCCATCTCTTCACCCAGAAAACTGTGGGACCCGACAGCTACAATAGAAACTTCTGATGAGTATAAATATCTACAACATGTCACATCGTGCCTACATATATCTTCCATAAGGACTCTTTTCTGTCAAAGAAGAATAACTCTCATTCAAGGAAATATAAAATGAAGTATAAAGTAAAGACTAAACATAACTGTCATAAATCATCCTACATATCATTCACAGCATGTACTGAACCTTACAACATAGAAAATGTTCCCTCTCCTTCCCTCTCCTTCCCTCTCCTTCCCTCTTTCCTGAGGAAGCAACCGTGGGTTGCGAAAGCCTGAAATTTTGTGTGTGTGTTTTTTTTATTGTGTCTATCTACCAGCGCTTACCCATTTGGTAAGTCACAGAATCTTTGTTTCTAATATATTTTTTCCATGTGGAATGTTTCTTTCTATTTTATTCGCGCATGACATATGGTAAACACATCTCTAATCAAATCATGTGTAAGAGCACTGTACATTATCTCACTTGGCCTTGTAATTAAGAAAATTACTGTACACCCTCTCATCAATAGTACTCCCCAAGAGTACTAAATTCTTCATCACATGTTTTAACTGTAGTCATAACTCATATTGTGCAACAACCAAGTATCAGTCTCTCAAATCCAATAGCACCTGGGATATCCAGAAGATAACCCAGCCATATACTAACCAGATTTGACGGTGCTGAATTTTTTTGATTGTGTGACACCCAACGTGGCAAGACCGTTGGCTATATTGCCACTCATACGGAAGAAGATATCAAGACATATAACTAAGGCCTCACTCATGCAAAAAATAAATAAATAAATAAATAAAAAATTAAAATTAAAATTAAAATTAAAACGAGGAAATAAGCTCAAAGGACAAGACTCGCAAGCTGTCTAGTTACACAAATAAACGAAATCAGGGCATAAGCAAAAACACTGAATACGTTACACCAGACACCTGAACTCAGAAAATACGGTACCTCCAAAGTATCACACACTGAGGTCGGCATTGACCCTGCATAAATTCTATAGGTTCTAAGACGAGTGTTTAAATTGCCATTCACACTGAGGCCATTACAGACGGTCATTTAGCAACAAAAACAGACATATGTTAGTTTTAAGGAAAAAAATTCGTGTTTTGAAGATTTACTCCTTGTTGGAATAGCAGTCTCAAAACGACTGTAAGTGTGAAGTCACTTCGCCGTTCTAAAGTTTGGTTTGCTACCTCTACATCTGTTAATAATTCAGTTTCATTTAGTCCTATGACAGGTTATGTAGCTAGTTCATCCTGTTCCTCCCCTATCACCTTAACGCCTAAATCGTGTTGTACATTTACTGTAAATAATCCTAATTCAGACTTATCTTTCAACCCTGGTTAGACGTGTGCTGTGTGGTCACCATGTGCATCTACCAGCGCCTCCTGACAAACTGTTAGCTCAGTCCTCAAACAATGGCCTGCACTGGGACATCCGAGCTCTACTTACCACCAGCAGCCAGTTTGGCTATAGCAGTAGAAAGTTCATCAAGCTTCTCTGATTCTTGCTATGCTGCTTTGTCTGTTGACCTTTAATACTTCTACTCTGGTTCAAGATATTCCAAAGCTGTCACACGACTGTTTACTTGCTCGTTAACCTGACTCGCTCCACTCTGACTTGGAGTAGCTTCTAGCCTATTATGTAACTCAGATTGTTCCCTTCCTCCGCAAACATTACCCTCCTGGTCTTTCACTTCTCTTCATATCTTTTTTGACAGTTATAATTTTCTAATATTTCCGCCCTCAAGTGCTATTAATCTGTATAATTCTGCTATTTCCGTGTAAGATTCGAATTTCATCCCCTGCGACGTCTAGAAACTTTCCAAACAAACTTCCGAAGAGGGATAACATAGGACCTGAAGTAACATAAACCACACTCAGCTGAATCCAATCCACCTTTCCACAACAAAATAATGCTAGTTTCATGGCAAGTGCACACTAAAGAATAATTCAGCAAGGCATTAGTATCGATCACAAGCAAGTTGACCGTGGATGTTCAATCTCATCTTTTTAATACACAAGTTCACAAATTTTGTACGCCCTGTCTACCTTGGTTTTCATTAGACCTCTTTCTTTTGTCTGGGGTGGTGGTTTGAATCTCTGCGTAGATAACGATCAGTACGTGTGGCCTTTCTATACACCTTATGGCCCAACGTTCCATCCCGTCGTTTAATCGCAGACACATCCAGGAAATTCAATTGCCCATTCCTTTCCGTCTCCATAGTAAATTGGATTTTCGGATTAATGCTGTTTAAACGTGTCAGGAAGGCATCCAACTCCTCTGCTCCGTGTGTCCATGCTAGGAACGTGTCATCGACATAGCGGTACCATCTGGCTGGTCTCTTACTGGCAGTCTGCAAAGATCGTTGTTCAAAAGTCTCCATAAATAAGTTAGCCACAGAAGGGCTAAGAGGACTGCCCATAGCCGCCCCGTCAATCTGTTCATAAAAGTTATTATTGTTTTGAAAGGAGGTTGTGGTGAGGCAGTGTCGGAATAATGCCACAATATGGGTAGGAAAAATATCCGCTATGCATAATGTAGTTTCGTTTACCGGAATCATGGCAAATAACGACACAATATCAAAACTGACGAGGCTCTCATCCGGGCCCACGCTCGATTCCTTTAACTTGTCAATGAAATGAACTGAATTTTTAATATGACTGTCAGTCCTACCAACGTAAGGTTGCAGCAATGAGGCAAGCTGTCTAGCTGACTCGTGTGTTGGTCCACCTATTGCGCTGACAATTGGCCTCAACGGAATTTCAGGTTTATGCACTTTGGGTAAGCCATAAAGTCTAGGTGCAAGGGCATCCGGCCACCCCTTTCCACTAACCTTGCCAAATCTGTGCCTAACAATGTCGACTGCGACAGCGCGGGACATGGCACCAGTGAAAGAAAGAATGGAATAACTGTTGATACAATGTGTAAGGTCATTAATACACAACATGAACAGCAAGGGTCCCAACACACTTCCCTGGGCAAACCTTAAGTTACTTCTACTTCTGATGAAGACTGTTTTAGTGTGGTTCTGTCTGTTTCAATTATTCGGGAGTTGACCGTCTGGTTTTAAACTTTCTTTGCTTTTTGCGTTTAATTTGATTGCGAAACCGTTGAGATTGAACTTAACATAGACATGGATGGACATGAGAAATGCAAGGTTGCAATAAATTTTCCGTATGTGATTATTACTTTACGTATGAAATATTCTGTTGTAGATTAATAAAAATGAATTTCTTTGAGTATTACAAAATAATGACTCAAGTTTTTCTTTTATTCAAGTAGTAAAGCTGTTTCTGCAAGAATGAAAATATTATTGTCCATCGAACTTAGCAAACATTTTCACGTTGCAGTGAATTTTTGTTTAATTGGATATATCCCGACTAGCTTTGAAGCATAAGACTATCTTTACTATATGAAAATGTTTTCTTTTTTTATATATTGCTAAGCTCTCATGAAAATTATCCACTTTTAAATACACTTTACCATATGTTCAGAATTTATCACTTTTTTGAATGAGAATTTACAAAAGCTGCAGCTTGTATCCACCTGTGAGTGCACAAGATAAAATCTACCATCTCTTTTTATTCTGCGTCTGGAATGCTGTGAAAAGGAACACTTTATTACTTTCCTTCACCTCTACCTGTACCTTTTTTAGGATCTGGTCGATACTGCGATCGTATATTTAAATCTGCCGCTTCTGCAGACTGCTCGCTCACGGCGCAGCTCCGCGCCGCCAGCGATATCCGATAAAATGCTGCAATTTCTTAAATAAAATGGGTAGTGGCCGGTGCGAACTTTGCAGTAATTGTGACAAACAGATTTTACTAAATAAATATATTTTAACAGAAGCAATTAAAACCTTTACACACCTTTTACAATCCCAGCTACAAACGGCGTCGATCATCGACTTATGACAAATGAAGACTACCTAAGAGCCTAATGCAACATCACGGGTTCCTCTCCCATTCAGTCCGTGCAGAAAACAAGCGATTCTGTTACGATATATTGCCTGTTTATATCTTAACTAATTCTTGTACAGTCTTTGTCATTTTTAATTACATATCGTTTCTTCTGTGGCGGTTTTCACATCCTCCGCCACAGATAGTATTTCACACTCTTTGAGTAATCATTTATAATAGCAAAATTCATAATTATCTTTTTCCTGACAAAATTAAGTGTTCTTTTGAAATTCAATTAACAGAAATACATAGAAATTATTTCTTACAGTGAGCATTATACTTCGAAATGTTCTTTTAAATTTCACTTTGGATGCGTGCTGCCAGAGAACGTTGCACTGTTCGTCCAAGACAACATGCTGCGCCCTCCCATCTAAAAAGTCCTTACCCCAGTCACAAATTTCACTTTATACTCCATAAAATCCTATTTGACAATAAGCTTAGGTATAAAACAGAGGCAAATTCTTTTTGGGAGCCAAGAAATACATCTACCTGCCTTCCCTGATCCAATGCTTTGCGCATGTCATGCGAGAAAAGTGCGAGTAGTGTTGCACATTGAGTGATGTTTTCGGAATTCATGCTGCTTGGCATTGAGGTCATTCTGTTCAAGATACGTCATTACGTTTCAGCTGCGAATATGTTCTAAGGTTCTACAACAAATTGATGACAGTTACCCTTCTTGTAGATTGGCCATACGTTCGAGACCTCCCTCGGGCATTGGTGTGTGTGTTGTCCTTAGCATAAGTTAGTTTAAGTAGTGTGTAAGTCTAGGGATCGATGACCTCAACAGTTTGGTCCCTCAGTAATTCACACACATTTGAACATTTTGAATTTATTTCGTTTCATAAGGTTGGGAACCATGTTTACTTTCTTATTAGTTTTATGTTGTGCACCAGCCTACGCCTTTCTGTGGAAGCTTTGATAGAATCATGTTATAAATGTAGATTTCGTTACTGTTTTTCACTTGTAATTTATGTAAGAACCTGAATTTTTTTCTATATTGCTAATCTGACTTTCTTTTGGTTGTTGGTATGTGACGTCAGTGTTCACATCTTTAGCTACTGGTGAGTCTGTAAAATTTATTTAAGCAGCACCGGTAATTTTTCTGGAATCATGGTAATATCTCTTGTCTATCCATTGATAGACACCATCTTGTGTCTATGCCAGTGCGTGCCCATGCTTCCGTTTCTATTTGAGCTTTTAGATAAAGCAACAGAAATATGACTGTAGTCGGATGCACAATATATAAACACATTTTGTCATTTGTTGATGCATATAACAATTTCTGTGAATTTGTAGACAGATCTGTGATGATATTATTCCCATGACTAGGTGCACATGTATTTCCTTGAATCTTCTTTATGTAATTACTAATCTGATACAGACAACACAGACATGGCCTTGCTTGGGATATACCTACAAAGAATAACGTATTGAGACTAATGTATGACGAGCAATACATACTTGGAAGGCTTAAAATTTCTACTGGTAATTCTGTTCAGCTCTCACTCAGTTTTGCACAACGTCATTTCAATTAAATTAGAGAGGGACTTACAGATATTTGTTTTACTTGGAAACAGCTACCAGGATTAATTAATTTGCTAAGTTCAGTCATTTTTGTTTGGTAGTTACCTTTCACTTGGCAGCTCCCACCAGGATTGCCTTACTAATACTGCGGTTATCAGATTTGCATTGATACTTTTGAACATGTTCGCGTTGTACAAGCAATAGCAAGTAGTCGTTCTATACAACCAAAGTAGGGCTACCAAGTCTCGGCCAATCTGTTATCCATAGATAACGTCTGCAAAACAAGGTGAATTGTGATAACCTTCCACGCATCCACAATATTGAATGCATTTTCTATTCACCTGTTCCAGACTCACGTTCGTAACTGTAGTCCGCTCACTTAGTAGTTTCGTAATTACCCATTATTCATTTAAAGAGTTCATGTAGGTTTGAACAATACCTTGTCTAAAATCCTTTGCAAAAACACAGTCTGTGAGGCATATTCCTGGAACAAATAAATCATGAAGCAAACTAAAGTTGGGTGACAAAATGAAATTTTTTCTATACTCATATGGACCACGTTAATGACTGCTAATTTTTATCGCGAATTGACGGCTTTGTGTTGCTTCTGTATACCTTAGAATCAGTTTTAAAGTGATAGACGCCTTTAAAGATATTAGTCCCCTAGCAATGCCACGTTTGTTGTAGGCCAATACATTTTCCGTGCATTGGTTACTATATTTCTTAGTTCTTTACGAAAGTACAGTTGGAAGACAGTTCTAATCATTCGAGTAGTCTTTTACACTCGAAACATAAAGATTTTTTTCGGGTGTTTATTCCATACTTCAGCAATCACAACGGCCACAGCGGCTGGAAAAAAAACTCACCACCGACCTTTAGAGGCATGAAGTCCGCATCTTCCTTGGTAAACAGGTTAGTGTCTTTGAGAGAAAACAACCAGTGGTAAATAACACCCGTGTACTTTGAAATTTAATTTTGTACGAAATGCATGTTTGCTGCTGTCCACTGAATCTGCAATACAATGACCACGAAGGCCTCTTGCAATAAACATCCAGTCTGTCGAGTGTACACGCAAAACATGCTTGGATATGCAAATGATCAGCATTTCAGCGCAGGCACACAATGTAGGTCGGAGCAAAGTCATCTACATTCATCGCACAAGAAAAGATTATGCTGCGAGTATGTCATTCAGAAATCACATTTCAGCAGCAGTTATTGTGTGAGGAAATCGTGTTATGGATCGTTTAAGAAGGACGCCTCATCACCAGCAGATGTCGCAGTTTGGCTGTGACGGTGTCGCTTTCTCACGGGGCTGCAGCTAATCGATCCACGACACTGCTGCTTGCACTGGTCGGCGTATCGTGATTGCCAGTACTCGGTACCATGCAGGGTCTCCATAGCTCGTGGCCCGTTTGCATCAAAACAAGAACCACAATCGCAGTGATCACCACGAGACCTCAGCACGGCGGACATTTCTGTGGTGTCCGAGCAGGGGTGGCATTTCGATGAACACAGGAGTATCACCACATCACCTTTACAGACAAATCACTATCTACATATACTGTCACAATACACGTTTCACATGTGGCGATCTGCAAGCTGAACGAAACTTGCCTGATTGCATATGACATTTTCATACGTGCACGGCGTACAGTGTGTTGGTGTGGGGTGCCACATACACGTGTTTAAATAGAAATTCGGTCTTGCGATAGAAGGAGTATCCAGAATGAATTCCCTTAGGTTAGAATTAAAACTTGCTTTGCTACCTGCCAGACTTGTGATTTCATCTTTCAGCTACACAGCGCAAGGCTGCAAGTGGTCCGTGGTATCCTGACCTACATCGATATAGATGACATTCAGCTGTTGCCATGGTCAGCACGTTCTTCAGAAGAGTCAGCGAATGAAATTATTTGATGGTAAGTCGACGAGACACTGACGCCAAACCATTAACCAGAGGTTACAAATGATGAACTCTGGTCTATAGATGAAGGGGAATGGAACGACATACCCATATCTGTCATCCACGTTTCCCTCCGCTCTGTACCCTGCCAGTTTAGAGCTGATGTCAGAAGCTGTGTTCTACTGTTGCATCTTGCGTATCCCCAAATCATGTTCTTCTCCTGCACTATACACGGACAAAAAGTACAGTTGAATTATTTGCTGTCCCTGCTGTTATATTTTTAATACCCAGTACTGTACTTTTTGTACCTGGAAAAAAGTCAGGTCTCAATGAGTTTGTAATACATAATGAGATAGAGTCTTACTTTCTTCATCATCACACTATGTTGTTCTGGCTTTTTTCTTTCTGTCGTAGCTTACTGAGAACTATTTATTATCAAAGCAGCCATTGATGTAAGGAACATTAGTTCTTGAAATAAAACGTTACCTTTAATTTTTCTCAAGTCCGTAACTTCTATGTCGTCATAATTTTCTCTCAACGCCAGTTTCCTCACATGTACAGTTGTTGCTGATACGTTAGTCGATAGGCATAGCGCTGGCGCCAGCTATCGGCACAAAGATTCTGCTTGCTTTCGGAGCATCGCTGGCCACACTAATGAGACGGAAAAAGCAAGACGCGCCCTCAGAAGTTCTCCGTGTCACCATCGACGGATTGTATTGGAACAGACACGATGTCAGTTGCACGGCAGCTATGTTTCAGTCAACACCTGGCCCACTGCAAACAAGTAGAGGAGTGTTGTGTCCGGTGAGAACAGAGTAAGGACAACCAGTTAGGCTCATAAAGTTAACATGAAGGTCCTCTATTGTGTTTGTGAACTTTTACTCTCAATAGCTGTCGAAAAAGAGTTTCCACTGGGTAGCGTTTAGAGTTGCACTACCAACAACAGTCTGTTTCAGCGCAAGTGTTAGAGTGGTTCTACGTATGAACCGGCGCTCTGACCCATAGTCATTACAAAGAAGCGGTTGTACAACAAAAGATAAGTGTTGATTTTCACTGTCAATGTATTTCAACTCTTACGTTTTACACTTCCAATAATCATGTCATTGTGACAACCAGTCACAACAGTGGTGGCGAGGATTACCGACAACTGTTTCTCTGTTTTGAGTAGAAATATGCACAGTGTGTATCACGCGCCTCCCTGCTCGAATGCCGGACTTGTCACCGACACAGACTGTCCAGCTGCAGGGCCACCACGTTGGTTCAAATGGCTCTGAGCACTATGAGACTTAAGATCTGAGGTCATCAGTCCCCTAGAACTTAGAACTACTTACACCTAACTAACCTAAGGACGTCCCACACATCCACGCTCGAGGCAGGATTCGAACCTGCGACCTTAGCGGTCGCGCGGTTCCAGACTGAAGTGCCTAGAACCTCTCGGCCACCCTGGCCGGCTCGAACACGTTGAGCAGCTGCCACAAACGCTGCACGGGGTGACGCAGCTCGTTAGCCCCGCCACAGCGGCAGCCACCCCCAGTCTCAGTAAAGCCGGTGCGTGGTGTGCCCTGCGCACCGCAATTCAGAGCGCGTCGTGATAAAGAGGAGCATTGTGCGGAATCCTTGGCTCAGCTTACAGCACGTTTCCACGCCTTCAGCATCACAAGTGACCAGCGCATTTTTCATTTTCCTTCCACAGTAGGCTCGGATGTACGTAGGGTAACAGTAGAACGTTTCCCTGACATCATCACTTTAAGTGTTCACGTGGCTTAAGTTACAGTGACGTCATGCTCAGAGGCAGCATTACTCAAAATGTTGCTATTGCACATATCCTTGCTTGTGTTCTCAAATTGCCGAGTTCTCCGAACTTCCATACTGTTTTGTCTATTATAGACTCACAGGTCAAAAAGTTGGTTCTAGTACTTGATATGCCAGCTCCGGCAATTGTAGTTGTGGAAAGTAAGAAACGTTGTGGGGCAGACATCTCCCCCCCCCCCCCACCCACTCCCCTGCCCTTCTCCAGCGTGTAGCACCGGCGTGGCCCGAAGTCCCAGTTTGGTGCTAGCAAGTAGCGCATTTCGCGTAAACAGCCGGACTACCGTACAAGGAATTCTTACCCTTGCTGCTATTGCGCGCACGAACGTTCTCACAACCATTGTCGTGAGGCGACTTGTTTTTCCTGCGGAAAACAAGGCGAGATGACATAAAAACGATGTTCATGCAGTCTTTCAGGAAACGGAAAGTTTCTGAACCGAACTCTGTCCCTCAGTAAGTAACATTGTTTCTGCCTGTGCCGTCCAGAGAATTCAGTGACTCGACCCGTTGCCGTAAAAACAGTTCATCAGTGTTTAAGCAGCAAATTAGTTGTATGTAGATTTGCGTGTGGAAAATCACAATATTAAATTCCACTACGATACTAGTGCTTCCGTGACCCTGCTGAATCGTGCAACGTGTAAACGTTTAGGCATCCTGCCGCTAGAGCAGCCATTTGCCACCCTCACATCCTTTACTGGTCAAGATAGCCCTGTGTTAGGCGTGTGCAGCGGGACTGGTACTTTTCGTGACACTGAGGAAACAGTTCTTTTTCACGTCTTACATTCATTTGACAGTACGCATATATTTGGAATGGACAGTTCTGATTTGTTTGGTTTCACCATTCATGGCAATATACTGAGAGTTAATTCAGCTGTGCCACTTGACAGTGTCAGTACTTTCCGTGACAAGTAGAGTTCTCTGTTTGAAGAAGACTCAGGAAAAGTGTCAGGATTCGAAGCCCATGTTACATTAAAACACAGTGCGCTGTGTACCTTTTGTCATGCTAGCCCTGTCCCTCATTCTTACGGGACGCATTAGCCCAACAGTTAGAACCGTGGCAGGACTGTGGGCGGCTTAAGCCTATATCTGCAGGCTAGTGGCCGCAGCCTTTGGTTGTTCTCAGGGAACCGTCAGGTGGTCTCAGAATGTGTGCATACTTCAAAGCAACAGTCAGTCCACAAACTGTTGTTGAGTCTTTTTCGCAGCCTCGGCCATAGTAATTGGACGAATAAGGAAAAGGTAATTTTTTCTCAAAAATTGACTTATACGAGACATGTCACACTGTGTGGGCTCCACTAACTGGCCTATTGCATTTGAATCAAAGGCACTTACCAAGGTTCAAGGCAATTACAGGCAGCTGAAAAAGAAAGACCTCACTAACATTTACAGGGCCATCAAATTCCACCAATATCTATATGTATCTCTCTCTCTCTCTCTTTTTTTTTTTTTTTTTTTTTTTTTTTGACGTCTCTGTTTGACTTCTTTTAGCCTGTCCTGACCTGGCGACCTGGACAGTGCAGGAGCTACAGCAGAGGTCCCTATTGCTGTCAGCTTATCATTATGACTTGAAATATCAGTCCACACCATAAAGCATTCAAAAGTGACTTGCCATCGCAGCTACCAGTGGGATCTGATGTAAGGTTAGATTCGTCCAAAGCCTCCTGACCTCCACGCTGATTCGCAAGAAATGCGTGTGTTGGAAAATTTTCTTGTAACTTTTCGTCATATGGCACATGAGACTATGTCAGACCCTGCTTTGACAGTCAGTTTGGATTTTGTTCACTACAAGTGACTAAGTAGTATCGAAGACACGCACCACCACATGGCAAGGTGCTTGTATGCACATCGTTTTGCCATCACAGTACAGATGGGTGTTCTTGTCCTTCACACAGAAAATGGGGATGTCTTGTGCCTTAGTGGCTCAGGCCCTCCAGTGAGTAGTGTTAAACTTACTACATCAGAATCAGAGTGTGCAGTGTGTGGAGCATCAGGCGACTCCTTTACAATGATGCATTCTGGTCACACAGAGGAGCTCTCTGGCAGTGCTTCTACAATGGCTTTGCTGGTCCATACTGGAATATGAGATGATTAGTAGCGGTGGACACGTTCAGCAAGTCTCCATTCGTCGCCCAATGTACTCTACTACTTAAACAAATACTGTGTCTGCTTTGACTTCAGTTTTTTTGTATCGAAGGTATAGCAGCAGAAGTAATCGTGTCTGGCAATGGACCACACGCTGTCTTCTATCCGACGACCACTCAAATTACGAAATATTATAACCCGGAATACCTACTTCTACAACCACTATATCTGTACTGGTCTCGAAAGTAGAGATGTATGCCATTTGATTCGTTTGATATGGGAATGAAGCACCACCATTTAAAAAAAAATTGAGAAAACAAGTTTTCTTCTTTCTGGAGTCTGACTTTACAGAACGCAAATGCTTCACAGAGCGGCGATTCTGTACAGTATTAGATGGGTCGATCACATGACTAATGAGGAGGTATTGAATAGAGTTTGGGAGAAGAGGAGTTTGTGGCACAACTTGACAAGAAGAAGGGATCGGTTGGTAGGACATGTGCTGAGGCATCAGGGGATCACAAATTTAGCATTGGACGACAGTGTGGAGGGTAAAAATCGTAGAGGGAGACCAAGAGATGAATACACTAAGCAGATTCAGAACGATGTAGGTTGCAGTAAGTACTAGGAGATGAAGAAGCTTGCACAGGATAGAGTAGCATGGAGAGCTGCATCAAACCAGTCTCAGTACTGAAGACCACAACAACAACAACAATTTTATTTTCTGCTGTTCGCCAGTTTCGACCACACTGCGACATTCACGCTGTCTTCGGACATATCAAAGAAGCTTTTAAAACATGGACATTCTCAGATAATAATTTAAAGATTTCTACCAAAAAACTGAAAGCGAAATAACATGATGAAATGATTAATGATTTATTATTTGGTCACTAGAAATAAAAACCGTTGTAGGAGATGTTTCGTTTGTTATTTACAAAGTTGAGAAACGCCATGTAATTACGTACTAAACCCTTCGTATTAGTAACTGTATACCCAACACTTGCAATAAATTTCAGTCTGTTCATAAATCACTTCGAAACGCGATTCCTCTATTTGAGAGTATGTAAAAGGAAATAATGGTTTCTGGTGATTTCATATAGATTTTCTTAAATAACCGGCAAGTAAGAATTTATTGCATTCGGTAACATTATTATTCAACATTGTCCATATTTTAAACTTTCCAGTTAGATTAGTCGTTTGTCCAAAAACAGCCACTGATGAAATGTTTACTTAAAGGTCCAACAAACAAGAGATATACTACAAAACCAACAGTCAAATGCCCCTCAGGGTTTCAGTTCCTTCTGTTAAATGAGAATACCTATCAGGATACCAAATCTTAATTCAAAAGAATAGTCAGTCACGCAAAATTAGGTTATTTTAGTAACTCCTCAAATGAATCAGCTGGGAGGTGTATGCACGAATGACAAATATGGTACTTTTACTGATAAAATTCTTATATACTTTTTTTTAAATCTGCCAGCCGGAGTGGCCGAGCGGTTCTAGGCGCTTCAATATGGACCCGCGCGACCGCTACGGTCGCAGGTTTGAATCCTGCTTCGGTCATGGACGTGTCTGATGTCCTTACGTTAGTTAGGTTTAATTAGTTCTAAGTTCTAGAAGACTGATGACCTTAGATGTTAAGTCCCATAGTGCTCAGAGTCATTTGAACCATTTTTAAAATCATCATTCCGCAAAAGTAACCCAGATTAGTGCAAAGTCTACAGAAAATCCACAGATTTCTCAGGGAATAAAGGTACTAGCAGAACAAAAAGAAAATTATTTCTCAGTCAGAAACGGGTCTCAAGTTGGTGGTGTAGCATAATATCGAAGATTGTAATACAGAAAGCTACGCAAAAGTACTATGAGAACTACATGGAGACATAAGGTATCATAATAATAGCAGTATACCACACAGTGAAGGAGAAAACTGGTATAGTTACTAATGAAGAAGACTGATACTATAAAGATTAAATGATAGATGGACAGATGCATGCAGTGTTGAAAAACATTTTAACAAGCATTTCATCACTGTTACTTAACCGATGGGGTTGTCGAGTCCAGTAAGTGCTAAAATGGAATATCTTAGACCGTCACTGCAAATAGGTCGTGTAGTATGAAGATGATCCTTACCATGAAAGCTGAATTAATATCCGTGATAAAAATCTTAAAATAAAAAAATATTCTACCTGCTATTATAAAATATCTTCAAAGTTATGTAAAGAGTGTTTATCTGAGTTTAGTAACATACTAAGCTATCCCTGTAGTCAGTCAGTTATCAGTGAAATGTTTCCCAATGTGTTGAAATATGCTGAAGCTAAGCCTTTGTATAAGAACTGAGTAAATGGTTCTTAAGCATTTGACACAGATAAAATGTTCTCAAGGTCACCGTCAGGTATCTACTGCATTGTGGTATTAAGAATTCTATTTACACATACAGCAGTGGGAATATATATATATATATATATATATATATATATATATATATATATATATATATTAATTGCATTTTATTGTGTAAATGACTATACTTTATGTTAATTAGAACATTATGGTGTAACAGGAAATGCTGCAAAGTGTTTGAAACCGTATCTCTCTGAATAAAAACATGGGGTGTCAATGGTAAAGTGTCCTTTTTTAAGCTATCATGCATCATCCAACTAAGAACTATTTACATGTAGAGTTCCACAAGATTCGATTTATGATCCTTAGTTTTCCTAGTGGATATTAATGACCTCTAATCAGTAACAGATGATATGACCATTGCAATAAACAGAAAATATATATAGTTTACAAAGATCGGTTAACGAAAGTAACGAGGACATTAACAACATACTTCTAGGCTATTTTTTATCATGAAACTTTGAAGAAACGCGTTGTGTTCATTTTGGAACTTCCAAAATGTTCCACCACAGTATACGCCTAAAAGACGGCGAAAGGAAGACGTCAGTGTTTGGTAGTGTGAAATTATAGGCATAATAAGTTCATCTGGGTGGAGTGTATCACATTAACTACCAGAACCCGTTATTGGTGGCTAATTTCTTCTGCTCGACTAGCGGTTTTCTTAGTAAAATGGAGAGCTGTGCATATATTATTAATATCTGATATCTCCAGTGCAGTGATGTGATCAATGTAAATAAATGTTGAAATCTGATTTTTCTCTTTGACGATGTGTGGTGACAACAGCCTAAAAATTATCCTATGCACCCTTCAGTTCTATATATTTACAATTTTTGTGGGAGTTTTTTTTTATTATCCTTTAAATCAAAATATGTTTAGGTTTCTTCAATTTAATCCACATGCATGATGACTGTATCAGTTTGGATATGTGTAAAGCTTATTAACTTTTCATCATTTTTATTATGTACTGTGCATTTTTGTTTTCTAGAGACAATCTATTTTCTTGAGGATAGCCGGGATAGGAATCTGGGGAATGAAAAGTACATCTAATGCGATCTAACGTATTAATTCAACAATGATGAATATTAAAGAGTCCCTGTAAGAGTACAATAAGAGAGTACATCGATTGCCACTTGTGAGGTATCTGGAACAAGATAGTACAAGGATGAGAAGTTGTCAGTTGCTCTCTGATTTAATGATTGGCCACTCTACTTGGTGGCCACAGCTTTAATAAAATGTGTCACAGTTTCACAGATATCGATTAATAAGATGTATCTTGAAGTACTGTGAGAAATTCTCATAGTAAATTAACAGTCATTAGCTTGCCTCAGAACTCTTTCACATGAAATAATCTTGGCTACAAGTACTATTCAATGTTTTACCGGTTCTATCAACTTCGCAGATGTAACTAGCCATTTGGATGAACATTTGACAGCTGACAGGAAAGCAGTGGTCAAATTCAGATGAGTGTCCTAACCACACTTTCATGAGTAGATTTGTACAATTTTTATGAGATCATAGCGTCGCAGAAAACTAGCCCTTAATTTTCCTAACAATTTTGTTGTCAGCTTATGACATTATAATCTTTTATCATTAATCTTAATGGGAATGCTATTGCGAAAATACAAATTGATAATTTTGGCTTAGCGAGATAAACAGACTTCTACAAATTTTCTAAATTCATTAATCTTCACATAAGGTTGTGTACAGCTGAAAGTTGGATCTTATCATTCAGGTGATAGTCTTCCTGTACTCATTAGATCATTTCACTATTATTCAAAACGGTGGAACAAGCACTACATAATTTCTGAAGTTATGAAAGTTTATCACCACCAAAACATAAAATGATATTAAAAACGGAAGTTTCTACCTACGCAATTAACTATGAGACTGGCGAGGTTACTTTGAAAAATACCATTCATTATTTTACCAGTTCACTGCAATCATCATAAATCCTACTCTTTGCGTCTGTAATTCAAAGGAAGCAAAATTTTGCCTCTGGACCTCTTTACGCATTACTCACAAATTCCAAGGGATCGCCAATAAACCTCACTGAAGATATTTACTCAGAATTTTTTTTTAGAAATTGTTAGACTTGTAGTTAAGTAATAATGTATCTAAGACATCATTAAATGCTTTCGTTCTCGAATTATTTAGTTCAGTTAGCTTAAAACGAAAAGTGGAAAAGGCGTGTTAGCTGTACCGTCGGACAGATGAAGGGAGTCTGGTTTCATCCTCTCACGGCAATCTATTATTGTTTTTTATTTTTCGGAATGGTCTGTGTTAATACATGGTTATTTTAACTAGTAAGAGCTAACAATATAAAAAAAGAATGAAAGACATTTTTAAATGTTTACACCGAAGCTGTTCTTTATTTATTACCTAAGTAGTTTTGGGTTTCACCCATTCTCACAAGATATGCATTTTGTCTCTAGAGTATGTTATCATACTTAAGAGTAACTTAGAGCTTCGTTATTCAGGATGATCTTCTCCACGTGATAACAATATTTTATGTATAGCAGGAATATGTTCTCACTAGAGTACACTGTGTGTCACATAGGCTTATTTGTCAGTTCGAAGTGGCAACATATTCTCCGTTTTATATAAAACGTGGTAGTCATGTGGATACATCGTGCAGGATAATAAATATCTGAGCTGCGTATAAGTATTATGACATCAGTATAGCTGCACACAACAAGCATTCCCCAAGTACAAAATAGATGGCTTGTGGAAATTGGCAAAATCAGGAACCAGTCATTCAATAAATAATTAGTAGGTTCGGTGCAAACATTTAAAAAAAAATTCCCTTGAACATTTGTGAGCTGCAAGACGTGATGTACTGAAAACCATTAATATGAAAAAAAAATAATAATTTCCATCATCTCAATTTGCAACACAGGAAGGTATATAGCATACAGTGTTTTTCGGGGGACATGTGGTGTTTCAGAACACAGATGTGCGAAAACGACAACACACGGAGGAGGAAGACGCACATCAGTGGACAGAGCATCGCTACAAGTTTGTAACTCACGCTTAGGGTTCTCAGTATGGGTACGCTTGTGACGCGACAAATGTCGGTACGTGTGAGCAGTTCATTGAGGCGAATGGTCCAAGAAAGTGTGATAGCAAACCGTTTAGCAAATACGTTCATTAGGGTGCCAATCTGCAGGCGCCAACTGAAGCCATGCAACAATGTGGAGCAGAGCGGTGACAACGAAAATTAAGAGAGCGCAACCTTCAGGCGGAGTCTCTAATTTTAAGAATTCTGCAATCCATTAGCATGTTTATCTTCATCAATTGGTCATTAATACGTAGCAAAAACATGGAGCAAATGCTCATTGGTTCTCTGATAACCTATCAGGGAACACAAACCTCTCAACGATAGCGAACTGGTTAAGAAAGCAAACGTTTCCTCTCAGTTTTATCCACAGCAACTCGATGGTAGATGTCACTTTCATAGCAAATATTTCCAAATAAAGTGCCAATAAGTTACGCGCATGACACCGTCGCCTTTTGGGAACATGGCAGTGGGGCCATGACTTAGTTCCCAGACGCCTGAACAGCTTCCATCAAACTGTACAGTTGACGACAGAGCTACAACATAAGGGATGTCTTCCAGTTTTGGATATTATAATAAGAGGAAATGCAGACAGTGCGCTAGGATATGCAATCTATGAAAAAGACTCTCTCAGATCTCTACGTTCATGCAACAAACTAGCATCAGGCGGTGGTGTCACCGCCAGACACCACACTTGCTAGGTGGTAGCCTTCATATCGGCCGCGGTCCGTTAGTATACGTCGGACCCGCGTGTCGCCACTATCAGTGATTGCAGACCGAGCGCCGCCACACGGCAGGTCTAGTCTAGACAGACTCCCTAGCACTCGCCCCAGTTGCACAGCCGACTATGCTAGCGATGGTTCACTGTCTACATACGCTCTCATTTGCAGAGACGACAGTTTAGCATACCCTTCAGCTACGTCATTTGCTACGACCTAGCAATGCGCCATATTCAGTTACTGTAAGTACTATATTCAAGAATGTATTCTGAACAGATAATATTGTGAATCATGTATCGTCAAGAGCGACGGTCATCATTAATGGATTAAAGTTAAGTATCAAACTAATTACGTCCGCTTTCTGAATTCTCATTCCTTGTCATGTTCCAGACGTCACGTCAGTATAGTTCTTTCCTCGTCACGCCAGCCTGCGTGAGCTAAAACGCGTGCATTTCGACCTCCACTAGTAACACGGTGTTGGCTCTTCTGCAACACTGTGTGTTACAAAAAAAAAAAAAAAAAAAAAAGTAGAGCGGAGCGCAGACTGACGTGCATCGAAGAAAACGAATGGTACAGCCATCAGGAAATATGAGGTACAGAAAGATGAACAGAACCTCGTCTAAGCCAAAACTGGAAGAATCTTCGAAAAAAGGTAACATCAGGGCCACCTTCCGATCACTACGAAAACGAGTAATGTGTTTGGTTCGGTAAAGTACAATATACACTTGCGAATACCGGGTATATATGACATTCATTGAGAGTGTGGCCCCCAATAGATCCGGCAAACATAGCACAGCATCCCGCAACGCTGGATGGAACACACTAGACGCGTACATGTGGGACATAAAGACAAATCAGCACTGGCAAAACGCAGCCTCAACGAGGGGCATATGTTCAAATTTGAGAAAGCGAATTTGGTGTGCCGAGCTAGTGGATTTTGGGAGAGTATAATCAAAGAATTTAGTGAGATAAGGCTCCATGATAATCTTGTCAGCAGGGACGACAGCTATTACCTGAGTTCGGCAAGGGACCCTGTTCTAACAGCCTTAAGCCAAGCGTGCACCCAGCAGTTCACTCCTTGCGAGTCTGTGCACTGAATGCACCGAGAGTCGAACGGCGGTCCACAACCCCCACCACACGCCGCACCTGGGGAGAGTCGGCCCCGCTCAGGTATACAAAGGGTGTAACGGCTGTTAAGTGCCGATATTTGTGCTGTTGACTGAGGACGGCATGTCGTTCGACATTACTACAGTATTCGCGTCATTTGCAGACCAAAAATTATAGCTGTTACAAGACATATGTTTGTAGGTTGGTTGGTATCTCCAAGTAGGTGTGGCAAGAGCGAGCCATTAATGGCTATTCTACCCTGGGCAGATGGTCAGGGACTGAAGCGTCAACACGTGGATGGAAAACGGTTAGTCTATAACGAAAGGCGTTGTCTGCCTAGTGGTGTACTCTCGACCACGCAGAAAACATCAAGCAAAAATTAGTGACATGTTTGCGAGAAGACAGTTCGACATAAAGAAATAACCAAAACAGTGACTGCGTAAATATTAAGTTACCACATACACATATCTGCACTTAAATGCGTTACATTCTATATATGGGACACCCATGGAATCTCGACGTTTTGCCAGAAGATGATGGAAGAGGCATTCATCGAAACGTCGTGGAATTTCGATGAAGACACACAGATAGAAACTGAAGAAGATTTCATTAGTGCCAGTAACGTTCACGCAAGAGCATGGCACATTTAAAAAGTCAAGAGAGACAAAGGGCAAGTACGTATTTTTGGTTTCAGACAAATTTTTGACATCAGAATGTTATTCTGCAATATAAAGAGATTTGCTAAATACACAGGAAAGTTAAAATTGTTTTGAATCCGCCAAAAAATATAAAAATGTGACTTTAAAATAGATTGGCATCAACGAGATGCTAAATTACTCACTAGAACACTGAGGTTCAGTGTGATGTAGAATTCTAAATAGTACCTGTGGTGTAGAAATGGGGGGAGTACTGTAGAACCTTAGCACGTAGTGTGCTTTTTGAGTTCTGAATCTGAAAAATTGCGTGTCAGAGGAGCAGTCCATAATACGTAAACTACTTTATTTCCATTACAAGTAACGTTACTTAACAAATGAGTTAATGCTTTACTTACTATGATAAACATTTAATGAAACAGTACTCATATCTTTCTTAATGAGTATAATGTGATAGCATTTTAAACTGCTTACATGTGTCAATAATTGTATTAAACGTTGGTAATCGATTTTTGTTACCACTGGAACTCTTTGGATAGACACACAGCAACTGTGGCCAGTAGACATTTTACTGTTTTGTAATAAGTATGGGTACAAAAATGAATACATTTTACACCTTATCTTAATACATTACATGTTCTATGAGAATTTTCGCATGTATTCTATGTTGTATTTTAGAGCTAAAATAATGGACTAAAAATTGCCAGCAAATAAATAATAACAAAATAAGTGTCGTAACAATCGTCGCTGTGACCCAGTAAGAGGTTCTCATCGCATGCAGTGAAAATGCTAACTCCAAACCTGTTAGTTCCCTGCCAATTGTGTTTCCCTCGTGACATGAGTGTGAGCATGTGTTGTGCTACATAATCGTTAGATAATTATTTCCGATGGCATGAAAGGCGGTAAAATATAACATTGACAGCAAAGGTAGTGAGAAAATACGAAATATTGAAGTACACAAACAAAGAAAAATTGGAGCAAAGAAAACGACTGGCTTTTACCCTTCTGTATTGATTCGACAGTCCTTGCAGTGTCCATTAAAATAACAGCCACCTTAAAAATATTACTTCCCTCCTACACCATGTCGATTCCAGACCAATTCATTATTCATATTTTTCTCACTTTCTCGCTCATCACTAGCGTACAGTTGAGAGATAGCCCAAACCTTCTGCGTCGTTTCTCGCAGACGCAACACACTGACCTGTCACCTCCCAGTTGTTATTTCAGCGATCTCAACTGTCGAGGAAGGCGCAGAATTCTTAGACGTAATTGCCAAGGCAAAGGAACTGCGTGCTCTTGGCAAAGAGGTTAGTGCTTAAGTCTATAATATTCAATGACGAATAACTACCACTAGCGTAATTTTTCAATTAACACGGAAGAAACAAATACACACAAGTGCCATTAAAAATTTCTGGACCTTGTCCAGCAAGAGGGCATGCAACAAATGGAAACTTGGCTGATATGCACTACATGCTTTTATATGCAGCTGGTTAGCATATCAGGGCAAATGCAAAATTTTTGATAAACAGATCATGTAGTCTTAGAATACTGTCTCGAGTTAGCGGGTTTTCGAACTTGCAATAATTCCTGCAAATGGGACAATCTCAGAGTGGTATATTTTCATGTTTGTATGTGTCTTGAAGTTGTAGTAATACTCGCAAGTTGGACAGATTTAACATAGAATACTTCCACGAGTTAGCGAGTGTTCGGAGTTGCAAGTATTTGCATGTTGAACAATCTTAGCGTGAGCTGGACATAGAAAAATTTCACGAAGTTTAGCTATTGTGGAACTATTTAAGTTTGAGCACAGGTGACTGGACATAAAAGAAACTTTGGTAGTTTTCTAGGAATTCATGCTAGATAATGTCGTGCACAGTTTTAGCCAGTAAATTTGAGAAACTTTAGCCATATTGTTGTGATAATTCAACCTCAAAGGGGAATCAATAAACGTGCTTGCGTTAAACGAAACCCAAAGTGAGTTGAGAATGTTGTTTGGATTTTGGCATCATATATTTAAATCCTACCTGCAATCTACGAAACTGATAGTAACAAGTTTAAAAGACCATTGCGACAAATGTCTTGGTTGTTCCCTAGATGAGCAACAAAGTGTAAAAAATAAGAAGCTGCTTACCGAACAGTCGCACTGTACACCGCTGGGCATTAGAAGTGGGACTTTCTGTGCTTGAAACACAATTATGATACGGTGAACTCTGAATGTTTAACGAGATTCAAACAAACATTCTTCCCCAGATAATAAGGGTATTGTGTCTTACTTGTTTCTGTTGTAGCTTTCCTGAGGAACAGTTATTATTAACAATGTTAACAGCCAGTTACATACGGAACATCATTACTTCACACGACATTATATCCTCTTTTTTGAAATTTTTTTCTGCTTCACACGTTTTGTTCTGACGTAACTTCTTCCCAGTGCCAGGTTTTTGATATTATTAGCCAGTGCAGTTGATGTGTTGCATATTTATGTGCTGCTAGCTTCAGTTACTGTCAGAATTTGAGATTTTATGTTCACCATTTTAGCGATAATTATATTACCCTATTTACTGCCAAAATTGAATTTTTGTGCTTGTGAATACCAAAAACCTGAATTGGAGCAACTGATTATCAGTAAACAGTAGTTGTAGAGCTCTGTATTGACAGTGATGGACGTAGAAAGATCGAAACGCTTGATGACAGTAACATCGAGGTGGGAATATCAGTAGGAATTTAACTAACTTTTATTGTACAAACAAAGGAATCACGCCAACAGAAACCGGATTTTATCTTACGAGTATATACAGGTAAGGACGGACCTTATAAGAAACGTTCTTCATTTGGTAATAAGAGATAATTTTGAGGTGAACAAAGTACCTGTTATCGGTGGACCTCTGTATCAAGGCACTGAATTTATCAGTTTTCCAGTTTTCTGTCGTTGCAGCGTAATTCATTGAGTTCTACCTGACTCTCATTTATCACTGTTTAAATGCTTTTCCTAGCGACAAAATTTGTTAGATATAGAAATAGGTTGAGATCGTAACCGATAAATCTACCAACTTGGAAGGGTTTTCCATTAATTTACACTTACGATTCTTTGATTATTATGTTTCTTAAACATCTTTAGGCGTACGTGCATTACTCAAAATCAAGAATAGTTTTGTACTGCGTTCAGATTCTTCACATCCATTTTTCATCTAATTATTCCAGGTATTTGCGTAATGAATGAAGTTGCTGATTCTGGGGACTGCTGGCAGCAACAAGTAAGGAATCATGATCAGAACAGAATGGGGAATAAAGTTAGAAGAAAAAGATTTCCGATATTTGTGAGGCAAGGAACCGATTTCTGATGTGGAAGAACTTGGATTGTACGGAAGAGAATAATTTGGAGCCTTCAGTGGTGATATGACTACTGTGCTACATTTAAATTTAACAAATGGGTACGTCTCTGGGACTATTTTATGTACATACTATGAGATGGTGATTGTAAAAGCTGAACTGGCAAAAAGACGTTTTCCATTGGGTTATGAAACGTTTGGGCCATCCGGGCTGGTGACTGACTGGGGCTGACTGGCATAAACTTAGCAGTAGGGAATATCTTTATTTACTCTTTGCTGTTATAGTAAGGAGCGTAACTGTCCATCATTAGCGCTACTGGCAATACAGAAGACAAAACATCTTTCCAAATAGATTAGTGTTTCTTGTTAGTTAACATACGACTGTATTTTCTTTCAGGTTACATAAACTGACTTCTTAGCTTATGTCAAAGACATTTTTAAGTAAGTTATATATTTGTCTTCTTCTATGCCAGTGGTAATCAGCATATAAATTTGATTATTATGTAGTTTTCAGGGGCAGTGACCTTTACATCCAAAGATAATGATTAATTTGACCTTAACACAGATTACATAATTTCACCTGTAAATAATTTCATCAATGTTAACACATTATCTTAAGATAGGAACGTATTTTAAAATTAACCAGTTAGATCAACATTGGTGAAATCTTCAATGGTCCTTTTTGTAGTTCCATCTCTTTGTTCAAAATAATGTCTCGAAATTTCATAAGGCATTTGTAAGTTTCAATTTCTTGTAAAATGTTTAGCATACATCTTATTTCACTGGTGGGTGGAATTGGGAGCCATTATATAATGTCACTAAACTTGTTGTTCTAACAGTGAGAAAATGAAGATAATTTCATGCCAGTGAAATTCAGATACTGTTTTGAAAATTCCTTCTGCCTACTTCAGTATATTTTTTCTTTTACCTGCCACTTCAAAATATTAACACCTGATAGAGCAAATGTATCGGATTCACCTAGAGAATGATTAATTTGTGAACATGTTAGGTCATGTATCCTCTTGCTTTTTCTCAAATTAGTTTTTGTTGAAGTGGAAGTTTAATCTGATCCAATATTTTTCCTCAATATGGGAAATATCTCTACAATTTGAGAGAAAACATCAACTATAAAGGCAAATTATTTAATACTAACAAAGATAATATAGCAGTAATCATGAAAAAAACAGACTGAGCGAAAAAAACACAAGGCTATTCAGCGAAAAAAGTCCACGTGAAAAAACCCTAATTAAACTACTCCTAATTAAAACTGAATTTCTATTTGGCAAAAGAAAAATGCAATCCATTTCCTTCTAAACTGCAGACCCAACAAAAAATTCATAAGGAAAACAGTCGTATCAAACCAATAGTAAAGAACGTGATTAAACTTTAATTCCTACCACGCAAAAGATCAATTACATTTTTGCTTAGAACTACATATTGAGAAATCAGTGTCCAATTAAGAGCTCGAGTCATGTGATACAACACATTACAGGTATCACATTCAAGACAGACCAAAAGATTTTGTCTTAGATGGAACAAACTTGTACAACAGTGGATAAGTTGTCAAATCTAATTAAGTTATTAAACATAATTTACAAACACATCATACATTAGCACTGGCTCATTATTGTATATGCGACTAATTACATGTACAAGGATAGAGCTTAGCATTATCAAACTGCCTTGCTTGTGCACTAGCTAATATGTCCACACAAAATTTTCATAAAAATGATTTATAACCACCCCAATGGGCTAGTAGGTTTCATTATTACTGAAAATATGCACATGGCAAACTAATTTCATTTGATGAATCAGAACGATATATATACATATTCCACTTATAGTTGAATATGTTACTAAGGTTATTGAATTCGTATTGAGCAAGGGCAACAGAAAGAATAAACTTTCTAGATCTCTAAATTACAAAAAGTTCACTTGAATACACACGCCAGATAACCACAGGCTGCATAATTAACAACTGCTTTTGCCACCAAAAATCACGTCCGTTGACATATTTAAGAACCTGTATGGAGAAAAAATACTTACTCAACGAAGGAAACATAATATCTGAACTAAAAACAGAAGAAATAGCAAACTTCATGTGGTTACAGTGACATATTATTCAAAATATTTACACTAATAAGCTATACATTAATAAAAGGAAAACATAAGAAAGCTTTACATAAACCAGAATACTTCATTTGTCTATGCACTGTCATAACATACTGGGAAAAATTTGGTGTCAGACCACACCTGTACTGCAAAAAAAAAAAAAAAAAAAAAAAAAAAAAAAAAAAAAAAAAACCTTAGAATATTTTTCGCACCACATAACACCATACGACTATGAATTTGTCATTTCCTCAGAAAATCTTGTAAATATGGCCTTGAGGTTTTTAAAAGTTAACATGTGGACACATGCCACGGATAGACATGAATTCCCAAGAAAATGTTCACAGATCATCTGAATTCTCACCATCATGAAATTGTCTTTGTTTCCCTTACACCAAAAAGAACAGGAATGCACAACCAATAGTACAATGCCTTTCAATATGACCGCCAACGGAGGAAGTATGTCTACTAAATATTTTAGAAGAATCAGAAAAATTCACTTTGTTTTGAATGACCATATCGACCTAAACCATAGTAACAAACAGTAATAAGAAAAGCATTGTGTTAATTAGATACTGATTATAAAAATATATGTACTGTCTGCTTGTAAACTGAGGCTAAGACACAACATGTGCATCAGGGACACTCTTGCAAGTGATGGATCTCAATAAATTAATTGCACATACTGTTAAGAGAAATTATTAAGGTATACAAGACATAAGGAAAACACAGAGATATCGGTACAAAAAATTCATAGCCAGTTAGTATTCTTACAGCTCTGAATTGGACATATGCTACTAGACCCACTAGTATTCGTGTATATCATACAGTTTCGTGGGTAAGTTAGTAGTCTAGTACCACTGTATGCAGTGTATGCAGAAGTTTGTTTGTTAATGCAAGCAGTCAAGACGGGTTTGTACTCTGCATATTGCTGCGCCACAATTTGCGGAATTCTTGAAAATTTTACGCAGCTGTGGCTAGAAGGTAGAAGTTAAAGGACCTACAGGTATTTGGCTAATGGCCACTGGAAAGGTCCTTATTGAGCAATCAGTTCTGCGAGGCAGGTTTGCGACAGCACTCGCAGATGAGGAAGCATGGCCTGCAGGCATTATAAGCAATTAATGTGGTGACAAGTGTAGAGTAATAAGGCGCGACAAAGCGCCGTTGTGTGCCATGAAATACCTGTACACTGCAGTCACAACAGAGTCTAACTTGCTGTATGTGAGGGGGAGGGGGTGATGAGGGGTAGGAAAAGCTGATGTAGAAAAAGTTGATGTTCTAATTATTAAGGAGGACTCCACTCGTCCCCTCCAGAGAAACTACCTCAGATGCACAGGTAAAGGAGTATAAATAAGGGTGTCCAGAGGCTCAAGGTAAACAGTCGTGTTGATGTTCTGCCCATGTCTGGAGCTGGACAGAAAGACGATTGTTTGAGTTCCAAGCCAACTACAACGACTATCTAGAGATGGATTTCGACAACCAACTGGCCCACTGACCTAACTGCCAAGCTCTGTGGTACAGACACGCCACTCCCGTGGGAGTGCAGGTCTCACACTTGGCACTGCATGGATGCTGTGGGCAGGTGGTCACCAGTCTCCTTCTCTGTGTGACGTCGTCCGGCGGGCTGCAAGCTGCCGTCTGCAAGGATGGAGCTGGGTCATGGCCTCGCAGCTTCCGTTTCCTAGTCCGTCCTCAACCACCGACAGAGTCACCATGAGCGGGCGAGTGGATGTGCTGTGCCTCTTCTACAACGACGGCTGCTGGCTGTTACCCTTTCGCACCCTGCACGGTGGCCGTAAGCAGCGCTTGAGAGAGTACACCAGAGGGCAGGCACAGTGGTCCGTGTCAGACGACACGCGCTGCCGGCCACACCGCCTGGTTGAGGACAGGAGCCATTACGTCAAGGGGGTGGAACGTCAGGTGCCGTAAAAGCAGACTCCGGCGTTGGTGTTTGCGCTGAAACACGTATGAACGTCGCGTCGCCGTTATCTAAATCACCATGGGTACTGTGGATTCTTCTGCGGAATGAAGGTCAAGGCCAAACTTGTCTATGCATCTTTTCACGGCTGGCCCGAATCACTTTTCTCTCCCAAAAGATATCTCTCAGTAATCCTGGTACATTCTGCCTCCTGAGACCATGGGATCGTAACGACTTGTTGTCAGATTGGTCGTTTTATTTCGCAACGTAACGAGTTGTGTCAGAGGAGTTCATCGATTCAAAACGCTATGGTTTGGAGAGAGAGGCAGTTGGCTTAGGCAGTGGTGAGTGAGGCAGTGGCACTTTATGTGGGTTCGGTGGTATCAGTTGAGCACAATGTCGTGCAGTGAGTCTAGTTTCTTTGCGTTGCTTTTGGTGGTTGCACTTGGTGTCGGCATTAATGGTGACAGATACAGTATAAAATGTTTAGAGTTGCTTTTGTAAAACCACAGGAACCCATTTACTTACCTTCGTTTAGGTGTAATGGTGAACATGATAATGTAACGCCGTTTAGGTGTTCATTCTGTAATTTGTCTGGGCACGAACTGCCGTGTACCAGTGCTGTAGCACCTGGTTGTACTGTGTGCGGGTGAATTCATCATCTGGCTAGTACCTCTGCTGAGCGTAGATGGGTGATGATTCGCCGGAAGAATTAATTTGTGGTTCAGTTTTTTGTGTAATGTGGTTAAACGGTAGTTTCTCTGTGTGTTTTTGGAACAGTTTAATCAAGGTAGAAGTAGAGTACTCAAAAAGGTAGAAATACGTGTTGCCACTAATATGAAAGCAGCTGGAACTTAACTCAGCGAGTGCACGTGTTAAGAGAGAAACTTGAGCACGAGAGGTAGACAAAATTCTAAATTAATCTTGAGTTAGAAGCTGAGAAAGCGAGTCAGATTCAGTCGCAATTGGACGAAAACAGATCCTAATGCAGCGTGCTTCCTGTTCAAAACGACCCGGCAGTGGTCACTTCAGTTACTTCCTTCTCTGACAAGACAACAGAGGATGTGACAGTTTTTATTAACGAGATCTGGTGCGCTGTCGCAGAGCACGGGAGTTCAGATGAATCTGCGTTTGGCAGGGACGCCAAAGCACACGTTGTACACCACGAGCCCTTCAGCAAAGCACAGTCGTTTCAGGAGTGGGCCGCTGGACTGTGCCAGCGGAACCAAAAGCAAACTAGTGCACGGGTTTAACAGGGAGACTAAGGACTTTATCAATGTAGAGCAACGACTCTGTGGAAGGGTTCTCTAAGAGAGTCAATAAATTGAGTGCAAAGATATATGTGCGGCGCCAGAGTGTGGGAGCTAATACGGTGTCATTGCAAGAGGCACAAATAGAGCAGTGGGCGCTTTTTCTGCGTCATATACCTGCGGAGATGTCACGGAGGTACTAATGGGAAATCTGGAGAACTTTGCAAGAACTTTTAAAACCGCAGCATGTATAGAGGAGAAAGATATTGCAACAAAGCAAAGAGTGGGCCATTGAGTGTTCTCTTCTTAAATACGGAGCTATATATGCTGTCAGGGGGGGCTTAATAGGGCAGCAATGTAGACAACCAGAGTGTTATGTGTCGGAATGGGTCACCAGGCATCTGACTGTAGAGGTGGAAAAGGTGGTGAGAACTGGCAAGGGAAGCAGCTGTTGAACATGCACGTGAGTGGTTCAACCATTGGAAAGCAATCAATATAGACCGTAATATGGCACAAGTTAGTACACAGATGAAATGCTGCTTAATAAGCTCGGTGAGTGGCGAGAACAGATTGTTGATTGACACAAGGGCGCTTGTGCCCGTTATCATTCCGCTCCTCATTGGGAAGAGGAGACTGGGGCGATAAAAGTGTGGACTCATTGGGTACAACAGTGCCGAGATTGGGGAAACCAAGTTCAGGGAACACGTGGAAGTATTGCTGTGCATAGGGGAGGACTATTCAGTAATTCTTGCGCTACACTTGACAAAGACTGATACATGGCAACACATAGTACAATTCAGTGGAACTTGGTTTCTGTTGGGAGAAACAATTGCAACTAAGGCAATGGCGCACGGTTCACTTACCATGGGGCGACGCCAAATGAAGTGTGTACGTTTTCAGTATAGATCGAATAGCAGGACAAAATACCAGCAGGTATTGGGAAGATAGTGCGCCTTTCAGTCGATACTGATTTGTAGAGAGAAACATCATATGTGATTGAGCCTCTCCCAAGTAGTAAAGGGTTGGATGGGTCACATTGTTTAGCCCGCTGGAGTTTTGCACCTGTGAGTGACATTCACGGGTAATGGATGATTCTGGTTAGTGTGGATAACTTTGGTAGAGGGGAGGTAACTGTCAAATTTTGCAGTAACAGCGTAGCTACTCAATGTCTAAAAGTGGCATGCTGGCGGTCATGTAACGTAGTATGTATTTTCGATTCTACCTGTACGGTAGGAAGCTTAAGGTCGCGACAGACTAGACCTTATTTAAATGGTTGCTTGGTTTCAAAAATGCGTCTACCATATTAATTCTGCGGATACTTAAGCTCAGTGAATTCATCTCCCATGTAATTAATAAGCCAGCGAGATCACATGCAGACATAGATGCATTAAGTCGTTGATTAGCGTTGTTGTTAACGTTAGGGAGGGGCATGGAAAGATGGTAGGGGGCACAGGCAAAGTATATGGAGCGCCACATATTTCAGTCACGGCCACTCTTATTTTTTATTCACGTTGATCTGTTGTGTAGAAAGACGATGTGTCGAACGCTTGTGGTGGTTCCACCTGTTTTTGAGAAGGAAGTTTTGCAGCAAGCTCGTGATCATTTGTTGTCAGGTAACGGAGAGATGCGTGCGACGGATAGACGTGTAGCAGAGCAGTTTTAGTGGAGCAACAGAAAGCGGGAGATGGAGCAGTATGTTAAGAACTGTGTGTCACGCGTGCAAAGGGCCGACATTGGGCATCGCGAAGTTCCACTTCAAAGACTACCAGATGCGTCCAGAGCGTTTTATATGTTGGGGACGGATGTCCTCAGGGCTATTTAATACAACACCTGCAGGGAATAGGTATTTTATCACGATCGTCGATCATTTATCTCGAGTTTTGGCAATCGTATCGATGCCAGACTAACTGGCGAGTACCGTGGCACAGGCGTTATTAAACAGTGGGGTACTGACGTTTGGAGTACCCCATACCATAGTTAAAGATCAGAGTACCATATCTGCCTCAGATTTAAAGTAACGACTATGCCAAGTGCTACGAATTCGGCAGTTACAGACGAGTCTCTTTGTATGCAGACCAGCGCGAGAACCGATTGCGTGCACAAGACAACTGCGAACATGTTAATTTATTGCGTTCACTCCAGAGACGATGACTGGAACATCTACGTTCCCTACGTCCTGTGCGCCTACAATTCGAAGGTCCATACCGAAATGGACTTGTCGCCATTTGAAGTGACGTACAGTAGGAGCGTCCCATTTCCCTTTGACGTTGAAATACATGCACTTCATTCTCATTCACTTTGCACGCCTTATTTATTTTACTTATTTACTCTTTTTTTGTAACGAAAGTACTTTCCATCACTCTCTTCTAATACTAGGTTAATGCCTATATGGCTAGACGAGTTTTATGTTAAAACATTATGCGATCAAAAGTATTCGGATACCCCATAAAAATATACGTTTTCCATATTAGGTTCATTGTGCTGCCACCTACTGCCAGGTACTCCATATCAGCAACCCCAATAGTCATCAGACATCGTGAGAGAGCAGAATGGGGCGCTCCGCAGAACTCACGGACGTCGGACGCGGTCAGGTGGTTGGGTGTCACTTGTGTCATAAATCTGTACGCGAGATCCCCACACTCCTAAATATCCGTAGGTCCACTGTTTCTGATCTGAAAAGTGGAAACGTGAAGAACTACGTACAGCACAAAAGCATACAGGCCGACCTCGTCTGTTGTCCGACAGAGACTGCCGACAGTTGAAGACGGTCGTAATGTGTAATAGGCAGATATCTATGCAGAGCATCAAACACGAATTCCAAACTACATAAGGATCCACTGCTAGTAATATGACAGTTAGGTGGTAGGTGGGAAAACTTGGATTTCATGGCCGAGCGGCTGCTCATAAGCCACATGTCACGCCGGTAAATGCCAAACACCGCCTCTCTTGGTGTAAGGAGTGTATACATTGGACGACTGAACAGTGGAAAAACTTTGTGTGGAGTGGCGAATCACGGTACACAATATGCCGATCTATTGGCAGGGTGTGGGTATGGCGAATGCCCGGTGAACGTCATCTGCTAGCGTCTGTAGTGCCAACAGTAAAACTCTGAGGCGGTGGTGTTATTGTGTGGACGTTTTTGTCATGGAGGGGGCATGCACCCCTTGTTCTTTTGAGTGGCACTATCATCTTCTTGCTTCCCACTGTTGAAGAGCAATTCGGGGATGGCGATTACATCTTTCAACACGATCGAGCACCTCTTCATAACGCAAGGCCTGTAGCGGAGTGGTTACACGACAATAACATCCCTGTAATGGACTGGTCTGCACAGAGTCCTGATCTGAAGCCTACAGAACACCTCTGGGATGGTTTGGAACGTCGACTTCGTGCCAGGCCTCACCGACCGATATCGATACCTCTTCTCAGTGCAGCCCTCCGTGAAGAATGGCCTGCCATTCCCCAAGAAAGTTCCAGCACCTAATTGAACGTATGCCTGCGAGAGTGGAAGCTGTCTTTAAGGCTAAGTGCTAGCTACCACCATAATGAATTCCAGCAACACAGATAGAGGGTGCCACGAACTCTTGTGTCATTTTCAGCCAGGTGTTCGGATACTCTCGATCACATAGTGTGTCACACTGATTAGTGAGAGAGGACGTGCGCAGGGCATTTTCCTTTATTTGTGTAGTCAGTTCAGCAGCTTCACTGTAGCCATGATGGCGCCACATTTCCCTCTCGACCGTTGTTATATGTGGAGCACGTGCGACCAGTTTGAATACTAGGTGATGACCAATGTTGTTCCTCTTCTTAGTCTCTCAAGCTGTCGTATCAACTTTGAAATTTCTCTTCTCACTCGGTGGGCCCCGTGACTCGCCAGTGTAGGAGGGCGCCAGTCTTCGCTTCCTAACATCCCCAGTGCCCCTCTGGAGACAAGGAATCGTCGGTCAGTGCTAGTCTGCTGCTGCTCGTTGGTTGGTTGGTTGGTTGGTTTGTGGGACTGAAGGGACCAGACTGCCACGGTCATCGGTCCCCTTTTCCAAAACTTCAAACACCCACACAGAATAAAAACGAACAATGGAGATGACAACAGATGACACAGGACAAGACAAAGGAAGACCAGACAAAAGGAAGGAAAATCACACAGAGTGTGACAGTGGTTGGCCGAAAAAAGAGACAAAAAAGGAAAATCCAACCACCTAGAAACACACTAAAAAAATAACCCAGTCTAAAATCGTAGGCCAAAGGCCAGACTCAAAACAAAAAAATGACAAACACTCATATTAGGTGATAATAGCCCACTGCCCGAATAAAACGCAAAACTAAGACAGCTATGGCAGTGTCATCTGTTAAAAGGGCAGGAAGCGTATCAGGCAGCGCAAAAGTCTGCCTGAGCACAGCTACAAGAGGACAGGCCAACAAAATGTGGACCATCGTTAAAGCGGATCCGCAGCGACAAAGAGGTGGGTCCTCACAGCGCAATAAGTGGCTGTGAGTCATCCGGGTGTGTCCAATGTGCAGCCGGCAGAGGGCAACAGACTCCTTGCGAAAGACCTGCAAGGAGGAGCGCCACGCACCGGTAGCCTCCTTGATGGCCCAAAGTTTGTTTGGTGGAGGCAGGGTGTGCCATTCTTCACCTCAGGTGCGAAATACATTCTGCCACAAAACGGCCCTGAGATCACTCTCCGAAAACCCTGTCAATAAGCCTGGTGCACTGACAGCCTGTTTGGCCAGCACGTCAACACGTTCCTTGCAGGGGATGCTGACATGACCAGGGGTCCACACAAAGACCACAGAGCGGCTAGAACGGACAGGAGTATGGACGGACACCTGGATAGACATCACCATACGAGAGCGAGGGAAACACTGGTCAATAGCTCGTAAACCGCTCAGGGAGTCGCTACAGATAACGAAGGACTCACCTGAGCAGGAGCGAATATACTCTGGGGCACAAGAGATGGCGACCAGCTCAGTAGTAAAAACGCTGCAGCCAGCCAGCAAAGAGAGTTGTTCGTAATGGTCCCCTAGGGTGAGAGCACAACCGACACGACCAGCAACCATCGAACCGTCAGTGTAGACAACACCAGAGCTCTGATACGTGGCATGGATGGAAAGAAAGCAGCTGCAGAAGGCCTCAGGAGGAACCGAGTCTTTTGAACCCTGTGCCAATTCGAGCCGAAGGGATGGGTGGGGCACACACCATAGGGGTGTATGCGGAAGGGCCTGGAAAAGAGGTGGAAGAGGGAAAATCCCAAGCCCGGAGAGAAGCTCTCTGACGCGAACTGCGATCGTACAACCCGACCGGGGCCGACTTTTCGGAAGATGGACGACAGACTGAGGAAACAGGAGATGATAATTCGGATGCCCAGGCAACCTACAAACGTATGTAGCATAAGCGGCCAGTAAACGTTGGCGCCGTAACCGCAGTGGAGGGTCACCTGCCTCCACAAGTATGCTGTTCACAGGGCTGGTCCGGAAAGCTCCAGTGGCAAGTCGGATCACGCTGTGAAGGATGGGGTCCAGCACCTGCAACACAGAAGGGGATGCTGAACCATAAGCCAGGCTCCCATAATCCAAACAGGACTGAATTAACGCCTGGTAGATCCGTAAGAGGGTAGATCGATCGACTCCCCAGTTGGTGTGGCTCAAGCAATGCAGAGCATTAAGATGCCGCCAACATACCTGTTTAAGCTGCCGAATATGAGGGATCCAAGTCAAGAGGGCATCAAAAACCACACCCAAAATCAGATGTATCTCCACCACAGCAAGAGGTTCGCCATCAAGATAAAGCCGTGGCTCCGGATGAACAGTGCGTCGCCGGCAGAAATTCATAACGCAGGTCTGGGCTGCCGAAAACTGGAACCCATGCGCTACAGCTCCAGACTGCGCCTTGCGGATAGCGCCCTGCAGCTGACGTTCAGCAGCTGCAACGCCAATAGAGCTAGAGTAAAGGCAGAAGTCGTCAGCATACAAGGACGCTGAGACAGACGTTCCCACCGCCGCAGCGAGCCCGTTAATTGCTATTAAAAACAGGCAGACACTTAAAACAGATCCCTGTGGCACACCGTTCTCCTGAACTCGGGAGGAGTCGCGACTTGCACGCGGAATTTACGATGCGCCAGAAAATTGCGTATGATAATCGGCAGCGGACCGCGAAGACCCCAATCATGAAGTGTAGAGAGGATGTGATGGCGCCATGTAGTATCGTACGCCTTCCGCATGTCGAAAAAAGACAGCGACCAGGTGCTGACGGCGGGCAAAGGCCGTACGGATGGCTGACTCCAGGCTCACCAGATTGTCGGCGGCATAGCGGCCTTTACGGAACCCACCCTAAGATGTAGCCAGGAGGCCGCGTGACTCGAGTACCCCACTCAATCGCCAGCTCACCATGCATTAGAGCAACTTGCAAAGAACGTTGGTGAGGCTAATGGGATCGTAGCTGTTCACCTATATTCGGTTCTTGCCAGCTTTCAAAACAAGGATGACAATGCTTTCCCGCCATTGCGACGGGAACTTACTCTCGACCCACATACGGTTGTAAACGTCTAGGAGGCATCGCTGGCAGGTCGCTGAGAGCTGTTTGAGCATCTGACAGTGGATGTGATCTGGCCCGGGAACCATAGCAGGGGAAGCGGCTAGGGCACTTTGGAATTCCCACTCACTGAATGGAACATTGTAGGATTCAGGGTGGTGGGTGCGAAATGAAAGTCTCCAACATCCAACCGCTCTTTCAGGGTAAGTTGCAGAAGTGGAACTCAGAGCAAAATGCTCTGTTAAGCGGTTTTGCAATTATGTCAGAGTCAGTACAAACTGCTCCATTCAGTGAGAGCGCATGGATGCTGACAGGTGTCCGATAGCCATAGAGTCGCCTAATCTTGGCCCAAACCTGTGATGGAGGGATATGGAGAACTATGGTTGAGACATACCTTTCCCAGCACTCCTGCTTGTGTTGACGAATGATGCGGTGGGCCCGTGCAGGTAGCTGTTTAAAGGTGATGAGCTGTTTTAATGAGGAGTGGAGCGCCCGCCGGCGATTTTTAATCGCCTCCGAGATCTCAGGCGACCACCAAGGCACAGTCCTTCGCCAAGGCGACCCAGAAGAACAGGGAATGGTAGATTCTGCGGCAGTAACGATGCTGGTGGTGACCAAGTGAACCACTGCATCAAGGGTGTCATTGGAAAGAGGCTCAATAGTGGCAATGGAGGAGAACAAGGCCCAGTCAGCCCTATTCATAGCCCATCTGCAAGGGTGCCCAGCAGAGTGACGCTGTGGCAGTGACAGAAAATCAGAAAGTGGTCACTACCACACAAGTTGTCATGCACACCAGTGGAGTGTCGGTTAGAGGCTAGGGCTGCATATCGAAAGGTCAGTGGCTGAATATGTGCCATGCGCTATGCTGAAATGTGTGACGGCACCATCATTTAAAAGGGAAAGGTCCATCTGTGCCAATACATGCTCAACAGTGCTGCCTCGGCCTGTTGCCACTGTTCCACCACACAAAGGGTTATGAGCGCTGAAGTCGCCCAGTAACAGAAAAGGTGGCGACAGTTGGCCTATCAGCTCAGCCAGGACATGCTGCGAGACATCACCATCCGGTGCAAGGTACAAACTGCAGACAGTAATAGCCTAAGGCGTCCACATCCTAACAGCGGAAGCCTCTAAAGGTGTTTGTAGAGGGACAGACTCGTTGTGAAGGGAGTGATGGACGTAGATGCAGACACCACCAGACACCCTTTCATAAGTTGCCCAGTTTCTATAATGACCCCAACAGCCCCAGAGGGCGGGGGATCGCGTTTCTGGAAACCAAGTTTCTTGAAGAGCAATGCAGAGGAAAACGTGAAGGCTGAGAAGTTGTCATAGCTAAGCAAGGTTGTGGAAAAAACCGCTGCAGTTCCACTGGAGGATGACATTGTCCATGGCTGAGAAAGGCGTGAAGTGACTGGGGAGGCAGATTACGCCGCTACATCACCTGGTGCCACTCATTGAGCACCAGTGCAAGTGCTATCCATTGTGTCTGAGGGACCGGCGAGATCTAGGTCCTCACCGGACGCCAGAATCTCCACCTCATCCTCAGACACAGAGCTTGAAGGTTGTGGTGGGGGGGGGGGGGGGCGGTCACCGCAAGTACCTTGGTCTCAGAGGTCGTTTTCTTGGATTTCTCTCGCTGCTCCTTGGGTTTCACTGGCTGGGAGGGCTTCACCAATTCAGTCTTTGGGACGGAGTACGATCACGAAGCCCTACAACCAGCTGCCTGTGGGAACTTATGCCACTGTTGGGCCTCATCCTCCCGCTTGTGGAAACCTGGGAATGGAGGGACCCAAGGAACCCCTTATGGGTGAGAGGAGACAAAGAAGTTGTATGGTTCTCCAGCTTAGAAGTAGGGACGGACGTCCGTAATAGGAGGGGGGGGGGGGGTTGTTGCTCCTGAGGTAGGCGGTGCAGGAGCAACAGGGTGGGTAGTGCCCCCCATGGGGAAGGGGGCATGTGGAGTTATACAGCTCGGCGATTAGGCTGGAATTCGCTGAACTGATGGGGCTAACACGGTTGTTGTAGCAGCGGCATATGAAGATACCATTCGAACAAGATGTAGTTGGTCATATTTCCTCTTAGCCTCAGTATAGGTCAGTCGGTCTAGGGTCTTTCAGTAATATCCTGCAGTCTGGTGAGCAACTTGAATGATGCTCTCCGCAGTTGACACAGATGGGAGACGGGGCTCATGGAGTATTGGGATGTGATGGGCTTCTGCAATCTCGACATGTGAGGCTCGAAGTACAGCAGGAAGACACATGGCCGAACTTCCAGCACTTAAAGCACCACATCAGGGGAGGGATATAAGGCTTGACATCACAATGGTAGACCATCACCTTCACCTTCTCCGGTAATGTATCACCCTCGAAGGTCAAGATGAAGGCACCAGTAGCAATATGATTATCCTTTGGACCCTGATTAACGCTCCAGACGAAATGAACACCTTGACGCTCTAAATTTGCACGCAGCTCGTCATCAGACTGCAAAAGAAGGTCCCTATGGTAAATAATACCCTGGACCATATTTAAACTCTTATGGGGCCTGATGGTAATGGAAACATAGCCCAACTTGTCACAAGCAAGTAACCTTTGTGACTGGGCAGAGGATGCCGTTTTCATCATTACTGACCCAGAGCGCATTTTGGACAAGCTCTCCGCCTTCCCAAACTTGTCCTCTAAATGCTCTACGAAGAACTGAGGCTTTGTGGACATGAAAGGCTCCCCATCAGCTCTCGTACAAACTACGAGCCGGGGCTAATAACTGTCACTGCCATACTGAGACTTACGCTCCTCCCACGGCGTGTCCAGGGAGGGGCGTTAAAATGAGCCCGAGAATGTTTAGAGACTGCTGGCGGCTGGCTACCAGCGAGAGATGATGTACCACGCTTCATTGCGGGTCATCCGCCCTGATGCCACCCACTCCGACCAAGGGCCCTCCCCACAGGCGCCACCCAGCCTCAGCAAGGGCCACCTGGCAGGATGGCCATTGCCGGGAGTCCTGATGCCCCAGGGAGATAGGCATCTACTCCTTGGCATACGTGGAGAGTTAACAGCGCAGGCATCAGCAGAGCCATCCCTGTATTGTCAGGGGGCTACAACCAACAGGGTACATGGCGGCCCCACCACAACAGACTGGCTACCATGCTGGATATTAGGTAAAAAGTAGTCCATGTTCGTCGTCAGTCCAGAAAGTGGCACTGCACATTGCATGGTGGAAAAGGCACGCAAGAACGTAGCCATGCCCAAGAGATGGAGAGCAGGCAGGAGCGCAATGCAACGGCGAATAATCTGGCGAAAGGTCTCAATGCACGATGGACACAATGCACCAAGTAAGGCGCCCTTCCCCAATCGGCTCGCTCTTTGGAAGAATTTTGAGATATGGAGGTGAAACCCAACCGGAGACCATCACATAAAGGCCAAAACTTTTGAGACGCCTTTTAGTCGCCTCTTACGACAGGCAGGAATACCGCGGGCCTATGCTAACCCCCTCAACCTGCGGGGGGCAGGAGAGCTTAATGCCAGATCCACTGCTGTTGGCGAAGGAATAAACAAAATAATAAAAACGGCGATATCCCCATTGCACCTCTAAACAACAGTGTAATTCGCTTCGATAATAATTCAACTACTTCCGTCAATTACGGTCGAACCTCCATGACATGCCAGTGTCAACAAACCTCCAGGCAACACCATCCAACTAACAAGCCGAAAACAATGTGACCCCTTATCAGCTCAGGGACACGACTCGAACCCCCAACTACTGCCAGTGCAACTCTAGACTGAACTACAATTAACCTTAAGAATACAGCACTAGATCTTGGGAGACAAGGAACTAACTCTCCACCCGAAATTCTGAAACCACAGGGCGGGAGGATGAACTATCAAAACATAGAAGTGCAAACGTACACAAATAGCTACCAAAATACACCACTACACCGGTTAGCAAACGATGCGTGGAGGAATCTGCACTGTCAGAATTGCACCAGTGAACAGAACAGAGGATTGCCACAGCGGTGGCCACAAGGCAGGAAAGACGACTGGATGAACTCAATCCCAAAGGACGATCAACTGAAACATTCACACTTCTTTTCTCCTTTCCGTCGGCTCACTTCATCGTTTGTCCGGGACTGCTGTGCACAATTTTGAGTCGTCCCCAGTTGTCCCGGCAGACACCGACCCAGCCGAACTGCTCCTGGACTCAAACCCTCGCCGAACGGCGGCTCCACCGCCCCAAGATGGTTACTGTTTGTTTGCCTTCGTCGACGCAGGCGATGATTAGATTGCCATCCGCCTCCCGCGGACAACCAGTGAAGAGCGGACAGAGGGGCCCAACCAGGCCGGCGTTCTTCCACGGGTAGAAGCGTGGGTTCGATAAGAACACCCGTACGCGGAAGGCGGGACGTCGACGTCACCAGAGCAGACATGAAGGCCACTGCGCGACAACCTCCTCTGGCGTGACCGCGCTCGCCTATAAATAGTACAGGCCAAAGAGTCTGCTGCAGTAAACACGTGAGTCGGTCGTGTTACCAACCTACGGTTTCTAAGTACACCTAAGACAGAAGTCGCAATCTATAGTGGGTACACTACAGGCGGGAGTTCAAACGAAAGAGCTTCATAAAAGACCAACACTGAACAACCGCGGAAAAACGAAATAAAAGCGAAGCAATAAAAGACAGCAACGAAATGCTAGAGCCCGATCGCGCCCAAACACTGTCGATTACCAAAAATATTAGTTCCACACGACGCTCAGAAAATGAGCCGTGGAAAGATGGAAGTACACACGACTCACTACACAGTAGATCACATTATTTGCGCAAGGCAAATGGCTAGTCACTGCAGTTACGTTGAAACGGTGACAGCATTACCAGATAACACCTCCTCATCATCAAAAAACGACATCTATTACCCACGTCAAAAATGGCAACAACAACTGGAAAACTTTCATCAACTACAGAAATTTTTAAGCAAGAAATCCAACACGACAGCAATTAAGACCTTGTCAGCTATAATCAGCTAATCGTCGAAACAGTACAATCTGATTTTATTAATAACGCACCAAAGAAAAGCATCATAGAACGTCAGGAGAGGCTTAGAAGTGGCATGCCACTTTCACACTTTAACAACACTGTCAGTCAGATTAACGTTCATGTTTTAGGTCATGATCTCGGTGTTCCCCTACATTTGCTAAGTGTGGTTTATGACTTTTTTACACGGGGAAATTGTGGGCACAATGTTTTTGTCATTGCATGTGTAACTTGTAGAGAACTGGTAACCTAGCGTCCATAGTGGAGGTGATGGAGAACAGGGGAGAGATGTGTTGGGGACCAAAATGCTGAGTGCAGTGACCTGCCTTTGTGAGTGACTCTGGGAAGCAGCGCCAGTGAGTCGTACCTGCAGAGAGATATCTGGTCCAAGCCCTTTCCTCCTCCTACTCAGGGTCAACAGAAGGGCGCCAGTTCATAAAACATTTTTCTTCGGCCACGTGACGGCGACCAGTTGGCATAAAGTGGGTGGAGGAAGCCACGTAAGAGAGAGTGCTGCAAACTGAGCTATTGTGTAAACAGTGTGAAGGTCATAAAGGTCTGTGCATTCTCACGTTAGATCCTGGGACGATACGGACAGAACAGCTGGTGTACCTGTCTAGAGGAGGAAAGGCTGTGGCCCCACTGACGCCAGGAGCTCGCCATGTTCATTTAGCCAGCGCCAGAAACATATTTGATGGGCACGGCTATTTGAGAAGCTTAACACCATTCTTTCAGAAATTGGAAATGGTTAACGTGGAAAGATTAGACCTCCCCGTAAATGAGGGATATGACTTCGTCTAGGCAGATGCTGCTACGCCACCATGCTTACGCTGATAACGACATCTCCCTAGTCTAAAATCATCTTTTTTCGGACAAGAGAAATTTGGAGTCGCTGATTGGCTCCTCTCGGCATGTGCAAAATGGAGGCTTGCTCAGCAAGCGCGAGAACACCCTAGCTGTGTGTGGATTGATTACCAGGCCAATACAGCAGTCAAGAGGTGAGATTCAATGAACAGAGGATAGTTCCATTGGTTTCTGCACTGTGGGGCGGTTTGGTTTTTGCTAATTCGGCTCCCGTAGCGGGGCTTTGCGGGAATTGGTTGTGGTTCTTTGCCTTCGTCGTCGTCTGGTCTTTCCCTAGTGGAGAACTTCCGGTCTTTGCCTAGTGGGTGAGACCTGTTGTCTGTATCTTGTGGTGGACTAAGAGCCAGTGGCAGTTTCCAGCTGTACTGGCAGTGGAACTGCATATCACATCCCACATATCGGGCGTCATGAGGATAAACGTATTCGTACTGAGTCAGCCATCTGACGTTTTATAATTCCAGCACACACCGTGGTGCCTGTGAGTCAGATCGATTTGGCCAGAAGAGTGAACGGGTGCACCTCACACTGAAATCTGTCGGGATTTCAGGGATCAGATAGGGAAGTTTCCCGCGTTCTGATAGTCAGAATGCAAGACCGCTCAGTTCGCAAATTTTCGTGGACACGTCAGAACACTAGAGCTGCTTAGCGCACCGCTCCTCGCCTACAGCACGCCGTTTCCAACTGCCGCCTGAACCAAAGTCAAAGGGCGAAACACTGCTGCGTCGGCGTAAGTTTGTTAAATGGTGTTCACAGCTTCCTGTTATCAGCTGAACCACAGTCTGTGGTATACTCGGTCGTAGTTTATTCCATTTGAATAAAGTTGGTCTCATAGTGGATTCATGTCATTAAAGTCATTTTGTGTTGTAAAAGGATTGATCCGAGGAAGAAGACTTTGCATAGCTTCCATCCCAATCAATGCTTTGCAAAACGAACACTATTCCCTTTTCTGATTTGTGTTTATGATTTTTGTATAAGCTTTATCAGCTAGTTGTACTTACAAAAGGATTAATAAAACTTGTCACTATTTTGTAAACTTAAATACGCCACTGTTCTCATTCATACTTCCTCCACGCTTCACTGTTTTTAGTTCATTGTGGTCGTACATGGGTATACAAGTAATTTAAGGCCAAGTCTTCTTAAATTAATTAATTTGATAATTAGTTTGAGTTGTGAAAGTGTCCAGGAGGCTTGGGCAAGAAAACTGCTGTGAGTAAATTCACTAATTTCATATACAAAATTATGGATGAGCTTATGATTTGGAGGTTATTGAGAAGATAATACATTTCTTTGCCTAAAGATAATAAGATTTAGCAACACTCATGAGTGTATTTACGATTAAAGCTAGCGACGACATGCACAGGCTTCCTATACGAATTCTTAACCTAATCAAAGAAAAAGTAAATTATGTAGCTAAATTAAATTGCACCCTAATGAAAGAACTAAACAGAAATGGAACCCTCTTAACAATCAAGTTACATTAGAGATTTGTCGACTCAGGGCAAACGGATGGGAACCCGAGTTGACCCACGTAACCCCACTCTGTTTTGGAATACATTCAAGACAATCATTGGCAAAACCGTCACCGAAGAACAGGATCTACAAATTGATGACCACATCACGGCGGACGAAAGGGAGAAGGGTGAAATATTCCTCGATATACTCGAAAAAATACACTACCATCCACAGGCCACCAAATTTGACGACAACCACCTGGAAATTATTACTAGGGAACTTCATTTCTGTAGAAGAATATCACACCAGCCGATCATCCACTACTGATCGAAATAACTGAATGTACCAAGTGGCAAAAATACAGCTCCTGGAAGCGTCGTGATTGGACGATTACATCTTAAACTATTTCTAGCGCAGAGACTTATTCAAGAGCTAAAACTTGTATTTAATTAAAAAAAACTGAACTATTCCAGTGGAAACATACACATGTTATCATGATTCAAAACTAAAACTTATATTTAATTTAGCCTTAACTCAAAAAAACTGTTCCATTCCAGTGCAAACATACACACATCATCATGATTCCGAAACGAGGAAAACACAAAACAACCATTACTCATAGAGACTTACCACGTTACTTCCAATAATTGGCAAGACCTTGAAAGAAATAATTAATAACAGACAAAAACAGTTTGCAGAAGACAATAGCGTTATACCACATGAAGAAGCTCGTTTCAGAAAGTGACAGTACCGTTGATCGATAATTTAACTAACAATATAGCAGAAATCCGCAATTTAACAGATGCGACTGATACCCTCTTTTTGGACACAGAACGTACCTTTGAAAAGGTATAGAATGCGCGTCTTCACAAAATGATAAACTAAAGCTGCCCACCTGAAATAGTCCAATTTTTAACTAACCTCATCATAAACAGAAAAGTGCGAGTTGGGGTCAAAAATCGTCCTACTCCACAGCTAAAGCAGTCCCTCATGGTGCCCTCACGTCCACTCTATGTACGATATATACAGCGGACATCCCAACACCTAGGTGAGTGAAAAACATAGTCCTGTACGCTGATGACACCACTTATTGGTGTCATGTACCCATCAGGGATGCAATTAATAACAATCCAAGAGCTTCATCAGCAAACTTAAAACCTGGATAAATGAATGAAGAATCCGATCTAATCCAACCAAAAATTAGCTTTTCCTATTCAGACATAACTGTATCATTAATCGCCAAAAACAGGATACCCACAAACTCCGTTTCGGACACTGGGGACAAAAAATTAATCCACAACTAAACGTCAGATATCTGGAATCTATCTAGATGACCTCTGAAATCAGCAGAAAAACTCGACTAGAAATCTAAATAAGTTTCGTGAAATACCGAACGCGTGGCGTGGCGCAACCAATTCCCTTCTTACATACAAAATACTTTTCCGACGCATTCTGTAATATGGATCTCAACCATGGATTATGTAGTCCAATCAAACGATAAAAAGCTGAATCTGCTGACCAGAATAGATGTACAACATGTATTCCCAAAAATTCCCTTCACTGAAAATTTGAAACCAAGATCGTACTAACGGAATAAAAGAACATATTCGCGTTCAACATCACTACATAACAACAAACTTACAAAATCACTCTTCAAGCACGATCCTACGACGATTCATTTTCCGAAATTCAAGTATGCATTTCATCCCTACATTATTCGCGAAGCAGTATCGAATTCACTCCAACATAATCCTCTGGAAAACGAAGAAATCAGTGAAATTGTCCACAAACGAAGAGCACGTACAAGGATTTGGAATGATGTAGCAGCCTGATATAGAAAGAACAAACTACTCAGCAAAGTTACTTCAATGAACACCCACAGAAGAAGAGAATAGTCTCTACTCGACTAGATTTTAAAGTTTCTCATATTCTACAGAATTAGACATAAATTTTCTGCATCAACAAAATTCCAAGATCACGCTATAGCGTTATCAAGACCACTGAGATAATATGAAGATATCTAAGACGAACAACAGGCAACTAATCCTTACAGCGATTTCATCGCCCGAGACCTTTTTAGCTCAGACGTAAGGCAAATGCCGGGATTCGGTATGAAGGAAACTTAAAGAACAACATCTTCCTCTCAGCTATCCATCTACATGCTGTTAAAAATCCTACAAAATTAAATGAGCAACCAGTTGTCCTAAATAAAGTTTGTCACAGGAGCACAAACTACAACTATTGGCTGAAAATGGCTATGCTTCCTTGCAGCCACCGTCTCCTCCAGAGGTGGAATGAAAGATTTAAGAATAAATAAATAAGTTCGTCAGCGCACCTGACGATGGGACATATCTGGAAGCCGTTGTATTGTGACCGTTGGACCGGCAGTACACCCGTGGATTGTTTGGTCAACTAATACGCCTGGAGAAATTAATGAATCGCAAAATTAGCTTTGTTTTCCAAACGCACCATTTTTGTGACGCTGACGTGTAAATAAAATGTGTATTTGCAGATAGGAATGTGTGCATGTGGTTTTTCCCCCCTACTCTGATTGTATGAAGTACTGGTACGTCGATTGGTGTTGGAAATACGTAACGCACTGATTAATACTTTTTCTCATATAATGAAAAATTGTAGCATGGGAATCAGTATTTTTATTTTTAATTTACTGATGATGATGTTTGGTTTGTGGGGCGCTCAACTGCGCGTTCTTCAGCGTCCGTACAAAGTCTCAGTTATTACACAGTCAATTTTCTTTTCACACTCCAATCTAGTCTTTCTCACAAATCATGATGATGATGAAATGGAGGACAACAAAAACACCCAGTCCCCGGGCAGAGAAAATGTTCAACTCGGCCTAGAATCGAACCCGGGACCCGGTGATCCGCAGGCAATAACGCCAGCCCCATTTTTTAGTACTTTTTTTCACGCGAAAACAACCTCAGTAAGGAATACGATTACCACCTTTTTTTGCACACAGGAAACACATCGAAAGATACACTCAAATGGCAGTGTATTCCTTCAAAAAACGAAAATCTTCAGTTTTTCTGTTTGTTATTTCAAGGCACTTATTGGAGGCAATCAATTAAAATAAAACAAAAGAAGTGATTTCGACAAAAACAAAAGGGTTGCATCAGAAAAACGTATGTGAAGGAATGGGGCGTTAACTTTAACGTGCCCACGCCTTCTTTCCTCCGTCACTTCTATATCGTGGAACATCTAAATCCAAACAAGAGTGTCCACGCAAAAAAGGAGTGGGGGGGGGGATCGCAACTCATCCAACACCTTGTCGATGAAAAACAATATACAGCATATTAGAAAAAAGTTCACGATAACAGGGCACCCTGAGCCACGTCCAATGGGCTGTGGCCATATATTGGGAAAATGCACACGGATCTGCGTCATATCCACTCACCATCACGTAGTGGACGTAATGTCCAACAAGCCACATGATGGCATTGTTCTTCGATTGTGGAAAGAAGGTTGAATCGGGACGCACGAGAATCTCACCCGAGATAGCAGCCTCCGACGTCCTGAGTGGAAAAGCCAGTTGTCGGCGAAGCCATCTCCAATGGCCGTGAGCGCAGGAGATCAACCGATGATATAATGTTTCAGTTTCATGGCAACGATCCGTCACATTGAGACCAATACGAAAAAGTCGCACGTTGGTAGGTACAATATGATGAACAACTTGGTACCGCGAGGACGCCACATCCATCGGGAAAAACTGGAGGCTGATGTTAGACCAAACGATCTTCCAGTTCTTTTATGGCGACAGGGCTTCCACAGAGGGAATACTATGAGGAACTGGCCAGCGGCTTAACAACATTTTTAGGGGGAGATTCTCTTGGGAAAGGATATTTACTCCTAAATAACTGCAACAAGAAAAAATTCCTTGACGTGCCGTAGTTTATAACTAATCCTACCAATATCTGCTGGTGGAGTTAAACTCGCCGTTCGAATACAGTCATAAAGGCGAGCTGTAAGTGATTGGGAGGGGGGAGGGGGGGGGGGGGGGCGCGTTGACGTGTTAAAACGGTGCGACGGATGAATAAGGCAGAAGCCTGAGCCCGAATGTCAGCGAGACCCAAACCTCCCAGCAGGCGGGGGCGCGCCATGACCCCATAAAGGACGCGAAATATAGAGTTGCGCCAGTTAAACTTTGCAACTTGCGGTACATCATCGCAGGAATGGGAAAGATTTGTGCAATAAAAAAACCTCACTTAACACATACGTTTCCATGGTCTGTAGCTTATGAAGAGGTGAGAGAGAGCGACGCTCGTGTTCAATGATTGCTCCCTGAATCTTATCCTTGTCAGACTTCCAGTTCATCGTAGCCATCTTTAGCGCACAACTATCAATTATAACACCCAACTATCGATATCAGATGACCTTCAAAACCCATGGAATTTCAACAGCGTCAAATACTCACAACTGAGTAAGCGGCATTTCTGGTCATCAATACACACTCCCGTAAGAGGACAAAAGGCATCCAAAACTTCCTTCAGCAGTGGCATATCATCATGGGTACGGAGTACCACCATAATGTCATCAGCATATGCACGAATGGTAAACATTTCTCCCAACAGCGACCAGCCACCCAAACGAGCAGCTATAGTTCGCAATAAGTGTTCCAGAAACAGCACGTAGAGCGACATAGGTAATGGACTCCCTTGAAGGACGCCCTGACACACCGCGATGGGGGACGTAAGACGGCCATTACATCAATGGGCGCCCGAATAACACTGATTAGAGAGCTAAACAGCCGTAGCGCAGCATCGTTCAAACCAACAGTCGTCAATGCATAAGGAATCCATGATTAACGCGGTCTAACGCTTGGTGAAAATCAATTAAAAGCAAAGCGCTTGGCACGGGATGGTGGAAGCAATCGAAATTATATCACGACATTCAGCAACGGGAGTCAGGAGAGTACGACCAGGAAGACAACTTTGATGGCTTGCTATAATGGTAACCGGCTATTTACCGCTGGCGCCACTATTTTATAATCATAGTTGAAGAGGGTTATCAGGCGGACCTGATCCACACGCAAACGTCCCGGCTTTTTGGGGATCAGGACAGTTTTAGCAACCTTAAAGCTGGGCACGAGAAGGCCTCTGTGGCATACTTCATTCGTTATGGAAGTTATCGTATCTCCTATTAGGGGCCAAAATCGAATATAAAATTCTTTGGGAAGTCCATCGGGGACAGGCGATTTGTTGGAGGGAGAACGAGCCACAATATCAAGTATATCATTGTGATGGAAGACAGAGAAAAACTCTTCCTGGAGAGATGGCGTCACAACACTATCAAGAAGGGAGGTGAAATGAACGGACTGTGGACCGTCTGAATCCACTGCAGTATAGAGTGCGGAATAGTACTGGTAAAGTTCACGCATGATACAGAATGGGAGGACCACTCACGCCCATCTAGAGAAGGGATGGTAGAAAGACATGTCCTTTGAGATCGCTTGTGAAGCCGGAGAACATGATAGAGAGAGGTCAACTCATCCTGTACGATTGAACGAGGCTGGGAACGCTATCGGACACCATCCATTTGCCTGCGAGTGAGTTGTAGATGTATCATCTTCACACGGTGGACGTGGACGACCCTCAAGGTGGCATCACGAGCTTTATCGTAAAGATCGCGAAGGACAGCATAATAAAATTCCTTAGTGCGCCTTATTTCAGCCGCTTTTTCAGCGCTAAATTTCGAATCCGGGGTTTAGCAAAGGTAACCCACCATTCTAGAAGTGAGGAATAAGGCGCCTTGGACTGGGTTGTCCGCTGCCATACGTCTGCGATGATACCTTCCACAGAGGGGTTAGTGAGATGTAGAGTGTTTAGCTTCCATAAAGGACGCGAAGATGGACCCACTGCGGGACGTGGTTCAAAGTCATTGAAACAGCACAGTGATCAATGAAACTGGCAGAAATTACATCAATCAATAGAAACTGACTATATATAGCGGCAGATACATAGAAGTTGTCCAATCGGCTACTTGAAGTAGCTGTGAAAAACGTAAACCGCACCAATGTAGGATATCTGCAAACCCAAGCATCCTGGAGATGCAAGGAGGTCACCATATCATTATGTTCACGGCAAAATATACAATTGGGGGTCTGATCTACACGACGTAAGACGCAGTTAAAATCGCCTCCCCCCCCCCCCCCCCGACCCCCCCGCCCACAACTAAACCTTGCACGGGTTCCGTCGGAGTAAATAAACAACTTCTTCCTTATAAAACCGCGCTCGATCGGATGAACCACCGGATCCAGACGGAGCATAAGGAAAACTTAAAGTGAGGTCATAAAACTACAGCGTCATAAAAACATCTAGCGTTTCGAAGTCCGTCAGCGGGATTCCATCTCGATAAAGCAAAGCTATACCGGTAGAATTTTCAGGCGTGACTTTGGAAAACAGAGTATCCAGGAAAACAAAACACATCAAATAATACCTCTTGTAAACACAATATATCAGATTGGAAATCGTAAATAAACTGGCGTAACGCAGCAAGCCTTAATATGGAACGCATCCTATTAACATTGAGGGGTAGAAATGTGTATGCCTGCATCCGTTAACACATGTAAGGTCAATGTAAGGTCAATAAAACAACACTAAGGAGGAAGCACTCATCACGTCCGTCTCTGCTCAACGTCCGGAGGCAGCTGAAAGAAGGTATACCAAGCCTCCCTTCCGTATGCAGAGGAATCCTCGTTTTTCTTTTCACGACGCGCCGTTGCAAGTGCAAGTTGAAAACGCTGTTTCACACCACTCCGTGAAAACATACACTGTTATGTGGAGGGGTTGGGGGCACGTCAAGCTCCAATTTGATAGAGGAGCCATCGCTACTGCACTCGTCGGAAATCGGGTAGCACAATTCAGAAAGACCAACATCAATATCAGGTACAGAAGAGATAGGCAATGCAGTGCGGGTGTCGGATGACATCTCCTGATCATCAGGAAGAGAAGCCATAGAATTCTGTTGGTCCAAGGTCTCAGCGTGGAGGAGGGGTGCTATTGCACTGGAACATTGTAAAGACTGGCCAGCAGGCAACGTTTCTGCGGGAACATCTGAACTGACGGGAACCGTCACATCTACGGTTGAAGTGAGGGATGCAGAAACAACACACATTTCGACAACACAAGCAGCTACATCAACTCTGGTAATACTGGGATCACAACTAACGTCAGTAGACAACCCATTACCGCCAGAAGGTGCAGCCTCTGTCAACGCCTTATCAGAAGAACGAGACTGTATTGGGGAGTCCTCGAAATCTTTGCCGTCCTCAGTCCGCCGGCGTTTGACGTGCGCTGCAGGAGCCGTCGTCACCTCGTGGAGATAGGCCGTACTGGTACGCATCGCTAACGGTGGAAATTCGCGAGGAGTAACGGGGGATGTTGAGATTGACTGGCAGTTGACTGCGAAGATACTATGTCTGCTAACGTTAAAGGAAGACGTTTCAGATAAGACTTCGTCAGAACAGTAGTACCGCGCCGACAATGAGATCTCAGCTGACGGCTTTAGTTACAGAGAAAACGTGTTCCTTCTTGCCCTGCATACGTAACATGGATTCGGTAACCACAAACAGTTAAGTGGGAGGGAATATTCTTTTTCACGCACATGTCCACAGTCCAGATACCATTATAACACTGGAAGCGATGTTGTGCTGACCAGCTTTCGCATCGCATATAGCGTGTTACTCCAAACGGAAGCAACGCCGTTTTAAGAAATGAATCGTCCACTTCAGGAGGAGGGCTATAAATTCTGACCGGAGTATACTCGAGTGCCGCATTTTCAAGGAGGACTTGACTAACGGAGCCATCGCGATGTGTAAACAACACTTTAGGACCAACCCGGGAGAGAAGCCGTTCTACTGGAACGGGATCATAAAACTTCACAAAGAATGCATACAAATCAGAATCAAAATAAGCAGTGTCTAAGTGATAAGGTGTAGCACGGATAACATCAGCCAACCAATCTTGAATTTCTAAGGAGCCAGATTGAACACGACGCGTACGCTTGTCAAAACTGAAACGAACGAGCAAAACTTTACTAGTCTCGACAGACACCATGGCTCGGACAGAAAACACCGTCGCCAAGAGGAAAGCGACAAAAAACTCCGATACGCAACTACGATGTGACTCCGGCGGATACACAAACAAGACTGAGTGGCTGCGACACAAGCGACGCTGCGGCACAGGCGGAAGTTAACTACGACCTGCTCGCTCCACGCGCAATGCGACACTGTCTTCGCCGCCTAGACCACGAGCTGCGGACGTTTTTAATCACTGTTTGCTTTGTCGTGAGCGGATTGTCAGTGATTCTCTTCATTTAAATGTGTTGCATAACTATTTCTTCTCGTTATTTTATTTTCTGTTGTTGATGGGTTGTTGTACTGGTTCGTAGCACGTGGTCTGATTTAATGCAGCTCTCAACGGCAGCCTATCTTGTGCAAGCTGTGCTGTGCCTTAAAGGTGGATGCCACCAGTTTGAACTACAGTTCCCTACACACAGTTGATAAGGCAGTAAATGAAATTGTCAGTTAACGTGCGACACCAATCTGCAAAGATTCCGTTACACAACTGGTAACAGCACTGTTGATATATTTTGTTTAATATGGCACTTTAGTGTGACATTAACAATGTAATTATTTTGCTTCTAGCGACCTGCAGAGATACAGGCGAAATATCACGATAATTGCGTTTTATACTTCATATCCAGTTACGAGTTGTTCAGTTACACATAGTGCATAGACACCACGCAGAATAACTTTTCAGAAGAAAGATATTTTGTTAATATTGACTGACATGGCACAGTTAACCTTGGTACAGAAGTTCTGCAGTTTTCATAATCAAATAAAATGCTTTTGGCGAGTATCAGTGACCTTCAGCAGTGATCTATGAACTTCCTATTACAGCATCAGCTCAGGAATTTCGCTGACTTTTCGTGTACTTGTGGAAATGGTCTACATGTGTACGAAAAGCATTCCAGCAGATAACTAGTTTCCTGATTCTAGTAGCCCTCTTCGAGAACGTTTGCTTACCATTTTATATACGTCTGAGGCTCAAACACTCTGTGAGTGGTTTTCAACTAGATGACCACGTGGATGAGAGTATCCATTCGATTTTTCTCGTCACAGTTTTTATCTAGTCAAACGTACGTCACTCATATTGAAAAGAGAGCAATCTCTCACTTGCAGACGATATCTTTTGTCATGATGTTCTATGTACCCCGCAGTCCACCTTGGGGTGCGTGGTGGAGGCTATTTTGTATGCCGCTGTCACTTCCCACCTTTCTTGGTCCAGTCACGAATGGTTCGCGGTTAGATCGATTGCCGGTAAGTCTCCGATTGGACGCGAGTCGCTGTAATTTTATATTCACGGTTCTTTCGCGGGGTACACGTAGGACAAATTAATACATTCGTTGACTGTTCCAGGAACGTACGCTCTCTTTAACAGCAAGCCACAGCGCGGTGGAGGATGGCTTTCTTGCATTGTCTGGCACTGGAGTTCGTTGATCAACTCCTGACGCTTTTGTTTGGTACAGTTGGGACTCACATATTTCCAATCTGTTGCCCTTTTGACATTATCCCATGTGATTGTGCAGAACAAGTAACATAAGTAAATCGTGGGAGTAGATTTTCTTATCGTTTTCCACTGCTGATTTATTTGAGAGGCTGAACAATTTACTCATTTTCTTGGTCACATGACTTACGGCCAACTATGCGTTCTCCTCGCTGGCCGTCGAGTGCTTCCAGTTCTCACATCTTTATGAGCTGGTTAAATAATTTCGCTAACATGGGTGATTTTTCTGGATTTATGGCAACAGCTCCTCACTATCCATTAACCTTTAAAAGACTGATTTAATGTTTTTGTGCGTTCCTCGTTATATTACATTCTTCCTGAGCAGTAAAGCGATGTGTATATTTCTTGTGATTTTTAGCTTCCTTATGGTAATTTCGGCGATTTACAACCAGGTGAAGCGTAATTTACTTGTATGATTAGCCTGTGAATTCAGTCGATGCTGTGGAAACAGTGAATAATGCATCAATGTTTCCACATTTCTTTGAGCTGGTACACAAAGTAATAAAGAAACTATTGATATTATTATTATTATTATTACAGTCAGTTCGAGAACATGCATTTTCTCATCACTTGTGGGTCCGAAGACATATTGGTATGGATATTACTCACGTAGTCAGACATATGTAAACGTTTTTGAGGTGTTTTCAGATATATTTGTTTTGTAAACAACCCCGCCTTTTCTTGCTGCACTGTAAGGCGGTTATACGAGAGTAAGTCGATTGTTGTCTCCAAAGTAGCTATAAAAGTTTATTGTAATCATATATGAAACTTACAAGAACATCATTTTTGGACATAGTCTCCTTGCGTTTCAACGCACTTGGTCTATCATTGTACAAGCTTCCTGACGCCCCCATAACAGAAGATTCTCGATTGAGCTGCGAGCCAGGAATGCACCGCTTCTTCCACCGCTTCGTCCGAGGCAAATCGACGGCCCCTTAATGAATATTTGAGTGGACCAAACAAGTGATAGTCAGAAGGGGCAGGATCGGCACTATGTGGAGGGTGATCCAGTCCTTCAAATTTGATTTTCTGGAGCGTTTCAGCAGCGTGGGTAGCAGTATGCGGTCAGGCATTGTCGTGCAACAACACAACACCCTTTGACAGCAATCCTCGGCGTTTGCTTCGAATTGAGGGCTTTAACCTGCTTTAAGCATCTCACTGTAACGTACGCTGTTTTTTCTTGTGCCCCTTTCCCCATAATGTTCCAGTACTGGACCTTGTGCGTCCCAAAAAATCGTAAGCATCAGTTTTCCTGCGGACGGTTGGGTCTTCAACTTATTCTTGCACTGCGAATTTGGATCTTTCCATCCCACACTCTGTCGTTTACTCTCCGGCTAGTAATGATGGATCCATGTTTCAGCACCAGTAATGATCCTGTCTAAGAAGTTGTCCCCTTCTTTACCATAGCGATCCAAATGTTTTTAGCAGATGTCTAAGCGCGTTTGTTTATCCAAATGTGTGAACTGTTTTGCGACCCATCTTGCACAAACTTTATGAAACCCAAGTCCGTTGTGATTGATTTCGTCGGCAGAATCGTGACTAATTTGCAGACTATGTGCCACTTCTCAATAGTTAATCGTCTGTCCAAGAGAATCATTTCACTTGAACGCTCAATGGTTTCTTAATTTGTGGCGGTAAATAGTCGTCCGGCTCCTTCATCGTACGTAGCACTTGTGCGACCATTTGGGAATTTTTCAGTCCATTCGTAGACACTCTGTCGTGACAGAATACTGTTCCTGAACTGTACGGAAGGTCTTCGATGAATTTCGGATCCGGATATGCCTTCCGACCACAAAAAACGATTTACTGAACGTTGCTCTTCTTTAGTGCAAATAGACAGCGGAGCAGCCATGATTAACAGCACGGCATCGATAACGAAACTAACCTAGCACCTTGAAAATAGAAAAGATATGACAACAAATAAACAAAGCATGCCTCATCAACGTAAAACGACAGTACTACCAAAATAAACAAAAATAACTAAATTGTGGGTAATAATTGACTTACCTTCGTATTTACAAAACAAATGTCTGTGTCCCTTTTGTGGAGGGTGGCCACTTAAACGAACTTGTTATTATCATGTAGAATTACTGGTCTAATACTGTAATACAAATATGTATTTTGCACCGATTGTTCGAGAAGTATTTAACTATTTACACCAAAGCATAACTTAGTAACTTTCCAGAAATGAAGCTTCCAGTTCACGTGTTTAGTCACCTGTCTGTTTATGAGACTAACTTAGTAAGATTAACATATTGCTTTCTCTTGGCAACAAGCATGAGTATTAATTCAGTTGGTAAGATAGTCAATATTTGTAGATGCTTGTAACTGAGCAACTCCTGTCAGGATAGTCTAACTAATAATTCAGGTAGTAGATTCATTTACATACTTCTAAAAGAACCACCAGTATCAATAGAGCGTTTAAATTCAGTTATTATTTTATATAGACGCTTGCCACTCAACAACCCTTGTCAAGATTTTCTAACTAATAAATCAGTTACTAGGTTCATATGAATACATCTCAGTGCGTTCCAGTCTTATTATGCAATAACAAATTCAGGCTGCTCGCTTCCAAAGTGCCAACTCTTGGCCAGTCAGTTAAAGACAAATGGCCTGTACACAAAAAGGGGTGTTGTCGTGCTCTTCCGTACGCTCATAATGCCGTAAGCAGTTTTGTTTCTGTTGTGATCTTTTTCTGAACTCAGCCACTCGCAGTTTATTAAATAATTGATCATTAGTATCGAATCCTCAAGGAGGGTTGAACATTACATTTATTAAAATGATTTGCAGAAATGTGAAGTTAAGAGAATCAACATGACAATTTTTTTGTATAATTCTGAATTCGCTTTCATTACATTGATGGCTAACTTCTTTTATTCTGGACTGTGAAAAGTTCATAGTGACTGTAGGTATTAAAGGGGCCGTCGCTTTTAAACAAATGACCGCCTACCACCGCCACGCCTGTTTCAGACCAATCCATTCTCCATGCTTTACTTTCCACTTTCTTACTCTTTACGAATATGCAGTTCAGATACAGTTCTAGTCGTCCAAGTATTGTTTGACAGTCTAAACGAGCGTAACTCTATGTTGCCAGTGTTTACTCATTATTTCAGAGAGCGTAGGTGCCTAGGAGGGCGGAATAAGCTTGTCGCTACCGAACCTGTACACACAGGGTCTGCGTCTTCTGGGTAAAAAGGTTGGTGTCTCTCAGACGAACTAATGTGTGACAATAATGGCACCCATGTGCCTTTAAATTTAATACATAAGAAATGTTTGTACATGGCAGGACATTAAAACTAGAACAAAATGAACACGAAGGTAACATGCAACAAATGATCAAATGCAACGAAGAGTACTTGTACCACGTGATTGGTTATGCAAGTGATTATCACTTCAGCACAAGTCAGCGTAGGTAGAACTAACGTCTGCGGCTGGCCCCGCCGGAGGTTCCAGTCCTCCCTCGGGCATGGGTGTGTGTGTTTGTCCTCAGGATAATTTAGGTTAAGTAGTGTGTAAGGTTAGGGACTGATGACCTTAGCAGTTAAGTCCCGTAAGATTTCACACACATTTCTTTTCATTTTCAACTAACGCCATCTCCATTCTGTACACACGGAAAGGTTACGCAGCAGGTTTCTTATTCGTAAATCGCATTTGAATCTTGGTTGTTGTAAGTCTTATAAGAAGGAGAATTATCTACCGACACATTTTGGAATTAGACTGCAGCAGTATCGTGACCTATCGGGTCTGCAGTTTATCATTCCACAATCTTGTTTGGCCATTGATTGGCATTCCACGATTGCCACATAAATATCAAATTGATAGGTTCAGGAGGTCTCTACTCAGCACCAAAGAGGGTCTCAATGGCCCCACACAACTAGAGTCCAAGTGGACTCACTCGGCCCTGCAGCATCGTACAGTAACGTCACTTACCTTGAGTCAGGAAATGGGCTTGTTTGCAGCAAGGCAAGTATGTGTACGCGACCACATCTGGAGCACCGTGGGATTGTGGCATGGTATCCATTGTTGGAGCAGCACAGAGAGCTACGCCAGCAGAGGTATGACAACAATGGACACAAGAGTTGGACCACAGCAGCTTTTCAGACGAGTCTCTCTCCTACGTACTGTGTCACGAGAGGCGTGTCCATGTGTGGAAGGCTCCGAAGTGAACATAATATTGCCGTATCCACACAGCGCGTGGCGTGTTGGTGGAGGATGTCACTGGGTATACTACTCAATCATTTCTGGTTTGCACAGTGAAAAAGAACAATAGTTGTGTATCTGCTCAGGCCAGGGCACCATGATGTCGTATCTAAAAAAGACACTACAAATTCGCAGGCTGCTAAACTTGTCATGACCTTCCTTGATGCTCTTGGTATTCAACACTTCCCCAGTTCATGTTCTGCGCATGCATCATCCATTGTAATTATCTGGTAAGAAGTTATCGACAGACTGACATGCTGTCATCACTAACCACTATGGTAATGGAGTCCATGACAGAGCAGAAGCGCGATGACATACCTGTACCTGTGATGCACCTCCATTGCGACTCAATACCCTGCGAGTCTAGAGCCATTGTTGCCGTCAGAGGTGGAAACTCGGTGTTCTAAAAGTCACACTTGTGTTGTGTGACCATTTCTCAACATTTCTTGTAGCAAAGTTAATGTCAGTACCCATCATTACTTGTCACAAGATGGTTCAGGGTGGCAGGAGAGAGGAGGCCACCTAGGCGTCCTTTGGCAAGAAGCTCTGGGTGGCCTGGTCTGACACAGCAAAAATCACCACCCACGCCTTACCCCACATATACGGCTCACCGCCTCCATCAGAGCCGGACGCTGCTGAGACAGCAGAGGAAAGAAGCCAAGCTTTAGTACTGTCAACTGAGGTTACTACACCTCCTGGTCCAACACCTGACTATTCTGTATCCTAAGTGACATAATATGCTGTCTCAAATAACATTCGTGGGTAAAACTCTCATTAATGCTGCCCATTTTAGCCAGGCAGTATAAGCCGCTGCCAGAAGATTTCGAGAAATGTTCCATGTCACTCACCGTCCTGATATGGTTCATCTAGATGCCACTTCTAGATGTGGCTCCACTAGCTGCTACTGGCAGGTCCGAGGTCTGATGTTGCAGAGAGTCGAACTGGTGCCTTCAACCAGGGGTCCACTCACTGGCTGAATGCTGCTGACTCCACAACACCCAGCTGGTAGTCCAGTCTACGCACCTTGGCATGACCAGCTGATGAGTCAATGCATCCTTACTATATGCACACTTGGCTGCTGTCTCGTGCAAGCACACTAGTTCTGCAGGCTACAGTTGTGCCGCCCCCACAAGGGCTACCTCAGTGCACTGACAGCATTGTGCCTGCACCTCCTCCCTCCATGGCAGTCTGAAACTAGGCTGGCAGCCTAACTTTGCACTTCTCCACGTGCCCAAGTACTGACTCCATGGCACCTCACCTCGGCCTACCACTGCTGTAAACTGGTTGGTCTGTGAAGGCTGCTTGCTGAGTTCAGCACTCTGGGCTGACGTCTGACACCCGCTGCTAATGGTAACAACTGCTATAACTAATAGAGTAAATAAATTAGTCTTCTTTCATACTTCCCTGGCGTATTAACTGGCGTCCACTTGGCTCCTACTCTTCTGCTGTCTAAACAATTCTCACCATCACCGCAATCAGTAGTGGGGTACCTAAGTACAAGCGCCATCTTGCTACCACTCTGAAACTTGTATGTCTTCAATTAACAAATTTAATGAAGTGTTTCTCTGCCATACTGTATACATACTGCTGCACTATAAACAGAAGTAAATTATTTTCTATGCTTTGTGTTACCTGGTTTTTAATGTTCTGCAGTATATTTTTCATACTTCAAATATGGTCACGATACAATGAGTTTCTAACATCTAATAGGACTCGACCTTACTTCCTTCACCAGCTCACTACATTATTGTAGTTATTATAAATCTCTTAGCCGGCTTTAAAATGGAAACAATTATTATCAGTGGACATTCAACTGGGTTCAAATCTTCCAACCAGGTAAACAACGCTCATAACCACTACAACTAGTAGTGTGATACCTAATTTAAGCGCCATCCTCGTGCACCACTGCAACTGGTGGAGTGTGACCTGCCATTGTGTAAGAAATGTGTGAAAGTGGAACACTGGAGTGTGACTGTTGAAGTAAGGGGTATAATGGTAAGAGATGAAGTGCAAATAATCAACTGATGACGATGGCAACTTCAAAACCACCAAACGGTATTCCTAGTAATATTTGATACTACAAGATGCAATGTAGAAGTGATGTGTTTCGATTGGCATGTTAGACAGGAAGTCCGTATGTTTGTGGCGAGTCTAGAGACAGTTAGAACTTCCGCATTAGAGATTACGTGGTGTGGCGATTTGCAGTCACAAGGATCAGCAATGTTAAGTTTCTAGGTAGAAGTGGAAAGAATCAGAGGATTGAGGGGGGGGGGGGGGTTGCTTAGGTAAAGGGTATTGTGCAATCTTAGAGTTGCTTTTAAGTATCATGTTAAAGTAGATGTATGGAAATACTTGATTGAAATTGGGGACCGAATAGAGGAAGCTGTTGTCAGTGACGTATTGTTTCAAGGTTCATCTATGATGAACGACAAACGAATTAACTTCCACGCAATGTCATTAAAGCTCAGTTTATGTGGTCAAATACTGGAAGGTACCAGTAAACTACTTTGGGTCAATGTAGGAACAGAATTACCTGCAAAGTTATAGTTATTGTGTGTGGTAGAAACACTGTGGAAGAACCATGAGTTGGATACATAAAAAAAATTATATCTGTAAGAATGTGTATGTGAAATAGAGAGTGAACAAGTAGTGTCGACCAATGTGGATAATTTTGATATCGAAGACTTAAGGCTCTTTAAGGATTATTGATTGCCATTTTGGATGTTCTAGACAAGGATGACCTAGACAGGATACGTTGAGACTCCATCCATGCGCAAGCCACTGATACAACTGCATTACACACATGTCACATATTTTGAAGGAACGGAAGAAGGAGTCATCCAGTAATTATTGGCAGAATTCGAAGAACTTTTTAATCCTGGGGATCTATTACCAGCAATTCTGGTGAAGCATAGGATTCCAGTCGGAAACCAGTCGCCTTTGTACCATGAGCCGTACAGGTTATCCCCTCCCCCCCCCCCCCCCCATCCACACATAGAAATGGAAGTGTTATTAATCAGCTGTCACTCAGAGTTGCATAAGTCTGTAGGGTACATCACTAGTAAATGTGGCTAAGATGTCTTCAGACAGAAAATGAAATATCGCTTTTCCTGTGATAACAGGTACCTTCAATGCGCGTATGGTTACTGACGAATATCCAGTACCCACTAATACGGAAACCCTGGAGAACTCGGCATAATATAAATAATGCTCCACATGGATTTAATCTGTTAGTACAGAAGGACCAACCAAAAACTGCTTTTACAGTTCCTTGGGGTTATTCCCAGTATTGGAGAAAACTGGCGAATCATGTTTCGAAGATTTTTGCATGAAGTTTTGAGCAGATTAAAACCATTGCAGTGTGTAGCCTACCTTGATGATATTGTATTTGCTGAGCATATTAAACAACATGTTGAAGGCAGTTATAAAAGGTTAAATTCACCATGCCTCATCCTAAGCATAGAAATGTGCCATTTTATATTGAAACAAATGAATTACTTGGAACATGTAATTATCGAGTATGGAGAACATACCTGAGCTTAGTGCGAGCTGTGTGAAGTTTTCCAAGCACTGCAAATGACTAAGGTGGTAGAGTCCTTTTCAAGATTAGCAAATTAATATAACTTCGCATTGAGTTTTGCTATTATGCCACGACCACCCCATTAATTTGCTGAATAAGAGTTTCGAGTTCGAATTGACAGCAGGAGGTCAAACCACATTTGAAAAATTAAAAGGGTTGCTACCAATTACTCACTTAACGGTCCCCATAGAGGTCTCTGATAGATTTTAACAGTGAATACAATTGTTAAAGTCTTCTTTGCTCAACAAAAGTGTATTGTCAGTCGAGCATACGAGAAGCAGAGGCTAAAACGCTAAGAAGATGAACTGTCATTTCTCAGACTCTTATATTTATTAGTACATAAAGGATCCACAACCGAATGGGCCCTTTTGACCAAGAGCAGTGGAGTCCAGGGACACTATTGGCTGATCTCCCCTGCCATCCCCTCCCCACGACTCATGTCCCGTCCCTTGCCCAGGAGTGACCTTGAATTTGATAAACACAACTGTGTCAGATGTAATCTGACAATGCTGATGTCAGCGGTATTAGGGCTCGTATCCGCCCGCTGCTACACTACTGACATACCTGTATCTGTCATCGAAACTCAGTTGAAGTCGAAACTCTGCCGATTTTGAACCAATGTTGGTGTTAGAGGTTACAGCTGTCTCTTTTAGATGTCTCAATTTGCATAACCCTGAATCACCTAGAGCTATATTCACATATTCTTCTAGTACACTGCACACGCACAGTAAGTTTGCTTGAACTACTTGCTATTCTTCCGTCACTGTATTTTTAACGTCCATTGACGTTCTTTTTGCACGTGAAACGCAGTCGTGACACAATGAGATCGTAACATCTAACGGGATTCAAGTTTCCTTTCTTGGCCACCACATTATCTTGTTTAGCTTGTTTGCTTTTTCTAGGCGTCTACTGAGAAACAGTTATTATTAAAACTCTCATCGACTATTAACTTAGAGAACATCCATTCGCTGACATGATATTCTATCTTCTATCTTTCTCTACTCTGCGGCTTGTTTGTTGTCATAACTATCTCTGAGTACCACTTTCCTCACTTGTTACTGTACCAATGTACTTGATACTACAAATTATACTAAAGTACTGTTGACTTGATTTAATGAGATTAGTGGAGGTTTTCATGGAGCTTCTTCATGGGAAACGTATCATACGAATAACGTTCAGGTTTTAATTTTGTGGTCGTGGTTGCCATGATCTGAATATAAGCAGCTTACTGTTAGCAGACACAGCGACACAGATACGCCGACGTACACCGATAGGGGTAAACACCATAAGACCGAAATGTCTCGTAACATAAGCAATGAGGTGAGAATGTTAAAACGAATTTAACTGACTTTCATAGCATGCAGCAGGGCACTATTTTCGGAATTTATATGGGTACATATAGGGATGAACATAATGTGAAACGTTCTTCACCTGACTATAAAAGATTTTTAGGTCAAAAAGGTACTTGCCCTCGGCGAACCTATATATTCAGTTAACGAATAAATTCTATTCTTTCAAGGGAACACATGAGATTCTACCAAATACCCGTCTCTGACCTTCACAGACTGTTTTCTAGTCACAACATTCCTTGGGTTTCGGACTAAAGATTTTTCAATAGTCACGTAGCCTGAACATACTTTTTTCTTCCACATACTCCTCAAAGCTTTTTTGCTCAATAATGTTCACGTCTGCGGAGCTTGTGGCCAGCGGAAGTGTTTGAACTCAGAAGAGTGTCCCCGCAACCACTCTACAGCAATTCTAGGCGTGTGGGGTGTCTCATTGTTATGCTGGAATTGCCCAAGTCCGTCGGAATGCAGAATGGATATGAACGGTGGCAGATGATTAGACAGGATGCTTACGTACGGGTCACCTGTTAGAGTCGTATCTAGGCGTATCAGGTGTTCCATGTCAGCCCAACTGCACATGCCTCCACCAGACTGCATAGTCCTCTGATAACATGCAGGGTCCGTGGATTCATGAGGTTCCCTCATACCTGTAAACGACCACTCACTCGACAAAATATGAAACGAGACTCGTCCGACCAGGCAACATGTTTCCAGCCATCAACAATGGAATGTCGGTGTTGACGGACCCAGGCGAAGCGTGAAGCTTTGTGTCGTGCAGTCATCAAGGGTACACGCGTGGGCCTTGGGCTCCGAAAGCCCATATCGATGTTGTTTCATTGAACTGTTCGCACGCTGACACTTGCTGATGGTTCAGCATTGAAATTTGCAGCAATTTGCGGATGATTGCTCTTCTGTCACGTTGAACGATTCTCTTCAGTCGTTGATGGTCACGTTCTTGCAGGATCTTTTTCTGGCCGCAGAGATGTCGGAGATTTGATGTTTTACCGGATTCCTGATATTCACGGTACACGCGTGAAATGGAATCCCCACTTCAGCACTACTTCGGAGATGCTCCGTCACATCGCTCGTGCGCCGACTATAACACAACGTTCACACTCACTTAAATCTTGATAACCTGCCATTGTAGAAGCAGTAACCGATCTAACAATTGCGTCAGACACTAGTTGTCCTCTTTAGGCATTGCCGACCGCAGCGTAGTATTCTGCCTGTTTACATATCTCTGTATCTGAATACTCATGTCTACAGGTATACCAGTTTCTCTGGCGCTTCATTGTTATGAATGAATATGTGTTGCCGAGAAAAACAGAGTAAGCAGACAGACCTTGCTGCTCCAATACAAAGTCTGTTTCTCGATGTCGGGATTTCTCAAGTGCTTGCTTCGAAGAGTTGACTGCAACTGAGATGATGACACCAGTATGCCAGAGTAGATAATTTTTTATTGGTGCATATGGGGCCTGAATATGGCGTGATGAATTGCCGAAACTTGCAGCGAAAACAAAATAAAATAGTTTCTCAATCTGCACAGCTGTTCGGCGAAATTCTTTGTTAAACATTTTACCAGCTGCTGTCCCACTTCCACAATGGATCAACACATACCTTTACGATTGACGTCTGCCTTCACAAGGAAACTGAAGAACCAGTATCTAACTGTAAACGCTCATCATTTTCGCACGCACAAACAATTTCCTGTCCCCGCGCTGTACGCAAGCCAAGTGCCCTGTCTGCGAGCCACACGCACTGCTAGTCTGTGTGCAAGGTGCACCAGTGTGCGGCTCAGACAACACACTGTGAGCAGGCGGTCAAGTTCGTGATCGCAATTGCATCTGTCGCTATGCAGTGTAGATATAAAACTGGCCCAATTACTTAATATACGTTTTTAGTTCTTCTGAAGAAGCGAATACATTCTCTCGCCCATAATCTAAAGCATACGTTGGATCCAGACAAATAAAAACATGGACTTTTTATGACTGAACTTCTTTGGGGGACGTCTCTCAAATGGAATGTCCCCCTACGCAACGTAGAGACTTTTAGACAAAAATCGATGCTCTTCTGTTCGTTACAAATTATTGCCTTTCCCTCTAGACTGAAGCATGTTATAGCAAATTGTCCTAGCATAACGAAATTGTAACATACAAAAATTAGTGTCACATGTGTCTATACTTTGCCTTTATGATGGCTTTTATTCAGCTGGGAACACTTTCAATGAAACGCCTTAATGTCTGTGGGGAAATGGCAGCTCAGTTTTCTGTAACAACCAAAACCAGTAATTTTGGCTGCTTAGCTTTCGAGCGAATTCGGCGTTCTAACTCATTCCACATTTGTTGCATTAGGTTCATGTCAGTCTCGAGGCAGTCCAGTCCATTTCAGGAATATTATTGTGCAGAAATCGTTATTTCACAGAGGCTCCTTTTTAATAAGGTGCGTTATTGTGTTGATAAAACAATCATTTCCTCCGAACTACTCCTCGACTGCATGTAACAGATAATTGTGTCAAATATCTTGATATCCTTACGTATTTAGTGTCTTCTTAAGTGCAATAAGGAGAGCAAGCCCTAACTACGAAGAACAACCCCCCGCCATAAACCATAATCACCTTCGTACTTCTCTGATGACGGCTGGAGTAAACCACTGCAGATCCCTCGTTTCCAGTCGTCCACTGCTCAGTGGTGTCGCCCTTTGTATCGATTCAAGTGCTGCTTAGCCCTGATAACAGAAATTTGTCCACCATCCCACTCCAATAGTTGTAGTGTCGTCTGCAGCTTGCTACGATCTGAAACGCAAAGTAAGTGGGCAACGAATCATTTCATTAATCATCAACAACTATGTTGTGCAGAAAAAATAAGGCTTACCTAGTTGCTAACAGGCAACTGACACTCGCTCATCGTCCAAAGAACACATAATAAAGGTAGCTTACACTATGTCTAACGTGAATTAGAGGCTGGGCAATACAGCATACAAAATGGATACTATTATGGCAGTAATGAGGAAAATTCCATTGCCCAAAATGACATACTTCATGCAACAACTATGTGTTGCAAAAATAAGGATTGATGCTGTGTATAATCGATAGTATGAGACAACTGACCTGTTTTACACTCTCACTCGCTCAGAATCGTAACACGTGACTCAGATAGCTCACACTGCTATGATGGCCATCGTGGACAAAGGTACTTTTCTGAAATACACTCTTTGTCATGAGGGAGTCATTGTCTCACCGGGATTTCCTGTGGTTTGCAATTGAAAATTGAAGCTTCACAACATTTTTTTTCAAAAATGCGTGTTAACAGACCATGATACACAACAAATTTAGAAGAATCCCTTTCATACTTTTTTCATGGAATGTGCCATCCGATGCATAAGAAATTTCTCGTAGTGAATCCACTCTACATTTTTTTATGAGTAGACCAACATCCACCTCTCGTGATAACATAAATAAATATTAATTAAAAAACTTGTTTTAACCAGGTACGCTTTTATTTAACGAAGAGCATATTTCTTGTTTCTAGAGAGGAAGCCTGGACGTTTCTCTAGTCGGAGGTAAGTCCTAAAGGAAACCTATCTCAACAGATCCCAGCTTGGCTCTTTCTATAGTTATCAACATGTCTCTCAATTCGATTGAACGAAAGATAAGACTTAAAACTCAGATGTTGAAACTGGTATTGCTTCTAAAATGACAACCTAAAGCTGCTGACACTGTACTGGAAAAAACTTTTACACTTATTTCTGAACCGCTAGAGTGATTGGGAGTACTAATCGGATAGGAGAATAAGACATACTTAGACAAATGAGAAGAATTTTTAGTTCTTATGAAAAATGAGATTATGGTGAGGAAGGTGAAGTAGAGGCATGAGCAAAAATTGTATTGGATGCATGGGATGGGCTGGCAACATTATTTTTTTTAGCAAACTAGCATCAAATCTAACCTACAGCAAGAGTGTGGATAATTCGCGAGTCACCAGTAGATGCCTATGGGGATGGTTTAATCATTCACAATACAGGCTACTCGAAAGCGAGAGGATTATATAATGTATTGTTTAAAAATTAGATCTATCAAAACGAGCTACTCAGCACTAGAGGTTTAACATCTTTAGCAACGCCCATAAGCAGAGTTGTCCCTTTCTCAAAGCATTACGTTCAAATTGTAGCTATAAATACTCTCAGATCGTGAAGCCTGCATTAAATAAAGTAGGTGTATCAAGAGTGAGATATACATATCGGTAAGAGAGGGGACGAAAATGCGCTTGAAGTTAGCGGTTGAAAGAGTCTTCAACAAATTTGTAGAGCATATCAGTTTTGTTCACTGGAATAATTTGAATGACTTGCGATTAGTATCCTTACTAGCTTCTAAAACAGTAGGCATTAATTCATGCGATAATCAAATAATATCTACCGAAAAATAACTTAACAAAACATTGATTATTGCTTAAAGGTTTTAATGTATGAGAAGATTAGTATCGGAAACAGTCCACCCAAGTACTGAAGAAGAATTAAAAAATAAAAAACGTTGGAGTCAGTGCTACTGAGTGTGTGGAGCGACGCAAATGAGCGAGTTCACTTCAGATGACACCCTGCAACATAACAGGTGCGTGTAACCTCATCTCTTGCAAAAATGCTGTCGTAATTATTACGTGCAGGATTTTTTTACTCTATAAGACAAGTAAATTTTAGTGTGTGTCACACGAAAAATTTTTTAATGGGGAATATCTCTTACGCTTCTGTAGAGGCTTGCGGTTGTGAGAAGCAGCTGAGTGCAATAAGCCTTTCCAATTTTCACCACTGGTTTTTTTCTTACTCTTCGAAAAAAAAGACCCATATAACTCAGCTTACTTAGGTTAATCTCTTTCCTCATACTTGGTGTTTATGGGAGACAGGTATTTCCAGGAATGTTACTGTGTGATTCTGATCCAGTAGACAAGATAAAGAATATCTGATGATTCAGGGAAGGATGCTATAAAAGTTGGGAAAATCTCAATAGGAAGCTTGGTGTGGGAGCTGAGCCATCATTGATATCATCACCACCACCACAACCACCACCACAACAACAACCGTCATCGCAGCTGTCATGAGAGTTTTACACCCTAATCATACCTGTCATCATAGCTCTTGCTGCTGTGGAACCAAAAAATATAATCGTGAAACACGCACACACATATGCAATTTAATAACTCATGCATGTCTTATTTTTATTTAGTATATATTTTACTATTAACAATATTACTGTTCACTGATGTTTGTTTCCTCATTTAATATTACAGAATATACGGTCCTCCTGATCTAGCATCATCATCATCGTCATTATCATCATTATCATCATCGTCCTCAGCTTGTGATCAAGTAAAACAGTACTTTATGCTACTATAAATAATGATGGAGGCATGGAAACCAGCGATGGACCTCTAGAATGTGTTTGTGAGCATTCGCCTTCCAAAAATCGAGTACTAACTGCCGTAATACTCAGTCATGATGGGTTCAAAGATCCGAAACAGTTTCTTGTCGGATGTCCCCAGACTTTCACTGTCAGAGTTCAAGAGCCGAATCGATAATTGAAGATGAACGTCACATTACTCTGTAAACTCCTGCTGCCCAAGACAGATGACATTACGGAAACGTAGTCTGAAGACGAAGAGCGCACCTCTATTGGTTTTTGATGACATTAGTGAATGGTACTCATCCAGTGTCTCAGTGTGACTTTTGAAAAAAAGGAGACTTTCAACGTTCGTCATTCAGCCTGGGCACGGAAGAAAGTTATTCTACTGGACGTTAACATCAGTGAAAATAAGGGTTTTACGCAGGAGTATACACTAAACTGCCGAAGGTAATAGCAAATAATCATACATCCAGTCAAATGATAATTCATGATTTAAGATGCCCATTCTAGCAGGATTATAACCTATAAGACAAGATGCACATCGTGTCTCTAAACGTATCCTATATGCAGATAAATTAAACTTGGCCAACTAACTATTCCTTATGGAGTTGAAACATGTTCGAACAATAGACTAAAGACGTGCTTATAACTGTTTATCGCATCCAGCACTCAAATTATGATAGGATAATTGTAGTAGATAAACGAAAAAACACAGAGATCGGGGTACATATTACAAAACACCGTCGCGCGAAACTTGTTGTCTGTTAATGTTGCTGAATACTGATAACATAGATACATGTCATTTGAGTTACATAAACAACCTGTAGACCTGTGCAAAGACTAGCACTACTTCCTGTCATCATTATATAGTAATATTCTAACGCTGCCTGTGGTGTTTTTATTCCGAGGAAAAGTCATATCCATAAGTAGCTGAGAAAAAATGTATGTGTGACGAATGTACAATTTTAGATTTTAACTTGAGTTTGCAACCTCCTTTCAAAGAATTTACTGCATTGCTCAGTGATCGATTTAAAGAAAGTGTCATTTGAGAGAATGGTTTCCAACCGTTTGCTTCCGAACCACACGCCTGGGTTCCACTGAAGTGACTTGGCGGAGCTGTTATTTTTATGCAAGTGAATCATGTGAGAAGATTTCTGATATGATTATGGCCGCCCGACTAGAATTAACAGATTTTGAATACGGAATGGTAGTTGGAGTTTGACGCATGGGAAATTGTTAGGAAATTCATTATTCCGAGACCCACAGTGTCAAAAGTGTGCCGAGAATACCAGATTTGAAGGATTGACTCTCACCATGGGCAGTGCAGTTGCTAACGGCGTCCACTTAACGACCGAGGCAGCTGCGTTTGCGTATTGTTGTCGGTGGTAACAGACAAGCGACAGTGTGTCAAATAACCATAGAAACCACTGTGGGCTGCACGGCGAAGCTATCTGTTAGAATAGGGCAGTGACATTTGGTGTTAATGGGCTGTGGCAGCAGACATCCGACGCGAGTGCCTTTTCAAACATGACGACGTCAACCACAGCGCTCCTCCTGGGCTCGTGAAAATATCCGTTGGACCCCAGACGACGGTAAAAATGTGGCCTGGTCAGATGAGTCCCGATTTCAGCGGTAAGAGATGTTGATATTGTTCGAGTGTGCGCAGACATCACGAAGCAATGTACAGCAAGTCGTCAACCAGACACTGTGCAAGCCGGTGTTGGCTGCATAATGGCGTCGTAGCCGATACTTACATGAAGTGGACTGTGTGCGTCCTCTGGTCCAATTGAACCGATCATTGCCTGCAAATGGTTAAGTTCGGCTACTCAGAGACCATTTGCTGTTATTCGTAGCCTTCATGTTCCCAAACAACAATGGTACTTTTATGGATGACAGTGGGACATGTTACGGAGAAACAAGTGTTCGTGACTTGTTTCAAGAACAATCTGCACAATTGGAGCGAATGACTGGGCCACCCACATCGCCTCATGTGAATCCCATGGCACATTTTGCGATATAATCTAGAGATCAGTTCGGGAGAAACTTCTGCATCGACAACACCTTGGCAATAATGGACGACTACAGAGGCTGCTTGCCTATATTCTTTTGCAGGGGACTACCAATGACTAGCTGAATAGATTACACATCGTGCTGCTGCTCTACGCTGGGAAAAAAGGAGGTCCTACGCCATATTAGGAGGTTTCCCATGACTTTCGGCACCTCATTGTGCACTGTAAGTAGCGAGACTGCCATTTCTCCAGAACCAGAGGGGCAGACAAGAGGACCAAACACTGAGACTGTGAGCTCGGAAACAGTCGTATTTAGGCAGGATATAACGTCATCGCAGCCAACGATGCAGTCGTTTGTCCTCTGTATCTAAAGGTGTCAGTGGACTTCTCACGGTCGTGCTGACTCAGTTATTGTCAGTTCCCCATGGCTTCGGAATTTCCATCAGTGCCACCACGCCGTGGAGCAGCTGAACTCAGAGGTTGTGGCCCTGTAGTGCAAGACTCGCAGAATGAGCCATTAGGTGGAGTCTGCACTTCTTTATTACAGCTCGGCTCAGTGTGGAAAAGTTTTCCTCTGCAACTTTGCACTCCTTCCTTGCCCCAGATTTTCTTGTAACTCACAGCATGAGCTAGATCTGGTTCCTTGGTACCAACGCCAAGTAATAACATCAAAAAGTTACAGACGCACCGAGGAACTTAATTTGACGTGCACCAATATTCACTCTATTGACTTTTCCCATACAACATTAGCGAATGTGTCTGTCTCTGAGCTCGGCTGTGTGTCATCAATACAGGTAAGAGGGGCAGCGGTACCTCAGTCTGGGCTCGGTTGCTCCCTCTGTCTGGCAGTGACAGGTGAAAAGCTGAACTGACACAAAGTAACCGATGAAAAAAAAGTTTAAGAGCTCTAGTATTTATATTTCTTTGCAATAAAAGAAATTGTGATGTGACATATAGTGACGAGACAGATGTGCACAAACCATGTGAGAAATCAGATTTAATGAGGACATTAAATGACAAGAGCATACAGTGGATAATTTCATGCAAAATTTATTGCTGCTGCTGGGATAACTGACCGGAGCTGATTATTGATCGCATGTGTGCTGAAGGAGGGTCATTGGGCTTAATGTTTGAAATACTGAGGTATGTGTGAGCAAGAAGATGAGTGAGGGGGGGGGGGGGGGGAACATAAATTATTACTATAAATCGCAGCATTTCACACTTTAAATACAAGGTAAAGAAAATGGGCAACGGCTGATTTCATTAATCATCAACAACTATGTGGTGCAAAAAAAAAGCAGGGCTTACCTTGATGTTGTGTATAATAAATAGACTCGCTCTACGTCCAAACAAAAACTATCAAAGGCAGCTTAAACTGTGCGTCTCGAACAGAGAAGACTGTTGCACTCATCTGCATCGTGAATGACAGGCTGGGCAACATTATTCTTAAAAATACGCTAATAACATAGAAAATGGATACTACACTGAAGAACCAAAGAAACTGGTACACCAGGCTAATATCGCGTAGGGCTCCCGCGAGCACACAGCAGTGCCTCAACACGACATGGCGTGGACTCAACTAATGTCTGAAGTAGTGCTGGAAGGAATTGACACCATGAATCCTGCAGGGCTGTCCATAAATCCGTAAGAGCACGATGGGTTGGAGATCTCTTCCGAACAGCACGTTGCAAGGCATCCCAGATATGCTCAATAATGTTAATTTCTGGCGAGTTTGGTAGCCGACGGAATTGTTTAAACTTGTTAGAGTGTTCCTGGAGCCACTCTGTAGCAATTGTGGACGTGCGGGACGTCACATTGTCCTGCTCGACTTGCCCAAGTCCGTCGGAATGCCCAATGGACATGAATGAAAAGTGATCAGATAGAATGCTTCCGTACGTGTCACCAGTCAGAGTCGTATCTAGACGTATCAGGGGTCCCATACCACTCCAAACGCACGTGCCCCACACCATTACAGAGCCTCCACCAGCTTGAGAAGTCCCCTGCTGACATGCAGGGTACATGAATTTATGAGGTTGTCTCCAAGCCCATACAAGTCCATCCTCTCGATACAATTTGAAACGAGACTCTCAGCCATCAATAGTCCAATGTCGGTATTGACGGGCCCAGGCGAGGCCTAAAGCAGTTATCAAGAGTACACGGTTCGATATTCAGCTCCGAAAGCCCATATCGGCGATGTTTCATGGCAGGCTGACACTTGTTGATGCCTCAACATTGAAATCTGCAGCAATTTGCGAAAGGGTAGCACTTCTGTCACGTTTGCGAAAAGGCAGAAGCATAGGTGTGGACATGAGAACGTGGATGGATACATCTGGAACTTACCGTCTGCGTTGAGTTTAGCTATTTTTTTGCGTTTATTAAAATTGCTTAGAGTCTTATGAGAGGAGTGACGGATTGTAATGAATTGTAGGTAAGGAGTGAGTTCCGTGCGTAATAATGGTTAATGTAAGGATTCATTTTAATTTACTTTGCTTGAGGAAGCTGACCAATGACAGCGGTCCTTCTGGGGTGCGTGGCAGGGTGATAGTAGTCCCTGTGCTCAAGTTGCTGTGAGGGTGGAGGAGGTGCCGGTCGCGGCTGCACTGCATCTCTTCGCCTGGAGCGAAATGGAGGCGCCACAAGGTCAGCACCTGGAGGGAGGAGTTCTTTTTGATGGGGAGAGCATGTGGTGGTGATCAGCCGTCAATGCACGTTAAGATTTGTTATCAAGGCTTGGGATCTGAGAAATGAAGTGACGAGCCTGGAGGTCGTGTTTCATGTCTTCAACGAGGAGCCAAGACCAGAAGTGTGCTCGGTAGAGTCTCAGGGGAATGCGAAAAGTTACAGAAATCTTATGAACGATTACGGGAACACATGCAGTAACCAGTCAAAGTTGTACAGCATTCGCGATGTCGATGAAATAAAGGTTGGATATTTGCTTGTTGGAGAGTTTTGAAGAGTGTTTTCGGTATGGAAAACACCACTGACCTCTAAGAGTTCAACGGGAGTGTAGAGGCAGTGAAGAAATTGGCAGCGGGTAGCACGTTATTGGTGGAGTGGCACACCACGCAGATAACACGCTAGGAACGTGACTTCTTCAGCAATACGCGTATGTTACGGAAGGTGCAGAGCGAAGTGATGGAATATCAAAAGATATCAGGGGCGGCCATAAATAGCGATAGGGGAATCACACAAGCGCTGGTGGATGTATTGGCTGTGAGAGTGAAATGGCTGTTGTAATCACTAGTGGACTACATTTGGGACACGTGGGTGGTGATGACGAGCTTGTAGGAAGCTCTTCAGCAGATGTCACATGGGCAGCTGAGTCCATTTGTGTTATCATCAGAGCAATAGTTTTGGAGCTACGAAAGGTGCGAGGGTAACTTCCGCCAGACTTGGGGCTGATTACAGATCTCAGGGACAAGGCGACTGGAACTGAAAGGTGCGTTGTTGATTAATGGGAAGGCATATGGCATAACAGGGAAAATATTCCATCTACCAGCTATGCTCATGGGGACAACCGAGCTGAATGTAAGAAAGGCGCAGTTGTAGCGGCTAGAGTAACCGCTAGAGGATCTTCCGATGCGAATTTCAGCCTCCTTCAGTAACACACTGATTTCAGAACGTATCCATTCCCGAAACGACTCACAGCTATGTAAGAAGGACGGATTTTAGAAGAGCTGTTGATGTAGCATGTGCAGGAGAATGGGGCAGAGGAACAACCAAACTGCGACCATGCGCATAAGATACCTGGTACTGTTGTGATTATGACGCTACTGTTTGTAGACTTCATCTTCCTATCTGTAAACCCACCCATAAGTGTGATCCACTGGTAGTATACATTCTCGTAGAATGGATCCCTGGGTCTCGAGGGTGAGTGCATGGGAAATATTGTACCGTGTGTGTTCATGAGGAATGTGCTAGAAGGATAGAAGGCCCTGAGCATGCTGTGTGGTAAGGTGAAAGAATTGCCAAGGGCACAAGAAAAGCAGGATAATAAAAGTAGAATGTGATATGCGTTCCAAGAGATCCAGTGGCCTGTTAAGTCAAGAAGTAAATAAATAGTCTAAGAAGAAATATGATGAGTTATGATAACATGTTAAATGCAGTCTCTAAACCGTATCGTATAAGCCACCAGATACTCTTGTGATGGGATTTTTTTCTGTAAAATGTGATATGGTATTCACTGGATGTCGTAATCTTAGATGTAAATCTCTTCCAAATGCGGGCCCAGAAGCTATGTCTGACCATTGGAGTGGGAAGTGTAGTGCCATTACTATTTTGAGGGCAAATCTGTGAGAGTCTGGTGGCAAAGCTTTGCTGCAAAGATTGCTGCTGGCATGTGCGTGGTTTCGGCGTTTCATTTACAGTAACAGGGCTGTTTATCTGTTTATCCAACTTGAGACGGATCAGGCTTGGTGCTGAAAAATCTGCCAGCACAACCGTAACATAAGGTTCCTGCATATTGGCAAGGAATTTCCTCCACTGTCAGGCTTCAGTGGTGTCCAGAAAGCGAATGAAAACGGCGCATTGTGCATGACAGGCGCACTGCTGGCCTGTAGCTCTAACTGTCGTTTTGAAGCCAGCAGTGCCAGCAGAACACGCAGGCTTCACCCTCTGAGGGGACGATATGGAGCCGTCAGCAGCAGCCACAAGTTGGGGTCTCTCTCTCTCTCTCTCTCTCTCTCTCTCTCTCTCTATATATATATATATATATATATATATATATATATATATATATACCTTGCTGCCACGGCGGGGTAGGGCTATCCCAGGCTCATTCCGTCTTTGGGATTGGTGCCCGCCCAGGGCTCAACAGTGGCAGCCGCTTTCGGCACTGTCTTAAGGGGAGTGGCCGCGGCGCCCACCATCATCCACGAGGACATAGCCGCCTGTTGAGGAAATGGCTACTGCTGGGAGTATGCCATCTGTCAGCGAGCGCAGCGGAGGCAGTGTGACTACGTCATAACTCACATAACGGTGCAGTAGGCACAGGCGTCATCAGTCCTGGGTACACGTCTCACAGCCAGCCAGCTGCCTCCACGCCGGCCACGCAACGCCCACCAGGATCTGAGTGAAGTAAATCGTTTTGTTTATTTTTTCATAGCTGTGTTTCTCTGAGTTGCCGTTCGATTCCCGGCTGGGGCGAGGATTTTCTCCGCTCAGGGACTAGGTGTTGTGTTGTCTCCATCATCATTTCATCCCCATTCGGCGCGTAGTTCGCTCAATGTGGCGTCGAATATAATAAGACCTGCACCAAGGATGCAGGACCTGCCCCGTAAGGGGCCTCCCGGCCAATGACGCCAAACGCTCATTTTCATTTTTTCTGAGTTGCCACCCACCTGCAACTTCGCCACAACCCTGGACCACACACCTTCTCCCACTGAAGCCACCACATTCCTCCCGGGGTTGACTTCAGTATCTATAAGCATGGGATATTACCTTGCTCGTACATTTGCTAATATTTTACAACACAATGCTCAGAACTATTTATTTTTATAACCATTACGAATGGGTTAGTGAAATTCGTTATTTCACCGATATGTGGATGACATACTAATTTTACTTGGTATATATATATATATATATATATATATATATATATATATATATATATATATATATATATATTGTTTTCTCTTTACATTTTACATTCTGCCCAAATTTCCCTTATTCGTATGCTGTGTTTCTGCTTCTGTTCTTCGGGCCATTTTAGGTCTTGTGTTCTCTTCGGCTTCTCTTTTTTCCTGTTCGCCCAGTGTTCCTTCATCCCTTGACTGTGTTCCTGTCGTCTCTGTTCAGTCCATTGTGTTCGTTTGTTGTGTACTGTCTCTTGTAATTTGTTTTTTCTGATCAAGTTCCTAAGGAGTGTTTTGTTTTGTATTGTTTCCTGTGTGATGTTGAGTTTCTCCATCCCATTTCCTACTTCATTCATCCATTTGTTGTTTTTCCTTGTGCTAACCCAGTTAAAGATCCGTCTCATTATCCTATGCGATGCTATTCTGCTGAGGTGTCCGTAAAACTGTAGTCTTCGTTTCACTCTTCTCTCTTCATTAGATACGTCATTACGTCATTTCTTCCTGTAATCTGTATTGTTTCCCCTAGGTACTTGAAGTTTTCTGTTCTGTGTATTGTCTCATATTTTGTGTGTCGTGATGAGTGTTTTTGGGTGCTCATTAACTATCTTTTCTGGTATGATACCTGTAGTCCGGCCTTGGCTTCGATTTCGTGTAGTTCCTCTATGGCTCATATTGTCTCTGTTTCTCGTACCGTTGCGATGGCTAAATCGTCTGCGAACGCCAGGCACTTGACTCTTACTTATCCTAACAGGACTCCTTTCTGTGTCCTTTCCCATTCTTCCACTATTTTGTCCAGTACTATGTTGAACAGCAATGGCGAGAGGCCTGAGTCCTTTTTTGACTTCGAATTGTTCTGAGAGCTCTCAACAGAACTTCACTTTAGATGTCGCGTTTGTTAGTGTTTGCTGAATTGTGGTTAGTGTCTTCTTATCTACTCTGTATTCTTTCAGTATTTCAAAGAGGGTTTCTCTGTCTATTGAGTCGTACGCCTTCTTGAAGTCGACGGAGGTGATGATTATGTTCCGTTTGTGTTGCAGTATCATCTCAAGGTTCCATATCTGTTCAGCGCACGACATGTCTTTACGAAACCCAGCCTGGTATTCGCCAATCAGGAGGTCTGTTTGCTTCTCCAGTCTATTTGGCAGTGCTTTCGAAAGTTCTGTAAATGTCACAAAATATTTGGGAAAATTTTGGGATAAAATAAAAAACGCACGTCATACAATCAACTTGCCAATAAGTGTCAAAGCAAAACAGAATGCTACCACGTATTTCTCACAAACTAGAACAATCCCACAAATTTACCCATTCCATTGTTTCTAAGTTAAAATGCGGTAGCCTAGAGAAAATATGTACAGGACAGAGAGGAAGAAATTTCGAAGCAGTATTCACAGAAGTTCTGAATCACACAGACATCAAACTGTCTTCATTTTCTTCACACCTAAACCTCAGAAAATGACACAATATGATGTCTGTCAGTCCTCACAGCCGCAGAAAAAGGTAGTTTGCTAAATATTTTAGAATAAATATAGAGTTTCAAAATTATGAGGAATCACCCTGACATATTTAGAACGAAAAGACCGACTTAAAACGTAGAGACATTTATTGAAAATTCCAGCAGCGTTGTTGTAAATGTTGAATGTGGAAGTAAATACCTTGTGTTTAGAAATTCCATCTACAAGAAATAAAGTGGTGTTTTGGAATGGAGAGAGGAAAATTCCTTTCTTTCTTCTTCTCCTTTATTGAGGAATGAAAGAATGGTCACCAGTAATATTTTTTATTTACCGCGTAACATAAAATATCAATACAGAACTACAATATTTAAATGAATAAATTATGATTAAAAACAATAAAAAATTTATATTTGTGGTATGACAACGAAAATCACTGAGTGGGAAGATAAATCTGCGGCTGTAATGTGCATGACGAGTTAGCTATCTCGTTGTTGGTCTTTGTGAGAGGCCCATAGGTGTTTTTGTATTACTCAGCTGATGTTCTCATTTAAATATAAAGCAACGCTTGTTATCGTGCGAAATTCATCAAATTTAGCGGCAAGTAGCTCAGCAGTATTGCAATACAGTGTATCAGTTGTCACGCAAAATACAGATCGCTAGAATAGTAAGTCAGACGTATTGTATCATGAAAGGGTATTAGGCCACATAATAGCAGAACAAAAGATAACAACATTTATCCTGATTTGGCTACTTGGTTCATATGCGCAAACGAGAACATAGAATGTTCTGGATTCTACATAAGAACATCTACGACAGTGACCAAAGGTTGCCTCTCTCTCACACTCCGCAGCATGTGCATCTATCCATGTCCGCCCCCCCCCCCCCCCCTTCTTCCTTCATGTTAGCAGAGTCGTTATTAATTTTAGTTTAACTAAATATGCTGCATGGTTAATTGTGCTAGAATTCGTAGAAACGTGTGTGAAAATAAAGTGATGGAAAAGGTTCAATACAAATAACTGAATCAGGTGCGTTATTCAACTTGGGATTAACATACGTAGTTCAACTGAAAATTCTATGACGTTCATTACGGCAGAGTTACGTGGAGAGATAATGATTCTCAAACCTACCCCAATTCTGTAAATGAGTGTTTTCACTTATTTGATGTCGATGTAATACGTGGTTTCAATTTAGGTAAACCACGTCCGTAATTTCAAGCATGCACACACTAGAAAATACGGTGTAATTGCAATAGAAAAGCGGCAAAGTTGATAGTAAATTGCGAGAGGGAGTACTTTAGTCTCTGAACACGTGTGTAGGAGAAATGGGGCAAGAGTTTCCGTTTCTCCCGATGATTTAGGTTTGTTTAGTTTATCTAGAAGACTGTCGAAATTACTCCTGCAACAGGCAACCGCCATTTCGTTCTCCAAGAGATTTAGCGCGCCATCTGTGTTGCTCCCGACCGTGAGTGTGTATGACTTCTCATGTCTTCTTATTTGCTATGCTCCTTACCTTCATTTACTCTACTCATAATGTTTAGAGCTCGCAGGCTCTCTCTCTCATCTATCAAGGCTTCCACTGTGATACTCATTGTACTGAACGTTGGGAAGTGTTAAGTCGATGTCTTTTACGAAAGAATAATAATAATTCTCGCAGTTGATCACTGTATAATGGTAACGTCAGTGCTATTAATTGCGTGGAATGAGTATAGCTACTTACACACAAGATTACATACTCTCATACGCAATAATTTGTGTCTCATTAGACTTACCTCAGTTTTCTTCATTTGCGTTGTGAAGAGATCCAGCGGCATATACGGATAGTCGAGTTTCTGATTTGATTTAAATGGTCATATTTTCATACCGGCGTTCGTTGTTCTATAGTTATGATTACAGCTGCGTTATTAATCATGATCCATTACGCTCATAGTGGTTTGTGGCAACATGTGCTAAGAAAAACACATGCGTCAAGTAAATGCTACCTCATGGCTGTGTTAACACTGTTAATCAGTTATATATCGAGTATTCTATAACTGAAGATCTGTTTTCTTCCATTACAGGTACTGGAGATTCCTGCAGTGCTAGCCCATGCTGAAATGGAGAGTAGGAGAGACCTCTTAAGATCAGTAGCACCATACCACGCCATCTGCAAGGTTTTCGGGCTGACGCCGTTCACAGTGGACACTGAGAGGCGTGAGCTACGGAGGACACGTGCTGGTACACTGTACGCAGCGGTTGTTCTCCTTATGACCCTGGTATCATCAACACTTGTATGGTACTGGGTGCAAATATTGCACGTCAGAAGAAAGGATTCCTTAAACTTTGTGTGGCTGGTTGCCTCTGCTGCGGCGCTCTACGTCACCATGATTACGGCGGTCGCTACAGACCTGTTTCGAAACACCCGCAGGTACCAGAAGATCTTCACACTGTTGTCATATCGGGACGGCGGCGTCTTGGATTCTCATCGTTTCTCCAATAGGGCAGCAAAGACCTCCTATGTGGCAGCTTACGCCATGTCTCTAGCTCTGCTCGTTGCTCTTGTTACATTGGATTGTTCGAGGAACGGCATGAGCTGGGAACTTCTCCCCATACTCTTCGCAAATAGTATTGTACCAACTGCTGTTTCAAAGTATGTGGCACTTGTTCTTCTGGTGAGGGGTGACATACGACAACTCAACCAGTGTCTGGGAGCTTCGGAGCAAATGATCAGCCAGCGCCGACCACTTGCAGATCGGTACCGGAAACTGAGGAGAGTCTACTCGGCACTGTGCCACATGTCGCAGGAGGTTCTGTCGGCGCACGAGCCATTCTTAGTTTCTTGCATGGCGACAGCACTGTGCAGCATTTCCTGGAACGTTGTTGCAATAATTTTATTAGAGCGGGATAGATGGACACACGTGATATGTATTTTGTTTTTTTCGTGGCAGTCGTCACAGGTGTTAATGGTAACGTCGGCCTCGCACGCGCTGTCCAGGGAATCTGCGCAGACAGCTCCTGTCCTGTGCCGGCTACTGCTGGGTTCGAATCTCAGCAGCACAGAAGCGGTGGAGCTGCGTCGCTTCTGGCGCCTGGCACGCAGCCAAAGTCCCGCTCATCAGCTGTGCGGCGTCACTCCGTTGGATCTGCGGATGTTGGTGACGTCCTTGTCCTTCATCACAACCTGTATTGTCATACTGTCGACTTTCTGGGCAGTATTCTGAAGAATCACTAGTTCTAAGAATTAATAAGAGCAGTATTGCTAAAACAGTGATGCTATGACTACGGTTTTATAGAATATATCATATGTTATATTAACTTGTACTTGAAGTGTAGGACACTATTTAATTTATTTATGTTACACGTCTAGTTCCGTTCGACAATTTTGAAGATTTCTGTGGTCATGGAATCCCTCAGTTCATGAAATTACAATAGAAAAGGAGTATCAGAGAAAAGAAAATCTTTGTGAATCCCAAAAATACGACAGAGTATGAGTTTATATAAACGTAATCAATAATGTAACTGATGTGTCGGCAGCTGGGCCAACACCTTGTAGGTCGAGATGGCTGAAAATGCACGCTAGACTAACGCAGACGGGCGTGAAGTACTGGAACAGGCTACGTAATTAATGCTATGAGGAAAAGTACGTAGCTGGATTAATACTTATCTTTAATCAATCATTGTGGTACATCGCTCTTGATGATACACAGGAGACTTTAATTACAATCACTGTAAGGCTAATGGCGCCTTGCTAGTTCGTAGCCATTAACTTAGCTGAAGGCTATTCTGTCTCTCGGCTAATGAGAGAGAAAGGCTTCGTACATCTAGTCGCTAGCTAGGTCATCCGTACAACTGGGGCGAGTCTTTGTTCGTATCACGAGACCTGCCTTGTGGTGGCGCTAGGTCTGCGATCACACAGTGGCGACACGCGGGTCCGACATGTACTAAATGGACCGCGGCCGATTTAAACTACCACCTAGCAAGTGTGGTGTCTGGCGGTGACACCACATTCCTCCCCCGCAAATCGGCGAACGGTCGTGAGATAAGGCTTCCGCCCGCCGTGGGGAGGACCCCATGTTGACGTATGCGATGACGTGGGGAGCTTAACAACAGGCGAGGCTGTGCCACCCGCACCCGGCCATTCGGTCCGAGGGGAGCTAGGAAACGCCTGAAAACCTAGTCCAGGGTGCACGTCAACATGCGGTGTATGCGCCCGTAAAGAGACAGGAGGGGCCGAAGGGTCGACCTCCATTGCGTCGGGGTAGCCGACGCGCGATGACGTCATGTGGTCCGGAGCGGGCGGGAGTTCCATGGCGGAGGACAGATGGTCACGGGAAGCGATCGGCGGCGCGAGACCCTGGGAGGCGCATGGCGGCTGCAGCGAAGCGTCGAATGCGGGCGGCGCCGGCCGGAGTACCGGCGGCTGCGGCGGCGGCGGCGGCGGCGGCGGCTGCTGCGGCGGCGCGTCGCCATGGGGCAAAATGGAAGGCATCGTCGGTAACACCTGGGGATGAGGCGAGCCAGTAGATGGGTCCCCAGGGCGCTGACCGGACGGCACCGTCGCTGAAAGCAGACGGGGAGCGGCAGAACCCGTGCGACGACAGAGGCGCAGCTGATTGAGATGCCGACGCACCTCACCAGAGGCCCCCAAAACCAAATACATCGCGCGGCCGAGGCAGCGAAGAATGCGCCCTGCGAGCCAACGCCGTGAACCTCGATAGTTGCGATAAAATACAACGTCGCCTGGAGCAAAAGCAGGAGTCTGCCGCTGCACAGGAACCTGATGCGGCGGATGCAGCAAAGACATCAAGGTGCGATGAGTACGACCATGGAGCAACTCAGCCGGCGAGCGACCATCGCGGGGCTGAGAGCGATACGAGGACAAAAAGAGCAACAACGCGTCCTCCCGAGAATGCGACTCTTTCAATTCCAACATCTGTGACTTGAAAGTCCGGACCAATCGTTCAGCGGCACCGTTTGACTGAGGCGAAAACGGCGCGGATGTCAGATGTTGAATACCATTGGCCTGGCAGAATGACTGAAATTCTGCGGACATGAATTGTGGGCCATTGTCGGAAACAATAGTCTGAGGAAGACCTTCAATGCAAAAGATAGCAGACAACGCTTGGATGGTGGCGGAGGACGTCGTGGAAGACATCCGGACAACAAAAGGAAAATTACTGAAGGCGTCGACCAGAACCAACCATCGAGCATTCCAGAATGGACCAGCAAAATCAATGTGTAAGCGTTGCCAAGGGGAAGTGGCTTTTAGCCATGCAAAGACTTTCCGCGGCGGTGCGGATTGTTGTTCGGCACACGCCATGCAAGAAGAACACATAGTTGAAATTGCAGCATCGATTCCGAACCAAGTACAGTGCTGACGAGCAAGTTGTTTCGTTCGCACTATACCCCAATGTCCTTGGTGATGAAGCCGTAAGACAGAAGACTGTAACGAACGTGGGACCACGACTCGGGACTGATCATTATCAGAACGCAACAACAAAACACCACGTCGAACAAAAAGTCTCTCCTTATGAGCAAAAAATCGGCGAACCAACGGATCCGCAATCCGAGACTTTGACAAAGGCCATTGCGTAGCAACAAAACGTAAAACAGTAGCAAGGACAGGGTCAGCAGCTGTGGCTGTAGCTACACGACAAAAATCGATCGGAAACGATTCGACCACTTCATCGGTTTGCGAATCAATGAACATGCAAGCAAGTTCGGAAGAATCGAATGCTTTATCCTCAGCAACAGGCAAACGGGACAACGCATCGGCGTTTCCGTGCTTAGCAGTGGACCGATACAAGATATCGTAGCGGTACTGCGAGAGGAAAATAGACCAGCGAATGAATTTCTGCGCTGTAAGCGGAGGTACAGGCTTGGTCGGATGAAAAAGCGATGTCAAAGGTTTGTGGTCTGTGATGATGGTAAAATGACGACCATACAAGAAATCATGGAACTTAGTAACACCAAACACGAGAGCCAAAGCTTCTTTCTCTATCTGGGAATAATTTCTTTGCGCAGACGAGAGCAATTAGGACGCAAAGGCAATAGGGCGATCATGGGAGCCAACTTTGTGCGCAAGCACAGCACCGATCCCGAAATCCGATGCATCTACCATCAACAAAAGGGGTTTCTGGGGATCTAAAGGCGTGAGGCAAGTATTAGAAAGCAACGCCGATTTCAACTGGCGAAAGGCGCGTTCCCATTCCGTCGTCCAGACGAACGGAACACCTGCACGGCGTACGCGATCAAGCAGAGCTGAAAGAGAAGAGGCATTGCGCACATTCACTCACACCTTGTGATTCTACATTGTTCAATGTTCTTGCGACCTCATCACGCAATGCGTGGGGAACATTGCGCGCTCAGAAAAATTTCGGTTGCGCGTTGACCTTCAGTTCCAAATGTGCTGCATAGTTTTTAGCGCAACCTAAGCCCGGTGCAAAAATGTCTGCAAATTCGTCACATAAGCGAGAAACACTGTCTGAAGGCACAGTTTGATTCACTGATAGGACCTGATTTACAATAGACAAATTAAACAACTGAAATAAATCTAAGCCAAACAAGTTCACTGCAGTAGAAGAACGAAGAACGTAAAACGACACAAGTTTTGTTTGTCCTTTATATGTTGGAAAAAGGCTGCACTGTCCTAACACAGGAATTTTCTGTCCGGAATATGTGGTTAGCTTAACATTTGCGGAACGCAACGGAGGTTTGCCCAGTTGTTTGTACGCGTCGTGATTGAGCAATGAAACTGCAGCTCCGGTATCGAGCTGGAATAGTATCACTTTGCCGTCAAAGTCTAAGTCCACAAAAAGTTTATTGTCCTGCTGACGACAAGAGCGACTGTTTTGTGCAATTTGAACAGACACTTGTACAGAATCACTTGCTAATTGACGTGATTTCCGGCGACGTCGACGCACAGTTTTTGTGGGACGAACACAGTCACTGTTAGAGAAAGTGTCACTGGACGAAGTGGAATTAACGACATGAATGTCCATGGGTGAAGGTCCACGATCCTGAGTGTCCTTGGTTCGATTCCGGCGCGAAGCAAAGGGCCTGGAATGATTGTGATTGTCTGATCGGAGCTTTTTCTGGCAAACACTTTGAACATGTCCGTTCCTATTACAGAAAAAGCAAATAGCTTGGCGTGATGGGCAATGTTCACGCGAATGACTAGTAGCACACCGCGGGCATGATTTCACTGCATTTGTGGGCTGGCGCGGCACACGTGGCTTAGAGCGCGGCGGCAGCTGCGTTTGTTTGTGCGATGGCAGTTGACCGGGCCGCGCAGGTCGCCCGGCAGGCCGCTTAATGTTACACACTGCTGGCGAAGTTCCAAAAGATTCCTGAGCACAGTCAAGTGTGTCTTGTCTATCCAATATGTCTATCACTTGTTGAAGGGAGGGATTAACTAGTTTCAAAATTTGCTCCCGTATGCGAACATCAGAAACGTTCTGTGCAATGGCATCACGTACCATTGTATCTGAATAAGAAAGGCCACAGTCACAGTCAAAAGAACACTTCCTAGTAAGTTCTTGCAATGTTGCTACCCACTCCCTATTAGTTTGACCAGCCGTACGTTTTGTACGAAAAAACGTATACCGTTTTGCAACCACATTAACTGTTTCTTTGAAATAGTCATCTAAAGCAGACAAAATTTCCTCGTAGGACAGAGTTGCTACGTCGCGTCGGGGAAACAATTTCACTATCACATGGTAGGTGGACACACCAACACTGCCGCTCATTACCTTGAATTCTGTAGGCGCCGAGGTGGAAGGCGAACTGGCGGGACCATTCCCGCCAAGTCTCGTGGTTTTCATCAAAACTTCGAAATGGTGGTGCAACGGCAGGTTGTGGCTGCGGTACCTGTGAAGCGGCGGCTGCCGCATCGGTTTGAATAGCACGTTGACCCTGGACGAGCTGTCCAAGGGCATCCAATAACGCCTGCGTCTGCTGATTCTGCAAGCGATAAAATTCGGACAGTACATCTGGAGAATGTGGCGAAGCCATGACACAAATAAATTAGGGCAAAGTAAAACACAAGATCCTTTGTAGACTCGTCGCCATGTGATGTGTCTGCAGCTGGGCCAACACCTTGTAGGTCGAGATGGCTGAAAATGCACTCTAGACTAACGCAGACGGGCGTGAAGTACTGGAACAGGCTACGTAATTAATGCTATGAAGAAAAGTACGTAGCTGGATTAATACTTATCTTTAATCAATCATTGTGGTACATCGCTCTTGACGATACACGGGAGACTTTAATTACAATCACTGTAAGGCTAATGGCGCCTTGCTAGTTCGTCGCCATTAACTTAGCTGAAGGCTATTCTGTCTCTCGGCTAATGAGAGAGAAAGGCTTCGTACATCTAGTCGCTAGCTAGGTCGTCCGTACAACTGGGGCGAGTCTTTGTTCGTATCACGAGACCTGCCTTGTGGTGGCGCTAGGTCTGCGATCACACAGTGGCGACACGCGGGTCCGACAGGTACTAAATGGACCGCGGCCGATTTAAACTACCACCTAGCAAGTGTGGTGTCTGGCGGTGACACCACAGTAACACAGGAATTAGTTTATTTTGCAAGGAACTTCTCTGCTGAATAAAAGGTGTGACGCATGAGGAAACTCTTCAGCTTGGATTTGAAAACGCATGGATTACTTCTAAGATTTTTGGATTTTTGTCATGCTGCGCAATACTGCACCCCATTCTGTAGAAGAGTGGAGGCGGTACAATCCAAATGCAGATTTGCTTTCTGCCTGGTATTAACTGAGTGAAAACTGCCAACTCTTGGGACGAGGCTGCCATTTTTAAACAGAAACGAGATTAAAAGTCATGCTGGGTGGACCATTTTAATCTATAAATGTGAATAATGCGGGATAGAGATGAGATACAGCAAATTGTTTTAGGTGTAAGTTGTAAATAGCAAATACGGTCACGCAATGCTACTAATAGCCCTGACCTAGAACGTGATTTTCAAGTTAACTTGGACGTTAAAGTTATTTTCTTTAAATGGGAACCCTAATATTTGATTTAACATTTAAAAAGACGGCAAATTACACGCACAAAATGATACATTATTCAAGGTCATGGCTAGCTCAGTGACGGTAAATAAGCAAATATGTTTTTTGTTCTAGTAGAGATTATTCACATAAAATAGAGAAGGGCAGAGCAAAATATAACGTTCGATACCAACTGGAAGGAGCATCCAGACCAATGAGAGAGGAGGGGACTCATTAAACGACTTGTAAATCAATGATCTACGTTTTATTTATGTTTATTCTGTTTAGCAAATGCCCCAATAAAACCTAGACACTGTGATACCTTTATTTTTACCAATAAATTTATTAATTAAATCTTAAAGACCAAATTTATGTTTGCTCTTTCCAATTGCAACAACACAAACAGCAGTTTCCGTGAAACAAAACTCAACCTTCGATAACTGCCTTTAAAATTATTGTTATGGTAATGATACCAACTCAACCTTCGATAACTGCCTTTAAAATTATTGTTATGGTAATGATACCTGACCCTTTACACCCCTTCCAGTCGGTATCTAACAACGTAATTTACTGTATCCCTCATCTATTCCGAGTTAATCGCTACTAGAATTATAAAAGTATTTGCTTATTTCATCTTAACTGAACCTTACCTTGACCATGAATAACGTATCATTTTATATGTGAAATTTTTCGCTCTTTTCAAATCCTGAAGCAAAAATTAGCGTTACACTACTGAAAAACTCACGTTAATCTCCAAACCACCAAGAAAATCGCTTTCAGGTCACGGTAATTAGTAGCAATACATGAACCTCTTTGCCACCTACGACTTCTATCTAAAACATGTTGCCGTATCTCATCTCTGTCCCGATTTATTCCTTGAGAGGCCAATACCAGAACATCCAGACTAACGAACAGAGGTAGACAATAGGTTCTCGAACATATGCCATTTATTGCCAGAACCGCCCGTTTCTGAGTCAAAAATGCCCTTTGAGAATGAGAAGAGCTACTCAAAAACTTAATATTATACATCATAAGCAAATGGAAATAAGCAAAGTAGCCAATTTTCGGTCGATCTGTCACTTACTTCAGATACTAGCAGCATTAAGTCTTTTAAGAAGATCTTGAAATCGGCTTTCCACGATAGTTTAGTATCTACCTAAACGTCTAGTAATCTGAACTGTTCAGTCTCACTAATCATATGGAAATTCTGTGTAATTAGAACGTTAGGCTTTGTTGAACTCTATGTTAGAAACTGTTAAAACTGATTTTTAATACTATAACGATTCTGCTGTGATGAGGTCATTATTTTTCAAAGTAATATCCTTACTTAATATTGCACAAAGTAGCTACAGGGTAGGAAGGAGACGTATTAAGTCTTTTGCGTAAAATAGCCAGAAATGGTGGTATGAGTTTCATTGAAAACCAATACCTAACATTCATCTTCGCTAACTGAAGAACTAGAGCAGCTCATGAATCTCTGAGACGGTGGGCCTCTGGTGTACAAAATGCTCCCCAAATCTAAAAGCCATAGTGCTTACAAGCGGAATAGAGTCAGTCATGGTGCGAGAAATGCAAAATTCACGCATCCACATACATTAACCGGCAGCAGAATTAGGTGACCTGTCCTGTCGAAAAACATGCGCGTTTTTGGTATAGAAAAAGTGAATGCTACTGCTGACCACCATGTCCCAACCGAACAACTGAACCGATTCTTCACTTTACCCTCAAACACAACTGATCCACAAACAAAATAGAGTCTCATTGTTATCTTCATGTCGGGTAAGCTACTGTAGCCTCGAAAAATTCTTTTTAAAGTATGTTACTTTCAACACCGTCAAATAGGCCATCGTGCATATCAGATCAGCTATTACTGGACACGATGGTATCACGACACAAACGATGAAGCACGTAAGTGACCCACTAGTGGCCACTACAACAGATGTCTTCAAGCACTCCTCAACAGCAGTTGTTCTCCCAGATATCAGATCAGCATCTAGTGGACAGAATGGCATCACGGCACAAATGATAAAGCTAATAACTGACACAACACATGTCTTCAGCCACTCCTCAGCAACAAGTGTCTTCCCAGATGCCTCGAAACAAGGACTAGTTAAGCCCCTAACAGTGCGACTCTTATGTTCTTCTTATAGTCCAGCAAACTTTTGACACTGTCGACTTTGACGTTTTGCTTGTCAAACTTAGCATCCTCTCTTGTCAAGCACAGTGCAACGGTTTCCCTCACACCTGACATCTCGACAGCAATGCGTCATATCTGGCACCATACATTGACAATGGAGGCAGGTTGTATCACGTGTGCCCCAGAGTTCGGTATTAGGCAGTATACTCTTTTTACTGTGATGTGTCATTGGTTTTGTCTTGCTGCAAACACCACGTGTACGCTGATGACCTCCAGCTGCATCTAAGTGCAAAACGAATAGACCTGAAAAACAGCTATCGGGACTCTCAATATCCATCTCTGCGCATTATCAAAATGGTCGCAGGATATAGGATTAAACTCAACCCAAACAAAACACAAGCCGTACTAGTAGATCATTCTAGGCTCATTAGCCGGAAATATCGGGAATCGCTACCATCTTTAACCCTGTATGGGAACGTATCAGCTTCTCTCCTTCGGCAAAGAGTCTGATAGTAATAGATGAAAATCTAAAGTGGACTCAGCCCGTAACTTCCATGTGCCCTGCACAAATACTTCCATATACTGATTTCATTGATATTATACTGCAAGGGAATTCTCAGGAAATCTTATGCTCTTGGAAGTGGTTATGAACGCTTCTGTTCGTTATATGTCGATGTTCGAGTCCCTGATCAGATGTCACCATCGTATGTGTAAATACACAGCTGGATGCAGACAAGCGCAGAGATTTCCATACCATTTGTTTTCTCTGCTGTTATATGAGCGAACACTGTCCCTCATAAGTCTCCTAAGCTTTAACACTGTTTTTTTGAAAAAAGTAACAGTAACACGCGTTCCCGTTAGAGCAAAATCCTTTTGACCTCACTTCACCGTTTGACCATTTTCTTGTGTCATTCTTAGCAGCAGTGACGCAACTTTGGAATAACGTCTCACGTCATATTAGAGAACTGAACAATATCTCCAGTTTAAGATGACAGTTAATGACATATCTAAAATCAATACTGATTATTACTATTGTCCCTGTACACAGACGTTACCTTGCACATACTTCATTCGAACCAGATCTCTCTCATTTCCAAATATTCTTCGATGGTCCAGTCTCCTTAAATTTCCTTTCCTAAGAACTCGCTATCTCAGAGCACGTATATTTTGCACACCTATAGTTTGTTAAATATCTTCCACAGTTATTATTGTGATGTTATACGTGCAGACTGAAGCGACGAGTGAAAATTCGTACTAAGACCAGGATTCGTACAGAGACCTCTTACTCACTAGGCAGATTCGCTAACTGCTACGCCACCCTAGAATACTGGCATTGCACGACTGCATGAACTATCCTAGCAGGCTTCCAAAATTCCATACAGGCCTCAGCCCACTTCAGATTCAACCTACATATATACGCCGTACATGTTTGACACTTGAAATGGTATCTGGAACCATATACTTTCATTTGATTAAAGAACTCATGCCTTGGTTTAGTTCAATGCTGAGGTGGTATTCCAGTACAGTCGGACAGCCTCTGCAGTGCTGTTGTTAGTGTCTAGGGGCAATAGCGTGAGGTCTGAGGGTGGATTGGCTGGAGTTTGGACAGAGGAGGGAAGTGCGCTAGGGTAGCCCGCGCAGAATTACGAAGCCACTGTGCCAGGGTGGCGCAGTGGTTGGCGCGTCTGCCTGGTGAGCGGGAGACTTGGGCTGGAACTTTCGTTTGTCGCTTTAGTCTGCATGAATACATCATAGATGCCTGAGACTTGGGAAAGTCTCTGAAGTCATATAGCTCTATCTGACCATCATTATTATTGTTATTATTACTATTACCATTATTATCATTATTATTGTTATTATTACTAGGAATATTAGTAGCAGTAACAGTAGTAACGTGCTGCCAGTATTCACCTTACTAGTTCATTATCAGTACTATTTCCTCACACTGCCACAACAGACATTCATATTATCTTAATATTATTTGTCTTATTAAAACTGTTATTTACTAGGTGACAGAGATGTAGAGAAGGCACTGAGTGTTTGAAACCCTGGTGTGATGTAACAGAGGGATTCACGGTCGTTATCAGATCAACCTAAAAAAATTAATAAATAGAAAATAAAAGTAAAATAAATGAATAAATATCACTCGAAATATAACAGAGGGTTTGACAGTCGTCATCATATCAAGCTTAACAAATGAATAAATTGAAAGTAAAATAATAAATATCACTCTAAAACATAGGAGGCAAAATAAAACTGCTGCTAGGTTAACAGTAACGAAAATCAGAAGGTATATTGCTGGTAGCAGAGTGGCGGAAGAGAGGCTGCAGAAGGCTGTTGTCAGACTGAGGCTGAAGTTTGCCAGTGAAGATGGATTGTTCAGCGGACCTACGGGAATGGCCAGGGGGATGCAGGTCCACCGGAGCAAAGAAAGAAGGCCGCACGAAACATCTGACGTGGCTACGTGCAGGTACTTTTCCACCAGGCTATATCCTATTGGACGTTATCTCAAGTAACCAGTTTCTGTATCGCGAAACGTCTAGGGCTACAATAATTTGATGGACGTTTGTCTTGCTAGAGTCCACAATCCTCTAAATAGTTAACAAAAATAAATTTCACAGAATCTGTGCTTCTGCACTTCAGAAACAAGACGGTGCAGGAATTTTAAAACACAGTACCAAGAATTCATCAGGAGTTGGAAAAATCAAACTAAATATTCCACTTGAGGAACACTTAAAACACCGTACCCTTTATCCAACCAACTTAGAACGCGATATGAAAATAAGTATAGCAAATGTCCACAACAAACACAAGAACAGCATAATATTCAGAAAGCCTTAGGAGAGAAGAAGAACGTTTAAGGGACTAGACACACATCGGCACAAACAGCCTGCTAAACTTACTAGAAGAAATGAAATAGTAAATATAAAAATCCTAAAATGGTAGCCACCGAGGTGGCGGAGTGGTTAGGTTTACCGTAATTTCTCTAAATCGCTTGAAGCAATGCCGGGATGGTTCCTCTGAAAGGGCACGGCCGGCTTTCTTCCCCATCCTTCCTTCATCCAATGGGACCTATCACTTCCCTGTTTGGTCCCATTCCCCCTAACCAACCAACCAACCCGAAATGTACACAACCATGTTAAAACAGTACATACTACCATGTTAAAAAACGCATGCATTGCGACACAGGGATGGTTCACTGATAACACAAACAGGTATTCAACAGTTCGTAATAACATTCAACAGGAGGAAACAGCATTCGAAACATCAAGTAAACAGATGTTCGTTTCCTAGCTTGCGAAAACGAAATATCGTATGGCAGAAAACAGAAGAACAGGTGTAAAAGAGGAGAAAGAATGAATGTTGACTAGCATGTACGTAATTTGTAACCAGAAATTTATACTTCACTATATCATAGATAAGAAGAAAGTGCTGGAACTGTTTATAACCTCAACGCACAATGTCCAGAATGTAAATCAAAACAGCTTAAACGTAAATCCACATACATTCCAGGCCACTGAAGATGCCTTGCAGATAATAAAGGTGAAATGTATATGGAAAAAAAAACCATATATAATGTGACCTATGCACATCAGTGACAAGGGGACATTCTCAAGTATCAATAAAAGAGCCTAATAAAACTTGGTGTGTGTAGAGGAGGCAAAATAATGCAGTATGTATTGCTTTTGTTTCTGTGTAGCGTCACTTTCGAGCGCTAAAACACATCCCGAAAAGTGATGTGGAATATTTATATAGAAATATTTCTCATATAAAAGTTCACATACAATTAGTGTTCATGAAACTGATTTTTGTAATAACTGTACTTTTCGCAAAATATACCAACACCATTAATGTATTTTGAGAAATGAAAACTTTTCTTACAGTATTCAATTAAAGAAGCTTTCAAGCGACATATGTCCCTATATAATAAAGCTTGGATCCGAAATAACATTTGTGCAAAATTACCTATACACAACATGCTGACAGAGTAGTTTCTATGTTCCTCATTAACATAGCGAAACATTCTCTATTAGTGATTTTATTTATTTTAATTGTAATTGTTTCATGTATTAAACTGATATTTTACATTTTACATTCTTTCCTTTGTTTCTTAGTTTACTCATTTATGTATGTGTATTTTGTTATTTGAAAATAATAAGTAATTCATTATTATGTTACAAATCATTTCATTAATGATATTTTATAAATAAAGGCTTAAAATATAACGTTTTCCTACACCATGCACATAAAATGAACGGAATTTCTTCATATAATTTACGTGACAGAGAACAGGAGAGAGTTGGTGATTGAAATGTCGTGAGAAGGTGCTGGCTCACCGAAAGATATCTTCCTTTTAATGACCACCACCAGAATTCGTGTATCATATCCGTGACACTCCCTTCAATATTCGGCGATAATACGAAACGAGCTGCCCTTGTTTGAACTTTTTCGATATCTTCCTTCAATCCTACACTACTTGCCATTAAAACTGCTACACCACGAAGAAACGTGCTACAGACGCGAAATTGGACCGACAGAAAGAAGATGCTGTGATATGCAAATTATTAGCTATTCAGAGCATTCACACAAGGTTGGAGCCGGTGGCGACACCTACAACGTGCTGACATGAGGAAAGTTCCCAACCGATTTCTCATACACAAACAGCAGTTGCCCAGCGTTGCCTGGTGAAACGTTGTTGTGATGCCTCGTGTAAGGAGGAGAAATCCGTACCATCACATTTCCGACTTTGGTAAAGGTCGGATTGTAGCCTATCGCGATTGCGGTTTATCGTATCGCGACATTGCTGCTCGCGTTGGTTGAGATCCAATGACTGTTAGCAGAATATGGAGTCGGTGGGTTCAGGAGCGTAATACGGAACGCCGTGCTGGATCCCAACGGCCTCGTATCACTAGCAGTCGAGATGACAGGCATTTTATCCGCATGGCTGTAACGGATCGTGCAGCCACGTCTCTATCCCTGAGTCAACAGATGGGGACGTTTGCAAGACAACAACCATCTGCACGAACAGTTCGACGACGTTTGCAGCAGCATGGACTATCAATTCGGAGACCATGACTGCGGTTACCCTTGACGCTCCATCACAGACAGGAGCGCCTGCGATGGTGTACTCAACGACGAACCTGGGTGCACGAATGGCAGAACGTAATTTTTTCGGATGAATCCAACCATTTGCACGAACAGTTCGACGACGTTTGCAGCAGCATGAACTATCAGCTCGGAGACCATGGCTGCTGTTACCCTTGACGCTGCATCACAGACAGGAGCGCCTGCGATGGTGTACTCAACGACGAACCTGGGTGCACGAATGGCAAAACGTCATTTTTTCAGTTCTGTTTACAGCATCATGATGGTCGCATCCGTGTTTGGCGACATCGCGTTGAACGCACATTGGAAGCGTGTATTCGTCATCTGGCGTCATACTGGCGTATCACCCGGCGTGATGGTATGGGGTGAAATTGGTTACACGTCTCGGTCACCTCTTGCTCGCATTGTCGGCACTTTGAACAGTGGACGTTACATTTCACATTTGTTACGACCCGTGGCTCTACCCTTCAGTCGATCCCTGCGAAACCCTACATTTCAGCAGGATAATGCACGACCGCATGTTACAGGTCCTGTACGGGCCTTTCTGGATACAGAAAATGTTCGACTGCTGCCCTGGCCAGCACATTCTCCAGATCTCTCAGCAATTGAAAACGTCTCGTCAATGGTGGCCGAGCAACTGGCTCATCACAACACGGCAGTCACTACTCTTGATGAACTGTGGTATCGTGTTGAAGCTGCATGGGCAGTACCTGTACACTCCATCCAATCTCTGTTTGACTCAATGCCCAGGCGTATCAAGGCCGTTATTACGGCCACAGGTGGTTGTTCTGGGTACTGATTTCTCAGGATCTGTGCACCCAAATTGCGTGAAAATGTAATCACATTTCTAGTCACTTCTAGTATAATATATTTGTCCAATGAATGCCCGTTTATCATCTGCATTTCTTCTTGGTGTAGCAATTTTAATGGCCAGTAGTGTATTTGATGTGGATACTACACCACGCAGCAGTGCTCCAGAAGAGGCGGACAACTGTAGCGTAAGTAGTCACTTTAGATTGGGTTGGTTGTTTGGGGGAAGAGACCAAACAGCGTGGTTCAAAAAATGTTCAAATATGTGTGAAATCTTATGGGACTTAACTGCTAAGGTCATCAGTCCCTAAGCTTACACACTACTTAACGTAAATTATCCTAAGGGCAAACACACACACCCATGCCCGAGGGAGGACTCGAACCTCCGCCGGGACCAGCCGCACAGTCCATGACTGCAGCGCCCTAGGCCTCTCGGCTAACCCGGTGCGGCCAAACAGCGTGGTCATTGGTCTCATCGGATTAGGGAAGGATGGGTTGGGAGATCGGCCGTGCCCTTTCAAAGGAAGCATCGCGGAATTTTCCTGGAGCGATTTGGGTAAATGACGGAAAACCTAAATCAGGATGGCCGGACGCGGGATTGAACCGTCGTCCTCCCGAATGCGAGTCCAGTGTGCTAACCATTGCGCCACCTGCTTACATTACCTGTTATATCTTAAGTGTTTTACTAATGAATCGCAGTCCTTGGTCTGTTTTTTCCACAACATAACCTGCATGATCGTTCCCTTTTGTGTTATTCATAGTTGTAGCTCCAAACTATTTATTTGAGTTTACAGCCTTAAGATATGTGTGATTTATCGTTTAACTGGAACTTAGCCGACTATTTTTAAAGCTCATGGGCATGACATCACAATTTTCATGAACTCGAGTAAATTGTCACTTGTTTCACCATATAAATATCGTGTGTAAATCGTTTTGCTATTCCTTTTGATCATTTCATGGCATCATATGACGGTAAACGATAGCATCACCAGCAAAAAATCTTAGAGGACTGCTCAGATTGTCTCCTAATTCCCTTACGTAGACCAGAAACAAAAAAGGGCCAATAACACTTCCTTGGGGAACGCCAGATATTACTTCTCTATTACTCGATGAAGTTCCAGCACATATTAGGAAGTGCGACTTTCGTGAGAGGAAATCGAGAATCTTGTCAGACAATTTGCAATCAATTTGATTGCCCCTCTCGATAACACTCATTACTTCATGTGAATAAGAACCAAGCTGCGTGTCACAACAACTCTCATTGCATGTTGGCTATGTGTCAATAAATCGTTTTCTCCAAAGTGATTCATTATGATCGAGCATACCTTACAGACTACACGCAGTGGCCATCTTCGCCTTCAGACTCGCTTGTTAAGTTCGTCACTGTCTTGTCGCGTACTCACCGTTATCAAGGTCTGTGGAATACGAGGTGCAGTGTAGCACGATCGGGCTGCTAACACCTGGCACACTGAGCCCGCAGGTTCCGACTGGACTTGTAAGCCTGGTTCAGGGTACGTTACGCCGCAGCCCTGCTGCTGGGAGCCCGCTGACCGCTGCTGTCACATCGCACCTCCCTGCCCGCCAGGAGCGTGCCTCGCTTCTCACTGGGACCTATTACATTGCATCTGTACACACCTCTAGGTGAGTGCATTAATTTCAGTGTGCGAGGTAAACTAAAAGCTAAACTCCATCCAAACAGGCCTTGATGGTCCAACGGTACCGACCGGCTGCCGTTTCATTCTCAGCTCATAGGCATCACTTGATGCGGATATGGAGTGGCATGTGGTCAACGCACCGCTTTCGTGTCCGTTGTCAGTTTTCATGACTGGAGGCGCTTCTTCCCAATGAAGCAGCTCATCAATTGGCCTCACAAGGGCTGACCGCACACTGCTCGCTAGCAGCGCCTGGCAGACCAGTGCAGACAAGTGCTAGCTAAGCCCGACGTCACTTAGCTTCCGTGATCTGACAGCAACTCGTGTCACCACTGTGGCAAGGCTGTTGGATTCAGGGTGGGAAGCAATAACTACAAGGGGATGCAAAAAGACAACGCCACCAAATTTCTTGCTCGGTTCTGATTATCGCTTCAGATATTACACGCTTTTCATGTTACTCAGTCCAGTTCGACCTTACCTGACGAAGGCTGCAAGCCTTTGCCGCTACGGTGATCCGAATTGTACTGTGTAACATGGTGCTGTGTAATGTAACTGTCTCGGTGTGTGAGAAACAGTGCCCGTAATCGAGTTTGCATGATGATTGCCTGAAATGCAGATCGGCCCTGGATGCACGATCACATAGCCAAATCAGTTAAGGCACCTTCGTAAACTGGGAAATACGGGCTCAAGTACAGGTCTGGCACAACATTTCTTTTTGAGCGTGAGACTGATTGGCTCCTTAGCAGTATTGTGACAGGTGCCGAAAGCTACATTCACCATTTTGACTCCGAAAACAAGAGAGTATTAATCGAGTTCCACTACAAAAGATCACCAGCCATGCTGCCAGGAGGGAAAGTCACACACGTAGTACTGTAAGATGTTCAAGTTCCGGTGCGTTTGGTATTCACTTCCAATGGCACCACCACTAGCTCTGGAACGGACTGCGAGACCCATAGGAAACTGAAAGCACGAATTCGAAGAGGTCGTCCATACATGGAGCATCTTCTCCTTCAACGTGACTACGCTAGAACACACATGAGCCCTGCGGCATCTGCAGCAATCCGACGCGATGCATTTGCTGTCACTGATCATCATCTATGCTGCCCCACCCTTATCCGCCCCCCTCCCCCCCCTCCCCCTTGATTTTCGTCTGTTTCCAAAACATTTACTTCCAAACACTGTTGATGACTTCACTTTGATAGTGGTCAAGCGGTACAAGCAGTGGCGATATTGTCGCTCTGTCAACAACGTTAAACACTGCGACGGAATCAATGAATTCCGCTCTCGTCACGAGAAATGTGTTCGTCGCCAGTTGAGTAATAAATATTTTCAAATGAAGAATAAAAATGTTATAAATTTTATTTAAAGGGCTTAAAAAATTACACATAAAAAATAACGAGGCACTATTTTTCACAATACCCTCTTGTATCCAAAGCATCGTATAACTGCGTAATACTGGTTTGTTCACATAAAAAATGGAGCTATTGACAACGAGAGAGAATAAGTGGTAAGGATGTACCCTTTTTATGCAGACCATCCACATTGCAACAGCTCAAAATTCATGCAGAGCACTTTTTTTTCGAGCAGTTACTAATGTCGTAAATAATTTTTCATTTTATGGTAAATATCAGTGAACGAGAATAGTGTAAGATATGAAGATTCGAACGAATATTATTATAGTAATTTCTCTTAATGAGCATTCCGCAGGTCTACTCACTCTGAGGTAGCATTTCCTCTGGCATTGCCCACAACTGCTACATATAATACATCTGACACTTCTAGATTGTCGTTTTGATATTCTGATAAAAACTCAAAAGGATAAATTACGTGACAAAGGGAAATAACTTCCCAAACTTATTAAACCCAATATCATCCATCATGAAGCCCATGTTATGTTCTTTATGCCTTGGCTCCAGATACCTTTCCGACAAAAGGCGGCTGAAGTACACTGCCAGGAAAGAAGTACACCCTTCTAGAGGTTTCCAGTTCACTTTCGATTTATTGTTTCAACAGTGCATATTAAGTACAAAAAATGATTACACTTACAGATCAGTAGCACGAAGCATAAGTCGTTCTAAGGTGCCAGGCATCGACCGTTGGTGTGACACCAGTATTACCTCGTAGTGCGGCGTCCACAGGCGGCAACGTTGCGCTGACCCTGGCATCCAGTCGATCGTACAGGTGGCGTGTACTGTCCTGGGATACGCCGCGCCTCGCCTGGCCGACCTGTTCACGCAGCTCTGTGAGAGTTGTCGGCTGACGAGTAGCACGAGTCACTTCTCGCCACGTCACACCGCACGGGTGCTCGATTGCTGACGGGTCTGCAGATCGTGCTGGCCTGGGAAGTTGCTGCGCGGCATTCACAGAACGTCGACTTTCACGGGCACTGTGTTAGCGAGCATTTTCCTTTTGCAACAACACATCGCCCTCCCATTGCAAGAACGTCGAAAGAACGTGTTAACAACACTCTACATAAGCATCTCCTCCAGAAGAACAAAAGGTGAATGAAAGTTGTAACTTATCGCACCCCAGACCACGGGGCCTCGAATTAGGCCAGTGCGTCTTCGACGAATGCACTCTACGAAACAGAGGTCAACGGGTCAGTGTCGTAAGCACGAACGACCATCGCTTGCATGCAGGCAGAATCTGCTTTCATCGCTGAAGAGCAGCTGCGTCATTCCACCATCCAGGTGATCCTCTGACGTCACCAGTCGGGTCTTGCACGTCGATGTTGTGGTGTTGGAAGGGGATGGTAAATAATAAAAAAATGAAAACGAATTTTTGGCCGTATATGTACAAAATTTATTGTCAAAATCGATTTTTCATTAGTAAATTAAATTTTCGATTGATAGGAATATCCTATGTCCTTAAAAATGTGCCTCAGTATGGCCTGGTGTTAATTGTACTGAACTTGCCTCTAAACGAGTGCCCCCTTCCTACTTCGAGTCATACAGCCTTCCGCCAACACGTGCTACTCGACGTAGCAGTTCAGTGGAAATTTCGAGCAAAACTCCTACTCCTGCCTAGTTTTTCAGAAGAGCCAATAGCTGTTGGTTTCTTCAAATCCAAGCTGTGGCCGCTGGGCTGCGGCTGGGCTGGACCTGCTTTGCAGCACCGGGCTTCACTTTCCACTCCTCCTTCTGTAGAGTCTCAACGGCCCGAGCCCCTACAGACGTGTACTGCTGAGAGACGGCTTTCAGCCGTCTGGCCCGCACCCCCTGCTGTGCCACTGACCCCGGAATGTGGCCGCCCCAGCGACGCAGGTCCTCAGGCAGCCCAGAAACGCTGATCTATCCGTGACACGCAGCACGGAATGGCCCGCTAGTTCACAACGTCCGTCCTTGTTCCGTGTCGTTTCTCAGCAAAAACATTGTGCCGTACTCTGCTTGCCAATTATACCTTGAGCAGGTAAACAGGCGATTAGTAACGTCATCCTCATTGCCTGCTTATGTTAAGGTTCTATATGTGGTGTCACCGCCAGGCACCACACTTGCTAGGTGGTAGCCTTTACATCGGCCGCGGAATGTTAGTATACGTCGGACCCGCGTGTCGCCACTATCAGTGATTGCAGACCGAGCGTCGCCACACGGCAGGTCTAGAGAGACTTCCTACCACTCGCCCCAGTTGTACAGCCGACTTTGCTAGCGATGGTTCACTGACAAGATACGCTATCATTTGCCGAGACGATAGTTAGCATAGCCTTCAGCTACGTCATTTGCTACGACCCAGCAAGGCGCCTTTATCAGTTGCTATTGATCTTGTGATTCATGTACCGTCAGACCGACGTTCACCATTAATGGATTAAAGTTAAGTATTCGACCAGCTACGTCCGTTTTTCTAAAGTTTAATTTCCCTGTCCTGTTCCAGACCTCACGCCAGCCTGCGTGAGCTAAGACGCGTGCCTTTCGGCTTCCTCTTGTGACCCGGTGTTGGCTCTCCTGCCAACCCACAACACTATATAACTTGTACTGGGTCTCTTACAGCTAATAAAATACAAGTGCTGTACATCTTTCACTGCTGCCACGACGATCTTGACGGGTGTCTGCGTTATGTGGACATCCAGAACCTTATCTGCACGTATGAGAATATTCGTGTGACCACTGATACTGGCACGGTTACGCAGCTGACGCAGCACACCCATCCTGTGTGGAAATTCTCCGAAAGCACCATCCCACCACCCGGAAGGCCACAATCTGTCCCCTTTCACACTCGCCCATTTGGCTGCAGGAAGCACGTGCAGCTGCCTGCGTGATCCCTACCTACGCACCAAACTGAGCCTCCTTGCTCCTATCAGAGGGTAGACACAGATGGCTCTGTGATAGCTGTGTCACTGCACTGTATGTCGGCGGACGACGTTTAAACCATTGTCAGTACATCTGCTGTCCGTCAGGTGGTGCATATCGTCACTAGATGACATCTTCTTACATACCGAGTCAACTGTCCAAATAATTTCAGCTTGGCGCCAGTAAGGGTACGACCATCACAAAAAATTTCGTCCTCCTTTTTTGATTGCTCTCTACTTTCGAAAATATTGCTTTATTGTTTTAAAGAGGCTAGGTAAAAGCTTAGGGCCTCTATTCGTCATTATAAATGTTTATTCGTGCCGTTTTTAATTTCTGAATGTGGGTCAAAGGGATGCTTCTGGTTATGAGGGTGACATTAAGCGCCAAAGTAGCATGTGACGAGTTCTTCGTATGTCATACTTTTAGGAATACTCAAAGAAGTCATGAAACAATTTCATAAATTGCGTATGATTAATAAAAGCACCAAAGCAGAAGTAAAAACACTGTCATGATGAAATAATGAATTCATTAAATGTGTGCTTGTCATACTTTTAGTTTTCATTGCAGGCCTTCCATACAACACTTTTCCGATATCCCTTCCGCTACTAGGAGGATCGAGCAGCCCCACGCGTGAGCTCCTCAGCTGCAGCGCGAGTTTCTCGCAGCGCCGCCTCCGAGCAGCTGCCGCGGACACCAGCTGATCATTACGTGCGTGCCGACTGCCTCTGCCACAGGCAGTCACTTGCTCACCTGTCACTGCGGGAACTCCCCCTCGCTCCACGTACGGCCCCCGCCCTCCGCCACTACAAATCGCCAGCTGCTCCCCCTCCCCCCCTCCCCGCCACTCTACGCCACTCTTCTATGGAGAGACAACCGCCGCTAAGGTATAATACACGAATCAAAAAGGAGAAAAAACATAATTGTTGTTACTATCGAGATCTTTTGCACAAGAGTAAACTTTGCTGGTTGTAGCACTTCCACTATCAGTGAAAAATACACCAAAGAATCCATAACAGACTACACGAGAATCAGTTTAGATATCGACGGCGAAATAAACTTACGTAGAAAAAGGAGACTGCACTTTGCCGAAGACCACAGGCATCGGTCGCTAATGCGCTGTTCTGCGACGAAAGCAGAGTGAACTTCCGTGGTATCGATGTTCGTACCGGGGTATGGAGAACTCGTGAGGAACGTAATAAGGAAGCTGCAGTGTCTCCAACAGTCAATTATGGACGGTACTCTATAAATCTGTGGTAAGGAATTACCGCGTACACTGGAACAGAATTGGTTATGGTCCACAGGAGGCATAACACGCGTGTAATAGGGGAGAAGTATGTCAACGAAATGCTTGATCCTTTGTACAACCTTCGGCACAAGATGTTGGGTAAAGATTTCTTCTAATGCACGACAACGCTCGTGACCATGTTGCAGCTCCAGCGCAAAATTTTCTTCGGCGACACAATATCAGTGTTCTAGAGTGGCCTGCACGTAGTCCCGAGGTAAACCCCATTGGACACGTATGGGATTTACTGAAGAAAGAGTCAGGACGCGTGCAAATCCTCCTGAACCGCTGCAGCGGTTGCCGGGAGCCTTACTAGTGGAGTGGCAAGGAACACCACAGGATTTCATTCGAAAGCTGATTCGAGGTATGCCGAGACGCTGTGCTGCCGTTATTGAGCAGCAGAGGTCAACACGGGCTACAAGTGTGCATCAAGGCAAACAAACCTGTTTTTAACAATATTTTGAGAAGTTAATGCTGCCACTCACCGTATAGCGGAGATGCTGAGTCGCAGATAGGCACAAAAAAAACTCTCACAAATAAAGCTTTCGGCCATTAAGATCTTCGTCAACACTAGACACACATACGCGCACACACACACACACACACACTCATGCAAAGGCAACTCCCAGACACAACTGCAGTCTCACGCATCTGAAACCACACTTTTTTATGTGCAGTAAGATCTACTTCACTTTTGTGCTTCTTCACAGTTTTCTATACAGAAAATGAAGCATTATCTTGTGATAAGACGTGGACTGTTGTGTAAACTAAGTTTTTTTTGTAAAATCTAATATATTGACGTGTCTGGGACACCTGCGCAATCTCGATACTTCACCAGGAGGTGATGAGAGCGACACTCATCGAAACATCACGGAATTTCGACGCAGCCGCCAGGACTGGAACTCGAGAAGATTTTATCAGTACCAGTAACGTTCACCCACTAGCATGGCACATTTACAAGGCGGAGAGGGATACATGACAAGTGAGTATTGTTATTCTTAGCCAAGTCTTTGACATCAGTAACCTTTTCCTGTAATATAAAAAGGGTTGATAGATACACACATAAAGCCGGTCATGGATGGTTGGATGAAGAGGGTTGTACGGGCGCACGACGGCAAGGTCTTCAGCGCTCGCTCATTAACAGATTGAGACGGGTGTCAACAAAAGACTCAGAACAGAAGGTAAAACACAGGTAACAAGGTTGGAAAAATATGGGCCTACCCACATCGAAACGTGGGACGGAGCATGCCGTCAACAGTAAAACATGGACAACACAAGACGAAAGTGGTAGAGGGATCTAAAACAATATATCAGATGGAAGTGGCCGGCTGACCGCAAGGAAAAAAGGGAGGAGCCAGCCACTTTGCAGTACAATAGAGCCTCCAGCCTAAAAGTTTAGGCCAGAGTCCAGACACATCACAAAACTTTAGAAACCTAGACACACACGTCTTATCATTAGCTAAAACACAGGGCAGATCCCCATCAACTTGTGCTTCTGCCCTTGCATCACGGTATAAAATGCAGTCTGTTAAAATGTGGCGGACAGAGATCTGCACACAACAAGCATCACAAAACGGGGGATCCTCCCGCCGTAATAGAAAGCTATGTGTGAGGACAGTGTCCGATCCGAAGACGCGTGAGGGTCACTTCTTCCCGCCTGAGCAACCGACAGGAGGAACGCCATGGCCGAGTTGTTGAGTTCACCAACCGCAATTTATTGGCCGTCACCGCCAGCCTTTCTTCCTCCCACAACTCCATGCACTTCTTGTGGAGTGCAGAAATGACAGACTGCAAGGGAATAGTACACTGGACCACATCCTGCTCTCTGCAGGCTTCCTTGGCAGCCCGATCTGCCTGTTCATTGCCCCATATTCCTACATGACCAGTCACCCAGCAGAAGGACACCTCCTTACCCCGCCGCTGGAGCAAGTACAGTTGGTCATATATCAGCTGGACCAACTCCTCAGTTGGGTACAGATTCTGTAATGATTGTAAGGCACTAAGGGAATCGGAGCAATCGATTGCCCGAACAGGATTCATCCGTTCCTGTGCCTTCAGGATCCCGTGGAGTTCCGCAGCGAAAACAGTATATTCATCAGGGAGGCGAATCCGGGTAACATGACCAGGGAACACTACAGAACAGCCAAGGAAATTCTCCTGTTTGTAGCCATCAGTGTAAACGACGGTGAAACCGTGATGCGCATCTAAAATGTTAAAAAACTGAGACTGGAATGTAAAATCTGGTGTACTATCTTTCTTAAAATTAGTCAAATCTAAAATAAGTGTGGCTCCGGAGTAGCCAAGGGGGAAATTTGCTCCAACCACGACGGAAAACCTGAAGGCCAGCCATATCCATCGCAGAGAGGCAATCCTGTGCGCGAATCCCATAGGGCTGCGTCGCTCGTTGCCGGTTAAGAAATAGCCGTGCCAGAGGAAGCTGAGCAACTGTATGATATGCTGGTGTGTCAGGTGTGGACAAAGTTTTATACGCCTGGCGCACCGTAAGTAGCCGTCGCCGCATATGAAGTGGCGGTTCACCAGCCTCTGCACACAGGCTTGGTATGGGACTAGTTCTGAATGCCCCAGTGGCCTACCGAAGCCCTTCATGGTGCCCAACGTCCAACATGTTTAAGTGTGAAGGCCTCGCAGACCCATACACCGTGCACCCATAATCGAGCCGAGGTCGCACAAACGGCCTGTAAAACTGGAGCAGACAAGTCCTGTCGGCTCCCCATGTACTGTGGCTAAGACATTTTAAAATACTTAAAGCGTGATGTGACCGTCGTTTCAGGTCTTTAAGATGAGGTAACCACGTAAGCTTCGAGTCAAAAACGAGACCCAGAAATCTCACCGTGTCTTTAAAAGTAAGGACAGTGTCCCTCATCCTCAACTCAGGGATGGTTAAAATCGAACGAGAACGGTGAAAAAGAACACATACGGACTTCTCGGTGGAAAACGTAAAACCACTCTTCTGCGCCCAGTCATCCAAACGTCTAAGAGTAGGTTGCAACTGATGCGTTGTCGTTGGAAGGCTTGAAGAAAAACAAAACAAAGAGAAAACATCCACAAACAAGCACCACTGGACAGGACTTTGCACTATAGAGGTAGTGATATTAATAGCTATGACAAAAACAGTCACACTTAAAACGATACTCTGAGGGACACCGTTCTCCTGCTCAAAGCGGTCAGACAGGACGTCACCAATTCGGAATCTAAAATATCGTCACGAGAGGAAACACTGAATAAAATAGAAAGAGAACCACGAAAACCCCATTCGTGAAGCTGCTCCAGAATGAGACACCCCCAAGTGGTATCGTAGGCCTTCTCGATGTCAAAAAATACCGTTGGTTACCAAAAAATTACAGGTCAGTGGATATGGAAACATATTAAGTAAGTAGTGATCACTAAAGTGAGGTGTCGCAGGATGTGGGTACTGCGATGTTTGCGTACGTCTGGTTAAGGTTAACATTTATAGGCGCTCATCTGGAGATAGATTGGGTCGAAAGTCGAACGAAGGGTAGTGGTTTGAAGGGCAGAGACAAAAAAGTGTGATAGTTAGGTCGGGTAGTAAGAGCAGTAGCGGATGCCTTGCTGACTGCGACAATTCATGCAAGGGTAGATTTTTCGAAATATCGCGCACGAAGATATCGTGTCAGTGCCGTGGTCGTTATAACTAAAGGAGACCGGTGCGGCAGCGCAGTGCGTTGCCTCGAGCCCTCTGCTGCGCCGCTTCGTCAGTGACCTGGCACAGCATCACCGGGCTGGTGCTGAACAGCTGCAGCTCGCTGTCGTCCGGCGTCCCCTGCTGCTGCGTGGCGAAGTTCTGCCGCAGCCGCTCCTCCGGCAGCTCTACTTGCTCGGCGGACTGCGCCGCGGTATCACCGGAGAGCTGCAGGCCGTTCTCTCGGGCATGCGCGACGTAGGCTGCCCTTTTGGCTTCTCGGTCCCTAGCGGGGGCTGCCCCACGGCGGTCGGCGTCGCCGCCGCTACCGTTGGGGCGGCGTTCGTCTTCACGGCATCCTTCCCCTGCGGCGCTGCTGGGGCGGCCGGCGGGGGAGGCACCAGAAAGCCCTTCTGCGAGGCTGCAGGAGCGTTCGCACGGGTTCGAACTTCTGCTGCACGGAGGCCTCGGGCGAGAACTGCACGCTGCTGCGTCAAGGCCCCTTCCTTCTCTGCAGCCAAAGCGGCTTTGAGGACTGCTGTGGCCGTCTCCACGGCGGTGCTGATGTCGACGCCGCTGCTCTTCACAGGGGCGCGGGCTGCCATTCGAACGTCTGCCTCCGGCAGGTCGTCCCCGATTTTGGCCGGAGGAGCTGCCCTCGGCTGAGCACGGCTGGTCTGCACCCACCGTCGTCGCCGACGTCGTCGTCTCTTCCGCTGCGTCGGTGCGGCCGCGGTCGTCCCGCCGTCTTCGGCGCGACTGCGGACTGAAAAAGCCGGGCAGCCGAGCCAGCTGGCGACTTGCGGGCCGCCACACCGGGCGCAAGTCGGCGAAACTTCTCTACCGCGGTCGCAGGCGCGGCTGTCGTGCTCTCCAGAGCACTTGACGCACCGCGCCGCGTTGCGGCAGTACTTCGCGACATGGCCGCACTGGCGCTGGGGGTCTGTGGCGGTGGGGAGAGCCTCCGTGGTAACCGGTAAACCCAGCAGCTTCCGCAAGTCGGTCACCCTCGCTGTTGGCCGTTTGGACGGTCACGGCACAGGGCGGCGCTCTCTCCTTATTGGTCTGGTTGTGTAGCCTTGCGGCTGTGTTACCGAAACCTGCTCGCAGCAGCCCTTCCCGAACCGTTGCTTCGTCACAGCAGCAAGGCAGCCCCCTTAGGAGTGCCTCGGTCGTCTTCTTCCTTCCATCGGAAGGCGCCTTTTCACGCGTGGGCGGCGCGTCAATAGTGTGGGCGGCCACAGCACTTCTGATCGCCCTGTGGTCGGCCAGGTGTGCTGCCCGAACGCAGATCAGCGAGTCTGTGGCGACAGGCCCGTAAACCACCTCGTTCTTGGCGCAATTCGTCATTAAGTCGAACAGCGCCGTAAACCCGTCTTTGCACTTGACATACGAAGGGGGAACAGGCTGCGACTCACCTTCTCGGGTCTTCCTTGCTTGATCGGCAGACTGAGTGATACGCAAAACCGAAGGCCCCCTAGTGGCAGCAGGTTTCCTCTGCGCGTACGTCTTTCCCATGCTGTGGGGCGCAAGACAAGACAATTTGCTGGCTTTGTGAGATCTACACAAACGACAATTTGCTTTTCGCGGCGCCCACAGCACATAAGTGAATCTGGAGCTGTCCTCGGCCGAGAAAGCGTAGCCCGCAGCGGCACCGATGCGCGCGCCTCACTGGCTCAGGCCGAACCGCCGCGCGAACCACTCCGCATCACTGCTGATCTTGTCACATGGTGCATTATCGTACTTAAAACTGTCACTGGCGTCGGGAAACACGATCGTCATGAGGAGGTGTGCGATACTCCTTGGCGCGTCATGGCGCCTTGCTAGAGCTGCACTGGATCCACGGATGCCCACGAGAACGTTCCACAGCGCGTAAAGGAGCCGCCGCCAACTTACCGCCGTCCTGCAGTACAGGTGTCAAAGAGGTGGTCCCCTGGAAGACGATGGATTCGCGCCTTCTCATCGGCACGATGAAGATGGTATCGGGATTCATCAGACCGTGCAATGCTCTGCCACTGCACCAACGGTTCAAATGGTTCAAGTGGCTCTGAGCACTATGCGACTTAACTTCTGAGGTCATCAGTCGCCTAGAACTTAGAACTAATTAAACCTAACTAACATAAGGACATCACACACATCCATGCCCGAGGCAGGATTCGAACCTGCGACCGTAGCGGTCGCTCGGCTCCAGACTGTTGCGCCTAGAACCGCACGGCCACTCCGGCCGGCACTGCACCAACGTCCAGTGCCGACGGTTACGTGCCAATTTCAGTCGTAGCTGCCGATGTCGTGGTGTTGAAATTGCATGGGTCGTCGGCTGTGGAGGCCCACAGTTAGGAGTGTTCAGTTCTCTGTGTGTTCAGACACACTTGTACTCTGCCTGGCTTTAAAGTCTGATGTTACTTCCGCTGCAGTTCGCCGACTGTCCTGTCTTACAAGTCTGCACAGCCTGTGACGTCCAACATCCGTAATGAGATGTGGCCGCCCACGACGTCTGGACGTGGTTTCATCTTAGTTCCGCCACGTGTTGAAGACACCCACCGCAGCACTCCCCGAACATCCGACAAATCGTGGAGTTTCCCAAACGCTCCTGCTGAGCCTCAGGGCCGGCCATCACAATCTGCCCTCGATCAAACTCACACAGGTCGCGCGGCCTCCCCATTCCACACGCGGACAGCACGCCCACATATACTACGTGCGCCGTGCGTGTCTCTGACTACCACTCATTCCTAGCCAGTTGACGCTGGTGTCTTCTTGAGTCGTTTATATCGACAGTAGGCTGGTGATCACAATGTCCTGGCTCATCAGTGTATGTCATTTATAGATGTATACGCTGTTGAGCGTGGCTACGAGACGATGCATTCGCCCGTACAATCTACTAACTTAAATATTTGTGTTTAATCCGGCATGGAGTTTTCTTATCAATGCTTCAGAATATTGCCTTTGTCGTATGATACCTTTTACAAGGAAAGAGAATCGACAATAAACCAACACCGGCAACAACAGCTCAGGAATACATGCTGACGTCGCAAGTCGAATATAAAGAGATAAAGAACGTGTATGCGGATATTGAACGGGTAAGTCAGCATGTAAAGAGAAATGAAAATCTAATAGTCATGGGGGACTAGAATGCGGTTGTAGGGTAAGGAGTAGAAGAAAGGGTTATAGGAGAATGTGGGCTTGGTAATAGGAATGAGGAAGAAAGCTTAAATTGAGTTCTGCGATAAATTACAGCTACTAACAGAGAGTAATATGTTTAGGAAACACAAGAGGATGACGTATACTTGCAAAAGATCTGGAGATACAGGAAAATTTCAGTTATATTATATCATGGGCAGACAGAGATTCCGAAATCAGATACTTGATTGAATGGCATATCCAGGATCAGATATACACTCGAATCACAATTTAGCAGCGATCAAGAAGTTTAATGAGCCTAGTCAGGAAGAATCAACGCTCAAAGAAGATGGATACAGAAGAACTAAGGAATAAAGAGACACGCTTGAAGTTCTCAGAGTATAGATACTGCTATAAGGAAACGTTCAGTAGGCAGTTCAGTTGAAGAGGAATGGCTGTCTCCAAAAACGGCCATTATAGAAGTTGGAAAGGAAACTGACGGTACAAAGAAGGTAACTGAGAAGAAACCGTGGCTGACAGTAGAAACACTTCGGCTGATCAGTTTATCGATGAAAGAAGGAAGTGCAAAAATATTCAGGGAAATTTAGGAATACAGAAACACAAATCTCTTAGGAACGGAATAAATAGGAAGTGCAGGAAAGCTAAGACGAAATGGCTGCACGAAAAATGTGAAGAAACCGAAAACGAAATGATTGTCGGAAGGACTGGCTCAGCATATAAGAAAGTCGGAACAGCCTTCGCTGAAACTAAAAGCAGGGACAGTAACATTAAGAGTGCAATCTATTCCTCCAAATGAATACATAACATTCTATGAAAAACCCACATTCACAAACCCAATCACAATATTCCTTAGGGGATGAAATTGATGGAATTCAGAAGTGGTAAATCTATCGAACAGGATCCGTTTCGCACTTAAGATTCGTCGATTTTCGCGCAGCCTAATTTTCTTCTACGTATTCCTGAAAACTTGCATAACGGTCTGGTGACAGTCGGGACTGCTGGGACCTGTGGGCCAGGAATCACGATGAGGAAACAGCTGGGAAGAATATTGCTTGGAAAAGAATGTGCGATATTTATGCTGGTAATGATTGGTATCTGGCATTTAGTAACTAGAAGCTACAAACCTGCCCAGATATCCGGGCGCGTTAATGCACCACTTCAGGGATTCGAGGAGGTGAACCTGCCTCAGATTGAATCCCCCTAGTGAATTAACGACAAGCGCTCGTTAGCCAGTCACCCTAGAGGTGGTTTTTACGCGGTTTTCCTCAGCCATCTAGGTAAATACTGGGCTGTCTCTTCTGTCCGGCGTCAGATAGTACCACATAAACGTTTGGAAGAAAGTTGTCGCACTTAAACATGAGCAGTACACTACAAGCAGACAGATCTGGTACACAGACTCTGTCCCATGAGGAGCGGTGGCGTTAGGGAGGGAATCCGGTCGCTAGCAGTCACTATCATTACTTTAACCCATATAACAATATCGATCACGTAGGAAACTGGTAAAAGCAAAAGTGAAGGAGAGGAACCAGGAGATACATAGTACTTCACTTCTGTGGGAAGGGAATGAGCTGGGGCCTTCACTTCTGATGGGACGAGTGTGCTACATTAAAGCCAATAAGATGGTTTGCTCTCTGGAATTACTTTATGCCTTGTGACGTGGAGATTGTTGAAAGGGAACTGGAAAAAAGTTGTTAAGCGTTGAAATACAAAAGGTAGGTGGAAAGTGCTGATATAACATATGCAACAGATCAGAGCGGGAAAGGATTGGAGGTAGAATAAGGCTGACTGACAAATTATCCTCTAGATTGTATTCTTATTTATTTCTATACGGAGTAGAATTGAGACATGTTGTATATATGGTTCTCGGGCGAGGCTTCTGATGTCATAGTGAAAACTCCACAATATTTCGTCAGCGCAACTGGCCGACATCTTCAGGTGCGACGAACACACTGCTAAGGTAGGACCAGAGCCCCTTATTTATGCCAGTCTTGGGCAGGAAGTGCGCATGCATGGAGGCGCCAAATTCGATGGCCAATAGTGACGATATCAACCGATAGCTGTAAGGACAGCAGCGCCACCTACAGGATGAAGAACCAAAGACTTCGGCGCACGCGCGGAGGCTGCCGCCGCTGCTCTGCGCTGCCATCGGCCGCCCCAGCGACCTCTGTCGGAAGCCGCAAGGGAAAATGCGCGTCCACGTAGGCGCCTTGATTATCCTCCCGTTGTCAACAGAATATTTATGTTGCGGGCGAATCGTCATCCGTTTTATGACCAATAGCACTCCTCTCTGCTCGAAGCGACTTCAATATGGCCAGTGCTGGATCCCAAGCTGTACTAAGCTGAAAGCCCGTGTCTCTGTTTACAAGATTCGTCGAGCTACGTACTTCCACTGCTTCCTTAATAACACTGTCCCAGTACGAACTCGTGGATGCGAGAATTTTGGTATGTTGATAATTCATAGAATGGCCTGTACTGAGACAATGCTCGGCCGCTGCAGACGTTTCTGGTTGCTCCAGACGAGTGTAGCGTCTGTGTTCAGTGCATCTCTCTTCTACAGTGCGACAAGTTTGTCCGATGTACGACATGCCGCAGCTACAAGGAATCTCGTAAACACCGGGTCTTCTTAGGCCAAGGCTGTCCTTAGATGAGCCCAAGAGAGCTCTGAGTTTGCCGGCGGACGAAAGACACATTTAACTTTATGACTCTTCAATAATCATCCTATTTTTGAAGAGACACCGCCGGTGTATGGCAACACGACCATTCCCCTTTGTTTTTCGCCTTCTTCCTCTTCCTCACGTTGGGTAACCCGCTTCGGTTGCAAGGCACGGCGAATCTCCCGTTCGGAGTATCCATTTTGTCGGAAAGTGGTACGTAGACTGGCATAAATAGGGGGCTCTGGTCCTGTCTTAGCAGTGTGTTCGTCGCCCCTGAATATGTCGGCCAGTTGCGATGACGAAATATTGTGGAGTTTTCACTATGACATCCGACGTCTCGCCCGAGAACCATATATTCAACATGTCCGTCAGGAAAGCCTCAAGCAACACAGAATTGGGACATGTATCCATCATCAGCGGTACTTGCGCTACAGAGTACATTTACCTCAGGTGAAGAGTGTTCCATATCAGTTTTTTTATAGTTCAACGTACAAGCTACGTGTAGTGCTTTTAGGATTTGCGAACGATTTTTGCCAATAATTTACCCATTATTACCTCAGCATATACCAGTGATATTCAGCACATACAGTTGAGTCATAATTCGTGCACACTGTTTGACAGAAATTATTTACTCAGGGATGTCAATATATGGAGTCTCAACCTGACAACCAACATGATTGATGCACTCAAACCGACGTGCAACAGTACAGTTTTGTGATAATTGTCTGCTACTAATCGAGTTGATACAAACGTTCTGGTAAATGCGATAAATTGTTAAAAGAGTTGGCGGCCATCTGTAAGGAAATCATTCTACAAACCTTCGTCACACTTCTGTCGCCGACTGCACAACGTTCCTTAAGCTATCTCTATTCTTCCCTGTTCACATCTCTTTCATCTGTGAGTATCAACAACATGGAATAAAAAACGGTAAATTAAGATTGTTCATATTACTTTGAATCGCACTGTAGATTTTGTTAATGTTTAATTGTCAAATTTGATGTAATTTACATCCAAAGGTAATGATTAAATGGACTGATCTCAGACTATACAAATTCGTTTATATATTACATTATTTTTTTTAACATAATATCATACAAAAGAATGTATTGCAACAACAGATACAGAAACATGACTGCTAGCGGCAATTATAAGGTCAGCATTGATAACCTTGAAGGACCTGACGACTGGGCCAAATGGAAATGGCATTTTTCTATGGTGCTACGTTCATATGGACTAGAAGATATTATTAACGGTACACGTGAACGTGTAGAGTTGCCGCAAGATGCGACAAGTGAACAAAAAGAAGCGTATGTGGAATGGCTCAAGGACGACGCAAAGGCAGCAAGTCTTATAGCAAGTGCGCTAAGTAAACCTGTTGCAGAACTCGTCTTAACGTGCAAGAATGCTAAAGAAATCTGGGACAAATTACGCGCCCGATTTGAATGTAGCAGTACTCAGCGTTTGAATATGTTGATTGAAACATTTTTCCGTGTTAAACGTGATGAATCGGAAGATATTAGTGCACATGTGGCCAAACTGCAAAAGTTATTTGTGGACCTGAACGATGAATTATCAAAACATGAAGTAAATACGCTATCTGAAAGAAGCTTAAATGGTCGAATTTTGTCTACACTGGGAAAAGACTACGACAATTTTAAGGATCTCTGGGATTCGATACCGACAGAGAAGCAAAGCTTGAATTTATTGATTGAAAAACTCTGTGCTATTGAACTGCGTGAACAAAACGTTAATGGAAGTGCAGCTTTTGTCGTTTCTGAAACAAGAAAACGGCAAACAAGTAATCAGCAAGTAAAGATGACGAAGTCACAATTAAAACAGAGTGTCCACAGAACACTCGTGAAAGCAATAAAATAAAAGAGAAGAAGCGAGACAGTGAACACGCTGCATTTACTTCATACGCTATGGGTGTGTGCACCAGTAATCACAGTGACCCAAATAAATGGTATTGCGACAGTGGCGCTACAAATCATATCACTCCCAACAAACAGTATTTTGTTTCGTATAGTGAATTTGATGTTCCTCAAGTAACTTCATTGGGAAAACAAGATGTGAAAATGTGTGCGTACGGTCAAGGAACAGTGATGAAAAATATTATTTAAAGGCAAGAAAACATTTTATTTGCTTTGTAATTACACCCTGGATACGAAAAAAACACATTTACTGTAAGAAAATACACAGAAGTTACACACAAGCCAAGAACAAAGATATTGACAGCAGAGTCATGGAGCAGCACCTAAATATAGACGTCAAGGAATTTTTTCTTTTCTTTTAACACTTCCTCCAAAAGAAAAAATCATGAAATTATTGCTTTGTCTCTTGCATGCCAATTTCTGAACATAGAAAATTAAATCGAACTCGTTCAAGAGGTTTCGTCAAAATATCTGCCAACTGGTTGTGTCCATCAATGTGTTCCAAGAAAATCTGACCGTTCAGATATCTTTCACGAACATAGAAATGTCAGAGCCCTATATGTTTAGAACGTCGATGATATTCTGGATTTTTTGCCAACTTCAATGCACTAGCATTGTCAATGTAAAGAACTGGAGGCTGCCCCGACATTTCCACTAATTCTGATAGCAGACGACGTAACCAAACTAACTCTTTTGCTCCTTCACTAGCTGCCATTATTTCCGCCTCGGTTGTGGATGTGGCCACTACTTTCTGCAACTGACTTGTCCATGACACTGCACCACCTGAGTACTTTGCAAGAATTCCAGTTGTTGAGCGCCTTGTCCGGTTATCACCTGCGAAATCTGCATCAGCGTAAATCTTTAACTCTTCTTTTTTATTATATACAATTCCAAAATTTAAGGTCCCTTTCAAATACCAAAAAATGCGCTTTACTCTATTCCAGTCTTCAGTGGTTGGTTTCTCCATAGATCGAGCAGCTTTATTGACTGCAAAAGTGATGTCTGGGCGAGTTACTGTTGAAAGGTACATGAGACAACCAATTGCTTCACGGTAGGGTACAGATGACGAAACTTCTTCGTTTTGATTATTGTCCTCACGTCCAATAGGAGTTGAGATTGTACTGCATTCTGCCATTCGAAATCTTTGCAGAATTTCTTCTGTGTATTTCTCTTGACTTATCATTATTGCTCCATCTTCATATTGCTTTATTTTTATGCCAAGAAAATTGTCAAGACTGCCAGTTGTTATTTCGAATTCATGTTGTAAAACATCCATAAAAACAGTAATTTCTTTCTTGTTACTGCCGACAATCAGGCCATCATCAACGTAGATTGCCACATAAAGGCTATTTCCATTTTGTCTACGATAAAATAGGCATGGGTCTGCATCACTGTTTGAAAAACCAGCTTTCTTCATGAACTCAACAAAACGCTTGTTCCAACAACGTGGCGCTTGCTTCAACCCACAAAGACCTTTCTTTAAGAAACATACTCGGCCTGCACCATCTTCGAAACCCTCTGGTTGTTCCATATATACTTCATCTTCAAGTATTCCATTCAAAAAAGCTGTCTTTACATCGAATTGTTCTAGCAGCATTTTCTTTGAAGCAGCTACAGCCAACAGAGTTCGTATGGTGTCATAACGTGCCACAGGGCTAAAGGCGTCGTCATAATCAATTCCTGCTTTTTGAATACAGCCTTTTGCAACCAATCTGGCTTTAAAGCGAGTACCTCCATTGACTGCGACCTTTCGCCGTAGAACTCAGCGGTTTTGCAATACTTTGGCATTCTTCGGATGGTCAACCAGCACCCAGGTATTGTTTTCCTTAAGTGATTGAAGTTCTTCACTAATAGCTTGCATCCATTCTTCCTTCTCGTTTGACTGCAATATTTCTGAAAAACAGTTTGGATCTTTGTATCCAAGTGCATCAACTTCTGTTGCCATACAAAATTCACCACTTTCCATCCAAGTTGGTTTCCTTCGTTGTCTTTTATTCTTCTGTTTCTCTTCATTAGAAGATTCAGCAGCTTCTGCTTTTAGAAATTCTGTTAATTCTTTATTTTCTTCAGATTCACTCGACTCTTGACTTTCTCTAGAATCGAGAGTACCAATTTTTTCTTGAGTTTGGCTTCCTCCAGAAGTGTACAGCCTAGGAGATTTACATTGGTCATCTTTAGATGAACTCGGATCATTAAATTCTTCCCAAGGGACTTCAAATTCAACATGATCACTATGTAAATCACAAACAATTTCTGGCTTAAATTTTACATCGTGACTCAACACCACTTTTCTTTTAGATGGAATCCAAACTCTGAACCCATCTTTGTCATTAACATATCCAACAAGTCGTCCAAAAACTGCCTTATCATCAAACTTGGAACGGAATTGTTTGTTAATGTGAACATAGCAGCCTGTACCAAAAATTCTGAGATGATCAAGTCGTCCTACTGGTCGATTAAACCATAGTTCATAAGGGGTTTTATTTTCAACTGAAGATTTTCCAGTACGATTTATTAGGTAGACTGCTGTGTTACATGCCTCTGCCCACAACCCTTTAGGTAATTTACTCGGATGTAGCATTGACCGGGCAGCTTCAACAATGGTCCTATTTTCCCGTTCAGCCACACCATTTTGTTCAGGAGTGTAAGGAGGAGGAATCAGTAGTTCTATTCCCCTGTCTGCAAGCAGTTCACTGACATTCTTATTGTTAAATTCTTTGTCACCATCACATCTAAATTGTTTGACATGTCCATTAGTTCGTGCTTCATTTAAAAACTGCTTAAGCACAGTACACACTTCACTTTTGTGTCTTAAAAAGAAAATTCGACGAAATTTACTAAAATCGTCTTTGAAACATACATAATAATGCTTGCCTCCAAAAGATTTCGTGTTCATTGGTCCATTTACATCCGCGTGGATTAATTCACCAGTACTGGTAGCGTGTATTGTTCGTGTTTTGAATGGCAGCCTATGCATCTTTCCAACCGCACAGCCGTCACAAAATTCACTCTTGGCATCTTCCACATTAATGTTCATTCCTTTTAAAATATTCTTCACATGTTGTTTATTCTGATGACCAAACCTTTCATGGTACACTTGGAATGTTTCGGATGAAGTCATCAAGCTCATATGATTCATTTTTGCATTTCTAACAACACGCATGTTCAACACATAAAGTCCATTTTTCACATAACCTGTCATAACAATATTGCCACTGACTTGTTTTCGAACACAGACATTATTATAACTAAAATTAGTACTGTAGCCTCTGCAGGCAATGGCTCTCACAGAGAACAGATTAGCACTTGCATCAGGGACGTATAAAACATTGTCCCTTCTAGCATTGTACCATTTATTGTTTCGTCGGATTTGGATGTAAACTGTTCCTTGACGTCTATATTTATGTGCTGCTCCATGACTCTGCTGTCAATATCTTTATTCTTGGCTTGTGTGTAACTTCTGTGTATTTTCTTACAGTAAATGTGTTTTTTTCGTATCCAGGGTGTAATTACAAAGCTAATAAATTGTTTTCTTGCCTTTAAATAATATTTTTCATCAGGTTATGGGCCCAGTACACGTATAAAGGCAAACAACACAGTTTAATTAAAACAATATTTGAAATGAGCGTATGTCTGTAAAGAAACATGACTGCTAGCGGCGATTATAAGGTCAGCATTGATGAGCTTGAAGGACCGGACGACTGGGCCAAATGGAAATGGCATATTTCTATGGTGCTACGTTCGTATGGACTAGAAGATATTATTAACGGTACACGTGAACGTATAGAGTTGATAATATCTTCTAGTCCATATGAATGTAGCACCATAGAAATATGCCATTTCCATTTGGCCCAGTCGTCAGGTCCTTCAAGCTTATCAATGCTGACCTTATAATCGCCGCTAGCAGTCATGTTTCTTTACAGACATACGCTCATTTCAAATATTGTTTTAATTAAACTATGTTGTTTGCCTTTACACGTGTACTGGGCCCATAACCTGATGAAAAATATTATTTAAAGGCAAGAAACATTTTATTAGCTTTGTAATTACACCCTGGATACGAAAAAAACACATTTACTGTAAGAAAATACACAGAAGTTACACACAAGCCAAGAATAAAGATATTGACAGCAGAGTCATGGAGCAGCACATAAATATAGACATCAAGGAATTTTTTCTTTTCTTTTAACATATTACATTATTTTTGTTAACATAATATCATACAAAAGAATGTATTGCAACAACAGACACTTACAACAACATGGGTGAAATTTTCGACTATTTTTTGTTGTTTAACACTGTCTCTTCGTTGGAAACAATGACAGGATGTTTTGTCAAGCGTGTGAACCTTCGTGTTTTAATTAAAGTAGTTAGTTTGGTACGTTTTCCATCAGTTGCTGGGACTACCAGGCATTGTTTTACATCACTAGCTGAATGTTTTTGTGTCTTTAGATGTAAACTAAATAAAGAAAGCAGAGGTTGAAAATACCGCTTCAGTTGTAAATTACTTTATTTTCACACGACCAGTTTCGGACTGTTAAGAGCCCATCCTCAGGTGTCGTAGCTGTGCTGTGGTCCCCGATCACCGCGTGTACCAGACGCGGTGTGCTTCCTACGAGCGGAGAAGAGGGAGAACAGAGAGATAGGTTTCTGTCAGTGGCGTTCACATCTTCTACGGATATTGTTTTCATTTCTTCGTACCTTTCCCATGTATGTTATCTCAAGGCTATGCCTCTTTAACTTATAGACTCCCCAGTGAGTGAATTTATAGCATTATTCCATGGAATGACAACTTCGTGTTCTGGTGTGTGTTCTGATGTTTAGTCTCAGCTTGGACATTTCAATTGAGCGTTTGATATCATTTGATAATCTCCTCAATAGGAAAATCTTCGTACTTTCTGTGAAATAAACACTAACAGTGTAATAGTAACTGATGAATGGAATACTGTAGGAGGCATGTTCAAAATAGTCTGCATAAAAAGAATCGAGTGTCCAACAAAAATAACGTCATTTGTACAAAAGGACATCCAGCTACCTGATTTCTGTCCAAATTAAAAATTTTACTTGACAAAAGAGAAAGAAACATATTGCAACATGGTGAATCCATCTGCCAATAAACTGTAGTCACTGCCAAAAATTCATAATGAGAGTAACCCTATCAATCCAGTAATAAACTGCAAAGTAGTTATTTATTCTGACTAAAACAAAGGTAATTTGTATACGTGCTTATGACTGTACATATGGAAATCAGTGTACAGTGAATAGTTCTAGTGGAGTGATACAACAAATTACAGACATCGATATCCCATCCGATTTAAAACATGTTTTGTTAGATAAAATCAACATGTACACCAACTCAATAGTTAATGAGACCATTGAAATTGCCGAAAATAAGGTTCCCACACGTCGTACGTCGAACGCAGTATTTGTGTGGGAATTTTATTACTTTACTAACACTGTAACTTTCCTACAACCATTCCAAGTTCAGTAACCAAATATATGTACTAGAATGCAGTTTAGTAATGGTCGTACGTCGAACGCAGTATTTGTGTGGGAATTTTATTACTTTACTAAAACTGTAACTTTCCTACAACCATTCCAAGTTCAGTAACCAAATATATGTACTAGAATGCAGTTTAGTAATGGGAAACCAGCTTGCTGGAATACTCGCTAATATTTCACTACACCACACTGAGAACCAGTTCCCTTATAGCCATCCTAAATGGATTAATATGATCCGTTACCTCTACAAATAGGTAGATGACACACTACTGTTACAAGACCGATCAGAAACGTAAATAGAGATGTTCCTCAGAATGGAATAAATTATACAAAAATATAATCAGTACGGAAAGAATAGATTGATACTCATCACATGAGGAGGCGCTGAGTCACTAAGAGGCTCAATCAAAATGACAGCTGAAGTATTGAGCAGTATAACAATATTCCTCTTTGGAAATAGAAAACACACACACACACATTCACTCGAGCACAACTCTCATAAAAATGGCCACTGTTTCTGGACGCTGGAGCCCGACTTATCATGAGCCAGGCTCCAGTGCCCACCGGCAGTGACCAGGTCTGTGTGAGTTTTTCTTGTGGGAATATCTGTTTGTTTTCTTTTTCTGAAGAAGCACTGTCTGAAAGCTCAGTATTTAGCCGGTTTTTTCATTGTGCCTGTCTGCAACTCAATGATTCCTTTATGTGGTGAGCGGCAATACACTCGTCCCACATTGCTGTTATTCCAGTATTTGATTTCACACAATAATATATTTATAATCGAACATGAACACCACGATAAAATAAACTTTCTAGATATAACTCAAATAGCAAAGTATTAGCAGAAAACGATGGCTACGATCCCATCTTAGCCAACAAAATTTGTATTAAGAAGCTACACGTAAATGGAAACAAAATTAAGGACAGCATTACGCTAACAAGAAAACATAACAAAAATAGCTCATTTCACTGCCAAAGCACACTGGCAAAAAATTTCAGATCAAATATAAGTTGCTAAACATGTATATGAGAGAAATGGAGTATGAATTCCGATGTTTCCACATGAATTAGGTTTTCTTGGCTTATCTTGAAGATTGCCGACACTACTCCTTCAAGTCGAAATCGCCACTTCCATCGCGAACTGATTTAGTGTTCCGTCGACAATGTTCCCGGTTATGATAAAATATTGCCTCTTGACGTTCCTTCTTTTCAGTCTTATTTATTTTCATTTACTTACTTACTTTACTCAGAATTATTTAAATGTTTCAGGCTCTGTATGTGGTGTAACGAAGACTCACTAAAGACACTCATAACAGTAGATTTTGCAATGTGTTTGATGGGTGTTTTTTACGAAACAATAGTAGCACTTGTAGTAATTAATAAACATATTACAAGGAAGTCAGTCTTATTCATTCTGTTAAGAGAACATAAGAACTTATACGGTAAAACAAACAGAACTTACCTACTCCTCATACTCAACAATTTATGAATGATTCGAATTGTCTTAGTTTTCACTATTTGCGGTTTGTAGGGAAGCGATAACTATACTGGACTGCAAGATTATGTTTTGTTTACCTATTTGACATGTCGAAAAATAATGATCATCCCTGTGGTTACTCCATTATTGCCGTAATGGTTTTTGAAAACATACGTTACGGAAATCTCATTTGTCATGAATGTGCTATCTCTGAGCTGAGTTTAGTCTGTTAATCATTTCTATGTCGATAATTTAAGATTTGTTCTCTATGTAATGCAAGCAACTTTCTTAGTGTAACTGGGGACATGTTTTCTTTTATCACAGGTACTGATGGTGTCCTGTAGTGCTATCCGATATTGAAATGGCGAATAGAAGGGACTTCTTAAGATCTGTATCACGATACCACGCCATCTGCAGGGTTTTCGGGCTGACGCCGTTCACAGTGGACACTGAGAGGTGTGAGCTACGGAGGACAAAATGGTTCAAATGGCTCTGAGCACTATGGGACTCAACTGCTGTGCTCATCAGTCCCCTAGAACTTAGAACTACTTAAACCTAACTAACCTAAGGACACCACACACATCCATGCCCGAGGCAGGATTCGAACCTGCGACCGTAGCGGCAGCGCGGCTCCGGACTGGAGCGCCTAGAACCGCACGGCCACCACGGTACGGAGGACACGTGCTGGTACACTGTACACAGCGGCTGTTCTCGTCATGAGCCTGATACTAGCAGCGATTATGATAAACTGGATGCAAGCAATGAACGCGATGAAAAATGATTCCATCACCTTTGTGTGGTCTGTGGCCTATGTGATGGCATCCCACGTCAACACGGTGGCGGTGGTCGCCGTAGACCTGTTTCGAAATACCCACAAGTACCTGAGAATACTCACTCTATTGTCTTACCGGGACAGCGGTAAGTCACAGTGTCGCCATTTCTCCAGCACGGCGGTGAGGATCTGCTGCAAAGTGCTGTACGCAGGCTCTCTCACGCTACGTGTAGTTGCTGTGACGTCAGTATATCTGATGGAAGGGATGAAATGGACGTATACGTTATCATTGTTCTCAAGTGGTATTCTACCTACAGCTGTTTGCAGGTATGTGGGGCTAGTTCTTCTTGTGAGGAGTGACTCGCGCCAGGTCAACCAGTGTCTGAGAGCTACAGCCCAAGTGAGATGCCAGCGGCGACCACTTGCAGACCGCTACCGCGAGGAGAGTCTACTCCGCACTGTGCCACCTGTCCCAGGAGGTTCTTTCTGCCCACGAGATAGTCTTAATGGTGACTGCACTGTGCAGTATATCTTGGAATGTAGTTGCCGCAGTCTTAACACGTCAGCAGAAACAGCTAGTGGCGATACACATGTTGTTTCTGTCGTGGCAGTCGTCACTGGTGTTAATGGTGACAGTAGCCTCGCAACCGCTTTCCAGGGAGGCGGCGCTGACAGCTCCTGTCCTCTGTCGGCTACTCCTGGGTTGTCCGCAGCTCGTGGTCGTGTGGTAGCGTTCTCGCTTCCCGCGCCCGGGTTCCCGGGTTCGATTCCCGGCGGGGTCAGGGATTTTCTCTGCCTCGTGATGACTGGGTGTTGTGTGATGTCCTTAGGTTAGTTACGTTTAAGTAGTTCTAAGTTCTAGGGGACTGATGACCATAGATGTTAAGTCCCATAGCGCTCAGAGTCATTTGAACCATACTCCTGGGTTCGACTCTCCGCAGCTCAGAAACGTCAGAGCTGCGCCACTTCCGTCGCCTGGTCCGCAGCCAGAGTCCCACTCATCAACTTTACGGCGTCGTTTCCTTGGATTTGCAGATGTTGATTGCCTCCTTGTCTTTCTTTATAACTTGTACTGTGATTCTGTTAACTTTCTGGGGAGTGTTCTGAAAAAAAGGACAGCCTGCTAAATATTGTTACAGCACTATTGGTGAACAGGGACTCTTCTGCACTTAAATTCTATAACTGTGTTGCTATGATTAAGAGCTATTAAGAGTCTGCAGCATTTTAACAGATGAGACCATTCTTCTTCAAAGTGTTTCCTTGTTTAGCATTATACTAGTATAGCACAGCGAAGGGGTGCGAAGATGGACGTGTTCAACTCTATTGTGCAGTGTATCTAGTTACAGTGTCTAGTTTCGCTCAAAACCAACAGGAAATCTCCCATCGATTGAAACAGGGAACAAAACTGCTGCAGTTTCCACACTGCATTACATTTTCACACAATTGGTAATTATTAATAGCACGAGAGAAATGAATTCCTTAAAATTATAAATCGCACGAATTTGTAATTCTTGGAACACACGTAAAAGAAAGAGAAAAGTGCAGGAACAACAACTGGAACATTTTAGTGGACAGAAGCTGCGTTCCTCAGAAGGAGGCGGAAAGTTGACAAAGAGGTTCAGATGCGACACGGAGCCACAGTTACTAACAACAGGACGCGACAACAGAAGAAGACCAGAAACATTAGCTGACGCGGGTGAACGTTAACGGTGTTTCATCACTTTATGCAGTTGGACGTCAAACATGATTTATTGCAGCTGAAAAAACGCACCGCATCAAAAGTTCCACTAGCCTTAATCTCGGACGTTAACGTAACTGCTACTTGCATTGTTGCATAGCGAAATCGCGGCACTACAGCCTTGAACACCATGACAGTCTCGAGAAACCATCATAAAACGTAATCAAGCATCAATGAAACGGAATCCATATCGCGATCTTAATTACAGTTATTACTTCCCTTGACACAATCAGATATGTCTCAAGCAACCCGAGTGAATCATTTTTCTTTTACACCATATGGACATACATATTTTCTTTCAGCTGGACAAGTTCTTCAAATAACTCTCACACCAATTCCATCGATAGTAATAGATCTACAAACACAGACACGGTGCAGAACAAGAGTAGAAAACAACATATAGCATGAAAGACAAAATATGCACTGCCTTGGCAGGAAAGACTTTGAACTTCCTACAGTCATCACAGACACGGTCAGTACAAGCCGCTGAGCACTAAGATGGTAACCTCACTACACATTATATTCACTTTAATGCTCACAGTGTACCCACTCTGGCTCAAATATCGAACAAACGAAACATCTGTCACATCATATACTCATCTTTACAGACCAGGACACAACAATTGCAAATCATAACTCACTTTTCAGTATACTAGGACAGAATCGTCTCGTCATTTGGAACGCAGTAGAATCATAAAGCCATATCACAAACGTCCGCAAAATATAAATATCCACAACATATCAGACTGTGCCCACACTTGTCTTACATACGAATTGCTCTCTATCAAAGACGAATGTTACTCATTCAAGGGAACTATCATCAAGTAAAATATCTAGTAAAGGCTAAACATAACTGGCATAAATCCACCTTTATATCATGCACAGTGTGTACTGAACCTCACTAGATAGATAATATCCACTTACAATCACACGTCACAGTTTCAGACTCACAACAAACAAACGAAAATTCCTAAGTAGTATCATCTCATTATATCATACATTATTCTGATAAACCCAATATCACTACATCAAAATATTCATAACAATGATATGATGAAAATGGACGTTAATCAAATGCAGATCTGACATTCCAACAAGAAACTGCACAGTGCATGCAGAAAATTACATCATTAATGAATAAAACAAAAATAAGAAGGTGTTATGTATCTATGTGAGACATGGTAATCACATCTCTAATTAAATCATCATGTGTAAGAGCACTTCACACTGCCTCACTCGTCCCCATAATCAAGAAAAGCACTATAAATTGTCTCATCAATAGTACTCCTCAAGAACATTAAATTGCTCATCACATGTTCCACTATAATAATAATAATGGTCATACTGCGCAACAGCAAATCTCTCAAATCCGATGGCACCTGGAATATCCAGAAGGTAATCCATCCAAGTACTAACCAAGCCTGACATTTTTTAACTTTTTTAATCTGCGAGATCCAATGTGGCAAGCTCATTGGCTATATCACCACTCATACAGAAGAAATTATCTATACAACAGGCTAATGCCTCAGTCATGAAAAAATAATCTATGAAACGTGAAAATATACTGAAAAGAGAACACGTGGAATGGTCTCGATAGAAAAAGAAACGTAACTGGCACATAAGTAAAACACTAGACATTTTACACTAGATACCTTAACATCAGAAAATATGGTAGCTTCACACTGTCACAAACTAAGATTTCGACTTGACACTATATCAATTTTTTATGTTCCTGTTTGTTCTAAGACTATTGTTTAGCTTCTGATTGATACTGAGGTCATTAGAGATAGTTATCCAACAGAAAGAAGTATGTGCTACATTTCAGGAAAAAAAATTTCATGTTTTGTTGTTTATATCCTTTGTTGGGGCAGCATTCACAAAACCACTGTAGGTGTGAAGTAACTTCTCTTTAAACTTCAGTTTGCTATCTCATTATTTAATAACACAGGCCAAGGATGGAAAAAGCTTTTTTTGCTGAAAATACCTTATTCTTACGCTTTTAGGGTGGGAAATCTTAATAATATACTTAAAGAAACTGTTGTTGTTGTTGTTGTTGTTGTTGTGGTCTTCAGTCCTGAGACTGATTTGATGCAGCTCTCCGTGCTACTCTATCCTGTGCAAGCTTCTTCATCTTGCAGTACGTACTGCAGCCTACATCCTTCCAGGCGCTTCAGTCAAGAACTGCGCTGCTCCCATGGTCGCAGGTTCGAATCCTGCCTCGGGCATGGATGTGTGTGATGTCCTTAGATTAGTTAGGTTTAAGTAGTTCTGAGTCTAGGGGACTGATGACCTTAGATGTTAAGTCCCATAGTGCTTTTAGCCATTTGAACCTGCATCCTTCTGAATCTGCTTAGTGTATTCATCTCTTGGTCTCCCTGTACGATTTTTACCCTCCACGCTGCCCTCCAATACTATATTGATGAACCCTTGATGCCTCAGAACATGTCCTACCAACCGAGTTTTGTCAGGACTGGCTCTCCCAAGGCCGTCCGTAGTTCTACTGGAATGTTGTCTGTTCCTGCGGCCTTGTTTCGTCTTAGGTCTTTCAAGTGCTCTATCAAACTCTTCACGCAGTATCGTATCTCCCATTTCATCTTAATCTACATCCTCTTCCCTTTCTATAACATTGCCCTCAGGTACATCACCCTGGTATAGACCCTCTATATACTCCTTTCACCTTTCTGCCTTCCCTTCTTTGCTTAGAACTGGGTTTCCGTTTGAGCTCTTTATTTTCATACAAGTGGTTCTCTTTTCTCCTAAGGTCTATTTAGTTTTCCTGTAGGCAGTATCTACCTTACCCCCAGTGAGATAAGCCTCTACATCCCTACATTTGTCTTCTAACCATCGCTGCTTAGCCGTTTTGCACTTCCTGTCGATCTCATTTTTGAGTCGTTTATTCCTTTTTGCCTGCTTCATTTACTGCATTTTTATGTTTTCTCCTATCATCAATTAAATTCAATATTTCTTCTGTCATCCAAGGATTTCTACTAGCCCTCATCTTTTTACCTACTTGATCCTCTCCTGCCTTCACTACTTCATCCCTCAAAGCTACCCATTCTTCTTTTACTGTATTTCTTTCCCCCATTCTTGTCAATTGTTCCCTTATGCTCTCCCTGAAACTTTGTACAACCTGTGGTTTAGTCAGTTTATCCAGGTCCCATCTCCTTAGATTCCCACGTTTTTTCAGTTTCTTCAGTTTTAATCTACAGTTCATAACCAATAGATTGTGGTCACAGTCCACATCTGCCCCCTGGAAATGCCTTACAATTTAAAACCTGGTTCGTAAATCTCTGTCTTACTATTATATAATCTATCTGAAACCAGTCAGTTGTATACATTGAAGAAGGCGGGAGATACTGACAAAAAACTGTATCCCCTACCATTTCTTCATCCTTTACAGTTAAATTTATAAAGCAAAGCGATTTATTAAAGAATTTGACAGCTTTTATACAGTTAAAATAATTTAAAAATGAGGTGTAATGTATGTAGATGATGTTGATAACACTGCCGAAAAACATTTTCTAGGAAAAAAAGGCCGATTCTATTTTTATATTAACAGATGGTGTTTTGTTTGCTGTCAACCTAACGTCACTTTACTGTTTCCTGTATATGTGCTCAGTGCAATATCTAATTGCGCTTGTACAAGCTCTGCTGACAGTTGTTGTTATATTCATGGTGAATTTTGATAAAAAAACACAGAAGAAACATTACAGACTTTGTGAGAAAGGTTTATCTATCATTCTTTGGATATAAACTTGGGGATGAAGACAAATCTTGGGTGTTGTACAAGGTATGTTATCTGTGTGTTGAAGATCGGGGAAAATGGCACAAAAAGGAGAAAAAAGCCTTTATATTTGCTGTTCCCATGATGTGGAGGGAGCAAAGAAATGATTCCGATGATTGCTACTTTTGCAGTGTTGACATTACTGGTCATAATTCGAAAAACAAGACGGTATTAAGCTATCCTAACCATATGTATGCCATCCAACAAGTAGGGCATGGTGCAGATTTGCCAGTTCCTGAACCACCATATGATTTAAATTTTATTCCAACAGAAGTATTTTCTGATGAACAATCTGATTTAGATGAAGCAGGTGATGATGAATTCCATTGTAATACAGAAAATCTACAGCCCAAATTGTTCACTCAGACCGAGCTTAACTATTTGGTTAGGGATCTGTGCTTAATGAAAGAAAAAGCTGTATTGCTTGGCTCTTGATTAAAAGAAAAGAACTTATTGGCAGTTGGAACCAGCATATACATGTATATATAGAGAGAGCAGCCATTTTCCAATTTTTTTTAACAAGAATGTGAATTAGAGTACTGCTCAGACATTCCCGGTTTAATGAATGAGTTTGGTATTGAATACAAAAATGAGGACCGAAGGCTCTATTCATCTCAAACTACTTTAAAGTCTATTTTATTACACATTGGTAACATGCATGCATCTGTACCTGTTGGAGATTCTATACATATGAAAGAAAGCTATGAAAACCTAGAAATAGCGCTAAATAAGACAGGATATTCTGCTCATGGTTGGATGATAACAGGCGATCTAAAAGTAATACGCATGTTCCTTGGTCAGCAAGGTGGCTTTACCAAATTTCCCCATTTACCATGTAACTTCGAATTTTTGTACTATATAATAAAAAGTATATTGCTCGAAAACTATAGGTGATACAAAAATAACTAAGGCTATATTTGGATTCAGCTCATAAAAATTTATCAAGAGCAGCTATCAAAGTAAAAAGCAGTTTTTCAAAAAAAGTTTTCTCTGGCCTTGTAATAGTTTCCCTTCAACAAGGCCCATGACAGGCTCTGTGCCAAGTTCATCACGTTGTTCCACTACCATAATGACCCTTAACTCCTATTGTACACTTAATTTAAATAATTCTAACATAGATTCATCTCTCAATCTTCGTTTTACATGTACTGTGTGGCCAGCAGGTGCATCCACCAGCTCCACCTAACACGCTGTGAGCTCAGCCACAAACACTGGCTTGCACTGGGCTATCCGAGCTCTGCTTACCACTAACAGGCAGCTGGGCTACAGCAGTAGCCAGTTCATCAGCCTTGTATCTTTCCTGAAATACTATTTTCTCTCATCTGACCACTCAGTATAGCTACAAGTTCCTCCTGCACTAAAGCAAACGAACACAAGTAGAAAGCATAAAATATCGCAGTACACATTTATTACTTCAGTTCTATTTCCCAAAACCATGGTTTCATGAAATCAACCGATCCTATTAATACGTCAGGCTTCATAAATAATGATTTATCTACACACAAATAATGGCACCAGAAAATAACAGGACAGTAGTTTAGTTTAGCAATAAGCAATGGAACTGCACTTGGCCACATGTTAATGTAACATTCTTCTTAGTGTGTACTCAATGGACTCTATTAACATCGTGAGAACAGGAGTGCATATACGTGTGTATCAGTTATTGTGTCAGTAACTAACAAGCAGTATAGAAAAAAATTGAGAAACACTGTCATGAGAAATTGTGTATCGTTAGAATTAAAATGCACGACTAAAACAGTTATTCACTCGAGTATATTGCAGAATAAATAAATTACTGTTCATTAACCGAGACCAACTTAAAATGAAGGTTAAAGATCGAGTGAAAAAAGAAAGTACCGTCACAGCAACGGCACATTTTAAAATATGCATTGCATTGAATAAAAGGGGCACATGCTGTGTGATCTTTTCGCAGAAATTGTTGTTCTTGTAGGTACAGAACCCCTATATTTCCGAATATTATTACACATGTTTAGTGGATTAAAGTAGTTGTTTAGAAGTAGACGGACACGTACGCTGGAGTTTGCAATCTTCGGAATATTTGTTCGAATTCGTCGTACGAAGCAAAATAAGTGAATAACAATGTTAATGGTCAGTTCAGAGAACTTGTAACACGGAGTGTAATCCACGTAAATAAATCGGCAACCGCAGAGACAAAGAAGAAAAAAATTAAAAGCCTATGTATGAAAGAAGAAGTAATCGTGTTACTAATAATCAGTTCAAAAGTATTCAAGTAATTTAATTATATTACAATAGTTCCCTCAGAGCAGGACTATAATAAGTTGTAGAAACTTTCTTTGTGTTATTGTATGGTTTTGACTCACACTGGAAATATTGAATGGAAGACAAAAACAACAGGTGGTGTATAATTAAAATCCAGCTACCTACAGACGCCCACTGTGAACTGTAATTATCGTATGGCAGCGAAACGTCATAGATACGAGGGTTGGAACATTCGTAGTGGCAAGTATTTGTTTACAACTCGTACAAAATAGATGCGTGTTTCAAAGTTTTACTTACCTTAAAAATGGTCACCAGCGTTGTATATAACCCGTTGACAGCGATGTGGAAGTCGTAGGATACTATTAGCAGTGCCAGTTGTGTTGACAGTTCGAGCAGCGCGGTCTGTTGCCCAACGAATTTGTAGCAGTTTTGAAGCGAATGCCTTGAAGTGTTTCCTTCAGTTCAGAAATCGAGTTGAACTTACGAGGGCTTAAGTCAGGGGAGTGCAGTAGGTGGTATAGCACTTAGCAGCACCATTAGTCAAACAAATCAGTACCAGCTTTCACTGTATGTGCTTTAGCATTGTCGTGCAAAATGATGTCAAGTCCTGTAGAAAGTGTTATCACTTTGTCTCTATGCTGTTCATTTTTGGAACACAACCTACGACCAGTTTAGTGGATGTGGTAAAAGAAATATATGATCAATTATGTTTTCAAATAATAACTAAACTGACATCTAAAATACGTAATAAAATGTTGGAGAGATTTCTGCCAAGTTTTCTGCTGACATATGAACTAAATGTGATCAATTGTCCACTAAATTATCGGCGAAATTTCTACAAAGGATGAAGAGTCTTGTAATGATATTTCTACACAAATAATGGATTTATCGGCGGACGTATCAGAATTAAGATTAAAGTGTAATACCCCGATAACCGATGTTACAAATTTATCGCTGCAACGAACGATATGTTGTTCTGACAAAATGAAATGAATGCTGAAGAAACTACACTGAAAGATGTAATCAGTGATTGACTGATAAATGAAACGATTGTCTGAAGAGATCAAACGTAATGGTAAGACTGTGCGTAAATTAAATCTTAAAGTGGAAAAATTTACTAATGAACAACAGGATAATGTTAAACTGCAATTACAATCACAGCTACTCAGCTATGATAAAGGTAATTCTGAGTGGCATCCAAACAAAGATAAGTTTGTAAATGGACGTTTAGATTCTGAACTGTCACACGTAGTTCGGCAGTATGTGAATGAGCGATTGCCACAAGGAGGCAGTCCAGCCAAGGTCCTTAACTGAGAAAGTAAACAATTAAAGGTCTTAGCGGATAGAGACTTCCCACAGTGGCGAGAGAATTGCAGGTCACAAGTCCAAGAAATGCAACAGGAATTACCCAACGTCAAGCAATGTGTAAATAGTTTCTCGCATATTAGAACTAGAGCAGACGGCAGCTCTAGCCTTGTGCCTTATGGGCATAAGCTAAATCATAGTGGTATGTCTCCTATCGATGTGTTGTATGGTATGCGGATAACGCCATAATTATCGTCTGTCCTACTGGATGAAGGCTTAATCAAACATAGGCAGTTTCAAACATTCATTCCCGAGAAAAAGTGTTTATGCTGTTGTATAGATTAAGGATTTTCAATGTGTACTGCCCAGGTCATTTACGGACAAACAGAACATACATTACCTTACAGGTTTCATACTGGAGGAAGACATCCCTTGGGCCACAACAACACCTGACAATTGGCAAGATTATGCTCAGTTTGAGCAGGCATTTCTAGCAAAATATTTGTCTATTTCTGTGCAAGAGAGACTTACGAATGTCTTTAGCACAGAGCCCTTTAACAGCAAACAGGGCAGACTCCATAAATATTCCGAAAATTATATAAACAAGACCAGGTACTGGGACGACTTTTATGGATTTCCTTGGCCTGATACAAGAAGAGTCAAGAGCGGACAGCCACCGGAACGATGGTGCGGCTCAAGCTTCGCCATCGTAGACACAGTTGCGTCACCACAGACAACACAGTACATTGAGTGGCACAGTCGGGACCGTCTCATATGCAAAATTCGCTGTAAACAGATACAGGCCCGCCAAGGAATAGTAAAAGAAAACGATGTGACACTCGATGCTCTGTGGCTTATTATGGGTATGGAACTGGGGACTGGCTGAATTATCATAACAACCTTGACAACAATGAAAACAACCCTAGGTGTATTTCCGCTACAGGAATTGATGAGCAACACTAAATACTCGATAAATATGATAGACATGAGATGTAGGAGTCAACGGTGGAACATATATTTACCGTAAAAGGAGACTGGCGGAATAGACATCTGACTGTAAACATAATTGTAGTGCAAACGAACCACATTTCTCAGACACTGGGTCAACAACCTAGACACGGTTACATTAAGCCTTCAAATGCAGACCATGGGTTGGTTCTGGAGGCATCGTAGGAAATACACTCAAGCTGCTACATTATAATGACGATAATGATATCAGGGAAGAATTAGTCATCAGTCACTTTAAAAGTCATGTGCAAAGCAAAGAAATTGCACAGGTTACTGCACATGCGCTAGTAGGAAATATTGCAGCTGATACAGGGACAATGGTAAATATTAGCTCCATCAGTTTGAGTAATAACCCTCTCAAGAACTATCGACTTCTGGATGCTATTGGGGTTAAGTCACAGTATTTCAGCATCTAGGCACTACTAGAAGTAACGTTAGGAAATTGAGTAATATTATGCCTGTTCTTAATCACATATGGACTAATAGTCAAGTTTATTTCGGTTCCAGACGTTTTACATGCGAAGAACGCGGTAATAACCTTCTCCATGGGTAAATGCCATTTGAACGTCGACAACCTAAGAATCCAACAGATCTTGAAAAAGGCAAAAGTAAACCCTCGTAAGTACTGCCAAGAGATAAAAGTTGAATTAATTTAACCCAAAAGAGCACCACGTCTTCACACAGTGGTCAAGTTGATGATACAGGGAGTCAATAAAGTAATTCACTCTATCACTGTTGCCTCACGCATTGAGTTAGTAAGCTTAGTGCTGAAACATGTACACATATTTAGTGAGTGACCTGGTTTCAAAACCACTTACCGATATCGCATCAGTGTCCATTCGGAAGAGATTTGTTGCTACAGTACATATTCCATTCCATTGTCAAAGAAAACAGCAACTAGTAATGGAATGAAACACATGCTGTGTGGTACATAACGGAGCCACCAATTGTACCACAGAGTCCGTTGTTAGAGTTGCGAAACCTGCGGGCAATGTTCGTTTGTTTTAGGATGTGAGGCCAATTAACGAAACTATCTTTCCTGTACAAAATCATAGATACTGCAAGAGGAGTTACACAATTTTTTGGAATTACATTCGTCACTAGTACTGGTTTCCGAAGTCCCTACAAGGAGATAAGACCAACCTAAGAATACAGGAAACACCCGGCCATTATTTACGTTGGTAGAAGCTATCAGTTGTGTGTGCTGCCACTTGGCTTACATGTAAGCGCAGAAGTAATCGTAACTGCACTGCGCACAATATTGGATCCTGAACTACTTGACCATACACAGACGGGAGAAGAAGATACACAGGCACCCGAAAAGACACAACACAAGTTTTCAAAGGCAGAAGTAACTGCTAAGTTACAAATATCAGAATTTGTCAGCGAAAAGATTAAATTTCTTGGTGATGTTATTACCTCAACTGGAATTACACCTGACTGTGATAAAAATCAATGCCACCAACAATTTTCCGTATCCAAGTATTAAGATGCAACTTGAAACACCCTTGGCTTTATTCTAGTATTTCAGTAGATTTGTATGTGATAAGCTTTTGAATAGTTCAAACTTACTAGCTCTTTCAAACAAAAATGCGCTATGGATATAGACGACTGATTGTGTGATCCACTAAGAAGAGTTAAAAGAAGCCTTAGCAAATTACTATATTCTGCATAAATCAGATTTCTGTCTAGTTACTGACATACGAAGTCACATGTGATCCCCACCCTACAGAGAGAGGTGCTTTGGAATCCACTGTTTTGGTGGATGGTGGAGCTCCACCTCACACTGGTCATGAGGTCAATCGCTTGCACAGCAACACATCTGGAGCAAACAAAATCATTGGCTGATCGTTCCAAATTGTGTGACCACAAGATAATCAGGTTTGTACACTTGTGATTTCTGACTATGTGGCTACTTGAAGGACAGAGTTTATCAATGGGACACAAACACATGTTGGAGGCTGAAGGTGAGCATAGAGACGGAGGTAGTCGAATGCCGCATGAGAAGTTTCGGCACCAGTAGAGCTATAACTAGCGCTTCGTAATAAACCGTGACAGGCACGTTTATTAGAAGGTGACCAGTTTCGATCATCACACGACTATTTTCAGACCCACAGCCATATTGATGGACGATTCCTGTGTGTGGAGCAAGACCCGCTGAATGACGACAATCAGCAATTGCCTATCGCCAGTCAGTGCTTCCTGCTCCACAAGGAGATTGTCCATCAATATGGCTGTAGGTATGAAGACGATCACGTGATGATCTAGACTGGTCAACTTCTAATAAACGTGCCTTGCGATCTAGACTGTTATGATTTATTCCAACGATTATATTTTGTTCGCTGATTTCACCGGTGGTGTTTTCAAAACTTTTATGTCTAGTACAATCCTGCCTGTCGTGGATGAATTTGGCTGTCGAACTGGGCTACATTCTTAATCTGGGACATAACCACTGTTTGCTATTAACAAATGTTAGCGACTCATCTAGAAATAAAAATATGTTACTTTAAATGGTTTACTTGTTATTTCTCTTCCTCATGATCGTACGAGCAAGGAAGATTGGTGTTTAATGACCGGTCGATAATGGAGTCATTGGAGATGTGGCGCGAGGTCGTACTAGGACAGGACAGGGGAACAAAACCGGCCACGGCCTTTCAGAAGAAACATCGCAGCGTGTGTCTTAAGTAATTTAGGAAAGTCACAGAGATGCTCAGACGAAGATTTTCACCTTCGTCCTCCCGACTCCGAATCCAGTGCGCTAACCGTTGTGCAGCCTCGCTCACTTACACTGATGGACCATCAAAAGAGGCTGACCAGATTTCCAAAATGAATATATTGGACACAGCTGAAAAGCTGAAATGAATGGACATTTTGCGTATATTAGATTTTTGTCAAACTACTTGGTTTACGGAACAACTACACAGATCATCGAACAAAATACCTTGCATTACTAATCGAGTAAATACTTTACTGTTTTATTGTTGCGACATGCAAACACAGTATATCACTTTAATATAACTAAGTCCTTGACTAGGGTAGAAAATTAACTACATAGGATACTTATTTTGTCCTCGCAATGGGTCTGGAAGATCTTCAGTAGATAGTTTCTGAAAATGTTTCTTTCTTATATTTTGCAGAAGAATGTATGTCATTATGAAAGTAGCTAGGATGATTGCAGGTACTAGTAGATGGGAACAATGGCAGGAGGGTGTCCGCAATGAGGAAATCAAAGAAAAACTGGGAATGAACTCTATAGATGTAGCAGTCAGGGCGAACAGGCTTAGATGGTGGGGTCATGTTACACTCATGGGAGAAGCAAGGTTACCCAAGAGACTCATGGGTTCAACAGTAGAGGGTAGGAGGAGTCGGGGCAGACCAAGGAGAAGGTACCTGGATTCAGTTAAGAATGATTTTGAAGTAATAGGTTTAACATCAGAAGAGGCACCAATGTTAGCACTGAATAGGGGATCATGGAGGAATTTTATAAGGGGGTTATGCTCCAAACTGAACGCTAAAAGGCATAATCAGTCTTAAGCAATGATGCTAATGATGATGATGATGTATGTCATTCGGGAATTTTATACATTTTTAAGCAGAAATTTATAAAAATCAGCACATGAATAATCCTGAAAATGTATCTTACTTCTGTGATGTTTAAAGCTTTCCCAGCGTACTGATTATTCCATAAAAACACGGGAGAACTGCCGGATATCAGTAACGTCCTACCACGATATTTCGGCGCAAAGTCTTCTGGCCATCTTCAGGTGAGTACCACTGTAGTAGTACTGCCGAGTACGCGCTGAGCTCCGCTATTTAAAGCCGTGCAGAGTGATGAAGACCTACAAACGACGGAACAAGGAAGAGGCAGAGGCTTTCAGGTCGATTGCTTACCTGCCATTTATTGCGAATATTTCTTCACAGATAGGCAGAATATTGCGAAAGTATCAAGTGAGATTTATCTTCGCCCTCCTTCCAAAATTTCATCACTGGTGGGATCCGTTAATGACGACCAGGGTCTGCGTAAATCAGGTGTTTACAAAATTCCGTGTGAATGCGGCAAACAACACGAACTGTGCAGGAACGCATTGTGGAACACCAACGGCGTACTCGCCTTCTCTAAACCACCAAGTCTGCAATCGCCGAACATTGTACTTCCACAGACTATTCCACGAATTACAATGACACAAAAGTTTCGGCTTATACATCAAACTTTTGAAGCTCGATTATCAGTGAATCTGTGGAAATAAGATTGTCTGACAATGAGACTCTCATCAATCGAGATAGCGGTTATCAGCTAAACTCTGCCTGGAATCCTGTTATAGAGATACTTCGCAGTCGACGTAGTTATCTGCATAAATATGAAAATCGACCTGATATCGACACGCCAAGCTTTCGCCGTGGAGGGCGTGAGGCGCAGCGCACGGAGTTGTTATGAACGCGCACGCTGAGCAGCGCATGCGCAATGTCACCTCAGTATGGCTTTAAATAGCGGAGCTCAGCGCGTACTCGGCAGTACTACTACAGTGGTACTCACCTGAAGATGACCAGAAAACTCTGTGCCGAAGTATCGTGGCAGGACGTTACTGATATCCGGCAGTTCTCCCGTGTTTTTATGGAACTGTCTTACTTATAGTTATTTTCTTGACAGTTTCCACACTAAACCTCTTCTTTTGTCCGGTTCGTCAAGTGTTTGCGATCGAGAACACCATTTATGTAGTAGCGTTAGTGCCAGGTAGGGCTAGCAGAAATTCAGTGACGAGCTGGAAACTCCTGTTGAGATGCAAGGAAGTTGAAGATGAGGGACCTCCTCCAGTTTATTTTAATCAAAGCGTTCATTTTCTTCGTCCCTTGGGTATGACCACATTTGTTCTCCATTTGGTTATGCTGCTCATTTCGTAATAACACAGTATTTCAAAATGTACGGGACGGTTAATGAAAAACGGGACAACATGCGTCCCATATGTATTTTGTGGCGCCAAAGGGACTCTCAAGCTAAACAGGGGACGATCCCGTAAAATACGGGACGTGTGGTCACCGTACATTAAAGGCAGTGCTGTACTGGAGGGCGATGAAACAGTGCGGCGCAGTAAGTGACCGGTCTGACGTCACACCTTTTACCAGCCGTCGAAGAAGGATGGACTGCACGGTCCAGACCTGCCCTTTTCATGGCGGCCGGACTGTGGGTCGCTGATATATCATTGAGATCGCTGTCTAGAGCATGCTGATGACAAAGATCGCTACCGAATTTTGTGGATTGTGGCTACCTGTAAATCAAGTAGTGTGCAAAAAGTCACTCGGTAATTCAGTGATGGACAACACAAATCGAATTCCTTCAGGCGCCTTCCGGAACCACATCATACTTTTGGAGAAAGGAAGCCGCAGCGAACAACGTGTAACTCTGCTTCCTGTGCTTAGTGGACCGTCATAAGCGCAGGAACATCGCTGCCGTGTTGGTATGTGGTCACCTGGAGCGATAAGTATGCCTTGCTGCAGGACCACATCTCGTATTCAACCGAGACGCCAAGTAGGAGAGATTTATTAGCTTCATTATGAACCACCACAGACTGTGTGTGCACGAGGTGAGGGTTGAAATAAACTTGTTGTTTAACTTCTAAACTCAGCCAACCACACGCTTCAAGTTTGCAAATTGCCATTGACATACCGTCTGTAATCAACAAGGCTTCTTGATGTCTTCTTTATCTCATAAACGATGCCATTTGTAGTTTCTACTGCAATTATGTTTACGCGGTGACCACGACCTAGGCGAAGACACGGCGCAATATTTGTTTGTCATACATTATGTTACGAAAGACAGTGTCCAACTGCAAAATAATACACTGGTATAAAAGCCTTTGAGTAAATGTGCGTACGAGACTCACTACATGAATATAGATAAAGTATATGATGGAATGACATATAGAATTCTGGTACATCACACTAATGGTTGTTGTTTTCTGTTTCATCGTGGAGCTGGAATCAATAAGCGGTTCCACATTCATTCTTAATATGGTGGAAGGCTAATAAATGACAGTCGCCTTTAATCATATAATCTTCCTGTTCCATCACAGTTTAATTTTCTATATATTTACGATGTACCATCTTTTGTCGTTCGTTCACAAAACGCAAAGTCAACTGCCCCAGTATTTCTGTGGCAATTTTAGCGATCACAGCGGCCGAATAGCGTTTCTTAAGGACTCAGAACAGGATCTGCGAACTCTCGGTTGAAATGTTAGTGCTTGCTGGGCCAAATGATGTACAAAGCTAATCAATGACTGTGTAGCACGAAATTCTGAATGGGAGAAATGAAACTACGTATCGCTGCGCCTCGAAAAAGTTTCGTGTGGGAAATATAGTTTTTTTTTTTTTAAGTTTCACCCAGCCGTAGTCAGTTAGTAGCGATGAGCACAGCTTGTGTGCTAAAGAAGTAAGCTACAGGGCAGTATTGTTGACACTGCGAACGGATGAGCTTTGCGGCACCTGTCACGGCTGAGGCACACGGGACCGCTAACACTGCAGCACAGTGTGGCCCAGAGTGTGGTGAGCAGCCCGGCTGTGCTTCATTCCCCAACCCCCCTTCCCCAACTTATTTCCCAAGAAATCGTAGGAAAGTATTAAATCAAGGCATCCTGTAATGGAAACTTAGAAAGACTGTCCTCCTCACCTCTTCCCTCCCCTCCGTATCTTCAACCATTCAGAGCAAAGTACTCTTTATGTCGATCACTATATTAAAAGTCTATGGTGATGGAAACAGACAAGTCCGTATTTTACTCCCCCTCATTTCTCTCGTCTTTCCAGTTCGTCACAGTGTAGTATGAGAACATAGCCTATTTGCATGAATGGGAAATTAAGAATATCTCCCCATCTTCTCCCCGAATCCTCCCAAGTCCATATTTCTAATGAATCATAACACAGGATTAAAAGTCCGTTATGACGGGAAGAGATCAATTGCTTGGTTTATACCGCATGACCCTCCTCTCTATCAATAAATAACCATACTATAAAGACGGTGGCAAATTACGTTATTTCTGATGCATTCATCAAGTAAAAAGTAAAGCCTCTTCCTCTCCTAATCTCCACTCAATTGTAATGACGGAAGCACATCGATTGTGTGCCTGAAACCCCCTCCCGCGAATACCATTCATGTTTCTAACTCATCAGTGTAGTGTTTAAATGCTGTACCAGAGATGTAGTAAAATCTGTGGAACCTACACTTGAACGTGAAAAATATTCATTGTTTACTACGAAGTCAAAGATGTGCATTATTTCCAGCATAAAAATTGTGTCAAATTACACAACTAACGTACAGAATGATTGTGTATTTTATAATATACCTCCTTGTGTTTTTCTACCAATCCCAGGGAAGTAATAAAATTCCAAAATGATTGAAATTGATGAATTTTATGTTTTATGCCCCACACAACGTTCAGTAAATGCTAAACGGTAGACATTAAGCATATTATGGCAAACAGTAAATGCTACACAGCACAAACTGTGCAATAAATACTAAGTGGTAAACGTCAAACAGTGAACACTGAATGCTAATGGTACATACTAGATGGTAGACGGTAAATACTAAACCCTTAACTCTGACTGCTAAAGGGTAGACACTAAATTGTAAATGCTGTATGGTAAACAGTAAACCTTGAACACCTAACGGTAAACACACAACGCTTAATTGTAAACACTAAACGGTAAATGCCCAACAGTAAATCCTAAATGATGGACAATAAATGGTGAACTTTAAATGGTGAACATTAAATGCTTAGTGGTAAATGTTAAACACTGTTGAAATATCCGAGTGTAAGTACAGGCCTCTACGAAATTTATCATGCGTAAAAATTGTGTTTAAATTATTTCTATGAAGTCAGTGCTGTATGTGTACATTAACACACCTCTGGAATAATATTAAAAAGTGACTCGAAGATCAAAGTTATGCATATTTATATACACACATATATCTGTATCTCTTATATAAAAAATGCTATACTCTTGTGTTGCCACTATTGCAAAGTAATAATTTCATGTCTTTCTCCGACTGGCTCTCTCCTCATCTCTCTCTCTTCCCCCCCCCCCCCTCTCTCTCTCTCTCTCTCTCTCTCTCTCTCTCTCTCTCTCTCTCTCGCTCTCTCCCTCTCTCTCTCTGTCACAATGTAATCCTGACTCAATTATTTGATTAACATTTTCAGTTCATTTGAAGAAGCAAATATGACCTCTCACACATTATCCAATCTAAATCCACACCTGTAATCTGTCTGTGAACCACTTTCAAATGCATGGCAGAGAATACGTCCTATTGCAACATTTATTAGTGTTCGTTCCCATTCCATTCACATACGGAATGTGTTAATAATTATTCTTTAAATAACTCATAATGCCTATTGGAGAGGTATGTGGATATGTAGGTATCATTTAGTTTTTTATTATTTTTAAAATTAAATATCGAGTGTTTTTAGCGAGTTATAATTTTTTCATTATTTAATGGTTGTGCTCTTTTTATAGATGTGGTAATAACCTCTTTTTTCTATCCAGCCCAGTTTAAGTGGTATTTTTGTCAGCTATTATTCTTTCATTTGCTTTACCATTGATTCTATAATCTGTGTTGAAAAACTTTCTCTGAAAGTATTTTTTCGGTGTCTGTAAAATCCACTGACTTTAATATTTCTTTTCTACTTGCAAATGTTGGAAAGGTTCCTATTTGAGCATCATAATGCTTTAGTAGAGTAGGTAAAAGCCATTCTAACCTTTTGTTATGCGTGGCAGTAATGTGATCAGATAACTGTTTAATTTTGTTCTGCATTATTCGTGGGACTCCTTTAAACTGTTTCTCGGTAATATGGTTTTGAAACTATTTTCTGTTCTAGTTACTTCTTCAGTCAGAAGACGATTTTTGTAAAGATTTGTTTTTAGCAATCTGACCCAAATTAATTCTAATTTACTTTTCACCTTTTTTGCAGTGTGAAACGTACTTTTAAGGTAAATTCTTGTTTAATTCGTCGTTACGTTGTGTTTAGTACATACCTTGTTAAAAATAATGTGTAGGATACACTCCTTTATTTTCTGTTTCGTGTCCTGTAATATATAGGGTTCCTACAGTGCGTGATGGGGCATAACTTGATTGAATTTTCCTGCTTTGAGAATCCTGAAGGAGTGATCTGTTATACTTGCTAAAAGCATTCAACATCTTAGATCTCATAAAACACTTCTTTATTTACGACGACCAGTTTCGACAGACTTGCTGTCATCTTCAGGTCTGTAAGAAAACACACATACATGGAATATGTTTCATAACATGAGTTGTGACGTAATATTTGACATAAAAGATTTAGTTTGGCATTACAGAAAACAGAAGTTGAACTGTACATTTACATACCTAAAACTCTTTTTGTTGTGCAAACGTTTTCATTTTACATTGGACCTTACGCCAAGTTGTTACGTGGATAAAAATCAACACCTCAACAAGTTAGGAGTCAAACTTAGGCATAAAATAGAAGACCATGAGAATAAGTATAACTGCATAGGTGGCTATAAATTAAAATGTGGTAAATGCAAAAGATTTTGTGTCTTTGATATTTTACACAAGTTTGCGGAGCATAGTGGAAATTATAATACCACTAGCTTCAGTGAGCGCGTAAGAGAGTCCAAGCCCAGTATAGTTAATATAGAGCATGACATGCAAATTTTACGCTATTCCCCTAAAGCTGGAAAATTAGACGTTCTTTTAAAATTACAAGTATATAGCCGAGGAAAAAGACAAGCAAGTGATGTTCTTAATGAGCAGTTCGAATTTGTAGATAACAATTTCTTCATCCTGTATAATCATGTATTCTAATACTTCCCTTTAACACCAGCAGTTTTATGCCTTTTCTTATATGAGAAATTAGTAACAGAGTATGATATAAATGACTAGCCTGAAAGCGACTTTACATTATATGATAATATTCGTCAGCACTTTCGATAATGATTGCTCTACCATCTTCCATATGTTGCAAAAACCCTTATCTTTTATTTTATTCATGTCACATGGCACACAGAAACATAGCATAACGTAAGTACAGACTTTTAAAACTATGCTGTAATACAGGCATGCTGTATGTTGCACACTACTTAAACTATATATAACATATCTAAATAATATTAAATACTTCTGGCGCCTATAAAATATGTTGCACTTTCACATTTTTAGCCTTTACCTTGAAATGTTAATTGTGGATTTTGTCCACCACCCACCACAACGCACTATTATGTTCAGTAATAGTTTCACACGAATTTCTTTGATATGGTCTCTCATTACAAATATGTTACATCTTGAAGTCATCTATGTAACTAATTTACAATTGCTGTAAAATCATACTACTGTGTGAACCAGTGAGAAGAAAGATATATCGAAATTATTTTTAGCCTATGTACTAGCTTCACCTAACAACGGATTCTCCCTCTGACATCCCCCTCAGTTTTAGTGATAAGATGGTCCAGTGAAAAGTCTGTCAAAATCTGAACCCAGATCAAGCATGAAAATAAGAAGAAGGTATACTGAACTGTTAAGAAAAAGCGAAGTAGAAACAATGAGCTGTCCAAGCTTAACAAGTTCAATATTCAGCGAATATTTATAGCTGCGGCGTCGTGGTTAAGTGTTCAAGGGTTGGACTGTGTTCAAACCTCGATCAGCACAATTTTGTTCTCTGTATTCGCTGTATTCAAATTTGTGTACGTCTCGTGGTGTAACATCCATTTGCAACAGCGGGATGTAAGGAAGGGTCCCATAACGTAAGGTGTTATTATTGTATATTTATGTCAGTAATTTGCCATGTTCTAAAAAAATTAAAAGAAAATTTGATTGCACATAGGGAGACAAGCTATGTCAGCTGTTAGATTACACCATCTCCTAGTATCCATAATATTATGAGTACACCACATTTCTCACAATGTAAAAATCTACCAAGACTCTTTATCTTAAATGAGTGTAATCTTATGTTTTTAATGTTTGAGACTTTTTGCACAAATATAACGGGACTTCTTAGTTATACCTTTAATTACCCTTCTGCAGTTACCCACTGCAGAAATGATATGCACCCCAAGTTGTCACTATGCTAAGATCATTATTCTTAGAAATATTGTACTCCAAACACAGAAATAGAAAAGCAGCCATGTTGCTACCTGCATAACATAAATAACAGGTACTATTAGTTTTTGTCATGGTTGGTCACATACTGCTGTTTATGTGATAATTTCTCTGTCATACATATCCATATACATTTTCCTACATTGCAGTACAACACCTAAGTATGCACAGCCCCACATAGCAAAATACGACTGGCGCCTGTCTATAGCAACTTTTGTGAAGAAAAACTCTGTCCATCTAAAGGACGATTATCTATGTGGCATGCTTGAACTGTGGTTGTTTCTAGTCTCACCAGGCTCACAATATTAGCATTCTACGCTTTTACACATAGCTGTATGTGAATAATTATACTTGAAGGTCACAATAAACTAGTTGGAAAGATTTGTACGTATTTTGTAGTTTGAGGGTATTTACTGAACCTATGCACTGCAAGTGCTACTCTATCATTGTTCAGGATGTATCCTACCAAACCCACTCTCGCCCCACTCCCTCACCATCACCTGCAGCAATGGACCTGTGCGCTTTCGCAACTGTTGCTTTGCGGTATGGATGCGCGACAACAACAAAAATGAAGTAAACTGTTGCAAAGTAAATACCTTAATTTTTCTATTATGCTTGCAGTAGTAATAACATGCGAATTGGAAAATATGAATAAAAATGTGATTTAGTTGTAAGTAAAGTGCAGTTTTGTAACTGTTATTATTCGTAAAGGTCACTCATTAAAGTAGTTAAATCTAAATGTGAAAAGAATATTATTTACAGTCTCTTACACGGTGCTGATGTAAGAGTCACTTAGCGAATGTAGGACGCTTTACAAATGTTATCTTTTGCAATGTTACCGGTCAGGTGTACCTTATACACCGTTTCAAGCGGATTTTCACTGTTTAGATTACGTCAAGCTTACTTAAATAATGTGCTGCTGTGTTCTGCGTTCATGTGATGTAATATATTTGTTAGATCACATGAACGCAGAACACAGCAGCACATTATTTAAGTAAGCTTGACGTAATCTAAACAGTGAAAAAAGCCCATGTTGCCATTATATATATATATATATATATATATATATATATATATATATATATATATATATATATATAAGTAATGGCAACATGGCCATTTGTTAAAGATGCTCTATGTTTTTTTTAAATATTTTAGTTATGGCAAGCCTTTTATAATGTGCTGATTTTTATAAACATGACTACTTCGCGTGACACGCAACATAAAATAAGCAAGTTTCAAAACAAAAAAATTTAAGATATGCAAATTTACAGTTCCACTCCCGTTTATGTAATGCCAAACTCAAACGTTTATCACAAATGTTGTCTCTTAAATCATATTATGAGACACTTTCCATGTATATGCTCTTTCACACAGACCTGAAAACGATAGCAACGTCCGTCGGAACCGATTGCCTTACATAAAGCGATGTTTTATATGGTTTGGGCTGTTGAGTGTTTTTAGGAAACAGATAATAAGTTACCATCTAAAAAGGTCACTGTGGTATAAACGAATTACGTAGACTGTGAGATATTGCAAATAGAAGCAATAGCGAAAAGACCAGGGTCGTAATGAGGGGAAGAGAGGGAAGGTGGGAAAGTTAGATGTTGAGTGGGGTAAAGGAAAAGGAAGGGGGGAGGGATAGTGGTAGGTGGTGAAGATGGTAAAACGAGTATAACACATAAAAAGAACATAGCTGAAAAACTGTGAACAACAAACCTCTAGAAATATATTTACATCATAACGACGAAGAAACAAAGTGCCACTAGCCTTAACTGACGGGGAAAATGATATATCCATTAGTCCTAAGCAAGCTCAAGCTACTTCTCTGTTACGTTAATGACAGTGGGAGTCTTCTGTAAAACACTACACAGAAACTAGAAGACTTAAGACTTTTGCACAAAGGAGGTAGAGGTTATAGGCTTCATCTAGTAGATGAATTAGAGGCATTTTAAACATTGTACTTACGAAGATGGAGCCATTTTAAATGAACTGGTGCAACTTAAACATAGACATTATATATCTGTGTGTGTGTGTGTGTTTTCACTGTTAACGTGTTTACATTCTCAATATTTGCTTCTAAAGAAGACGTTTTTATGAACGTTGAAACTGTGGTAAAGGGGTTTAAATAAATCAATTTACCAACTGTTTCGATGTTTTATATATATATATATATATATATATATGTGTGTGTGTGTGTGTGTGTGTGTGTGTGTGTATGTGTGTGTGTACATTCATGACAGTTTACTCCTCTGCCCTCTGCAAGGAATGACACATCCTCTGAAGTACACCCAGTTGTTGTTCTACTTACTCACATGCATTGAAAATGCGACACTCTAATGTTCGTACATCAAGTTTTCCCACAACCAAACGTCTAGGGGGTGGTGATGTGGGGGACAAGCAGGCCATGGTGTGGGGCTCCCCTGACCAATCCAGCGGTTCTGGAATGTCTGCGTCAGATGTCTGTGCTCATTGTGACTAAAGTGTGTTGGTGCGCCACCATGCATGAAGCATACTCATAATCGTTACTGCACTGGTACAGCTTCCAACAAGGTAGACAATACATTAATGAAAGGTTCTAGATAATGTGCCCCAGTTAACTTTCGTGGTCGCACATTAATCTATCGCCAACTATTTGAGCCCATACATTGTTTGAGAATCAGTGTTAATGTCCTCTTTCCTGAAATGCTTGCGGATTTACATCTGCACATATGCGACGGTTATGAAAATTCAAAACACCATCTCTTACGAACTGTGTCTCATTGGTAAATAAAATATTGGATGTGGACAGGGGATCTGTGGCACACTTCTGCAAAGCCATTTACAGAACCACCGTCTACTATGATGATCCTGTGGCCTTAGGTCCCGAACACGCTGTAGATGATAAGAGCATAGCAATTATTCATGAATTACCGCACAGATAAGAGAGTGAAACTCGCCTTCTGCTGTTGTCAATCGTCACACGCCGATAATATGGTGCTTTTTTTGTTTTTCACCAAACACAGCACACATTCCTCCATAACAAGATATCAGGCGTTTGTACTGTGCAGCGCCTTCCACTATGAGTCTTCCGATGTGCAAGGGTACCTGAGTTCCTCAGACGTTTGAAATGTCTGATGAACAGAGTCTGCTGAACAGAGTTTCAGAGAGCACTCTGTACTATGGATTTTTTTATTATTATTTCTTTAGCGTAGATAACACAGGCTCGCACTCTACGTCCATTTGCTAAACCATAGCAGAATATCATATCCGCCATTTCATTTGTCGAGTAGTAGGCTTCCGTTGGTAAGAAGTGGTGGAAGAGAGAAAATGTAAATATACTACACCATTTGTACGTACAGTAACAGTAAACAATAAGTGAAGAAGATAAAACGCCATGATACCTACCCACGGTTGACAGTAGTGTACAATATGGCACAGAAACACGACGAAAACTAGCGTAGCCGACAACACGACTCGAACCGCACAACTGACAGCAGACCACCTAATGGTAGGTAGGATACTGTGAGTAAGACATCATAATACCCTGCCGACGCTTTTGATGGAGTGCCAATACAAGAACTGTGCTAATATCAGCAACCAACCGACATGCAGCCCTTCCTATAACAACGTGTTTATGTCGGAAAGTATGTATTTCTGGAGCCATGTTTATCGGATTTAGTTTTCTTCTTTCGGTGAATACGACGACCTCTCGAAGTAATCGACATTTTTTGAACAACCTATATATCCTGATAACTCATACCTGTTTTTATTTTTATTTAATACGTATTACACTATTAACAGTATTACTAATCACTCATGTGTGTTTCGTCATTTAATGTTATATTAATTATCGAGCAGCAACAGCATGAGAAGCTGCAATAGCAGAAGAACACCTGAAATTTTTTGGACATCGTCATCATTATCATGACCGCCGTTCTTAGTATCAGACCTAAGAAAGAAGTATATAACTATAAATAATGGGTAACCCATACATAAGGCGTATTGATACCAGAGATTATGGTCTAGAATGTGTTTGCAGGATTTCAGTTTTCAAAAATCGAATATTTATTGGCATAACGGTAAACCATGATGGGTTCAAAGATCCCAAACAGTGTCTTGTCGCATTACCTCTCACCACAGACGATGGAGTCGCCGATGGCCTTCACTTAACGTCCGAGGTCAGCGGCGTTTGAGCAGAGTTGTCAGTGCTAACAGACAAGCAATGCTGAGTGAAATACCTGCAGAAATCAGTGTGGGACGTATCCGTTAGTGCAGTGCCGCGAACTTGGCATTAATGGGCTTTGCATTAGACGACCAACACGAGTTCCTTTGCTAACAGCACGACAGCACGTGTAGCGCCTCTCCTGTGTTCATGGCCATACTGGTAGGACACTACAGTGGGACACCGTAGCCTGGCCAGTTGAGTCCTGATTTCAGTTGGTAAGAATTGATGGTAGGTTTTGTGTGTCATGGAGACCCTATGATGCCACGGATACAAGTTGTCAACAAGGCACTGCTGTGCAAGATGATGGTGGCTCCATTATGGTGTGGACTGTGTTTACATGGAATCGATTGGGTCCTCTGATCGAATTGAACCGATAATTGACTGGAAATGGTTATGTTTGGCTTCTTGGAGACCAGTTTCTGACATTAATGGCTACATGTTCCCAAACATGTCACTGGGCCGCAATTGTTAGTGACTTGTTTGAAGAACATTATGGACAATTTGAGCGAATGATTTGGCCACTCACATCACCCGACGTGAATCACATTGAATAGTTATGGGACATAGTCTAGAGGTCAGTTCGCACACGAAGCCCTACACTTTCACAGTTATGGACTCCTACAGAAGCAGCACGGATGAATATATTTCAGCAGGCGACTCCCAGCGACTACTTGAGTCCAAGCCACGTCGAGTGGCTGCATTCCACTGGGAAAAACGACGTCCGACAGAATGTGTCACGTAAAACAAATCATGAATGAGAATATATTGAATATAAGCACTGAGACTGTTGGTTTGGAAAGATTCGTATTTAAGCTGGACATAGCCTCATCTAACCAGGAGAGACCACCGTTTTCCCACTTTCTCTAGAGGTGTCGGTGGATTTTTCCCAGCCATGCTGTCTCAGTTATTCTCAGTTAGCGTTGCATTCGAAATTTCACTCAGTGCTCGGATGTCGAGGAGTAGCTGAGCATACAGCTTACGTGCTATGGCTACACGGCGCAAGGCACACAGAATGAGCCGTTAGATGCTGTCTGCACCTTTTTATTACGACAAGGCTCGGTGTGGTGATGTACTATGAAGAGTGCTCTGCCCACTGCAACAGTGCACTCCTTGTGTCCCCTAGAGTCTGATTGTGACTCGCAGTGTGAGCCAGATCTGATTCTCTGGTGTTTGCATCAGGTAATAGCTACAAAAATTTATACACGCATCCATGAATCGAGTACGGTGAGCAACACTCTTCGTTCTATGCACTGTTCCCATTAAACGTTAGTGACTGTCTCTGCCTCTCAGCTGGACTGTATCTTATCAGGATAGGTGAGACGTGCAGAGGTATCTCAGTGTGGGCTGTGTTGCTATCGCTGTGTGGCAGTGGCGGGCGAAGAGCTGAACTGACAGTAAGTAACACGTGTAATGTGGCTTGCTGATGAGCACAATGTTTCAGAGGTTTATATTGTTTTGCAGAAAAAAAAGATATCTAGAGATGATATTTAATGACGAGACATATGCACACAAGCTATGTAAGAGAATTGATTTAATGAGGAAATTAAATTACAATGTAGTGCAGAGGGTAACTTCATGGAAAATTTGTTGCAACTTCTGTAAAACCAACCAGAACTTATTACTGATCACATGTGTGTTTAAGGAGCCTAGTTGTGTTTGATATATGAAGTACCAACATATGTGTGAGCAAGAAGGAGGCAGAGGGAGGGAAAGAGAAATGATTACCAGAGGTCGCAGCATTTGTAACACAGATATATATATATATATATATATATATATATATATATAATGTATACATTTGGCCTTGGAGACATTTTGATCTTTAGCGAGAAGTAAATAATGTATAACTTTGACATTTGTGGTATCGACAGTTCCGATGCCACAGTGTAGGTTGGCACTACGAGAGCGGACGATCTACACGGACGACAGCGCCATCTAGGAGACGCTGTGCAGCTCCTCGAGCGCCGCTCCACTTCCGCCCTGTTCATGAAGAGCAGACGGCCGAGAACCATTGGTTCAGCTTAGCTTACTATGGAGACTTTCTTATCCGGACTTTGGCTTCGCACCTACGTGCTCATTTGTACCAAAGATACATATTAACTTGTATATTTTCATGCACCAGTGAAAACTTCTTTTACTTTACTTGCAGTACCGACGTATTTTACCACCCCTGCTCCTACTCGCTTCGTTTCATTCGGCCTCTTTGTCAGTTTTAAGGAGTAGAGCCACGCGCCGCCTTCCAAGCGGGATACAAAAACAATGACATCACATTAATATTATGTCACAGATATAACTGCATATGTAAATAATGTAACATGGCACAACTTTTGTGACGGAAATGATGAGTATTATGGACTCTGAAAGGATATGGTGAAAATCTTGATCTTTTTTTTTTTCTACATCTATACTCCGCGAGCCACCTTACGGTGTGTGGCGGAGGGTACTTATTGTACCACTATCTGATCCCCCCTTCCCTGTTCCATTCACGAATTGTGCGTGGGAAGAACGACTGCTTGTAAGTCTCCGTATTTGCTCTAATTTCTCGGATCTTTTCGTTGTGATCATTACGCGAGATATATGTGGGCGGTAGTAATATGTTGCCCATCTCTTCCCGGAATGTGCTCTCTCGTAATTTCGATAATAAACCTCTCCGTATTGCGTAACGCCTTTCTTGAAGTGTCCGCCACTGGAGCTTGTTCAGCATCTCCGTAACGCTCTCGCGCTGACTAAATGTCCCCATGACGAATCGCGCTGCTTTTCGCTGGATCATGTCTATCTCTTCTATTAATCCAACCTGGTATGGGTCCCATACTGATGAGCAATACTCAAGAATCGGACGAACAAGCGTTTTGTAAGCTACTTCTTTCGTCGATGAGTCACATTTTCTTAGAATTCTTCCTATGAATCTCAACCTGGCGCCTGCTTTTCCCACTATTTGTTTTATGTGATCATTCCACTTCAGATCGCTCCGGATAGTAACTCCTAAGTATTTTACGGTCGTTACCGCTTCCAATGATTTACCACCTATGGCATAATCGTACTGGAATGGATTTCTGCCCCTATGTATGCGCATTATATTACATTTATCTACGTTTAGGGAAAGCTGCCAGCTGTCGCACCATGCATTAATCCTCTGCAGGTCCTCCTGGAGTACATGCGAGTCTTCTGATGTTGCTACTTTCTTGTAGACAACCGTGTCATCTGCAAATAGCCTCACGGAGCTACCGATGTTGTCAACTAAGTCATTTATGTATATTGTAAACAATAAAGGTCCTATCACGCTTCCCTGCGGTACTCCCGAAATTACCTCTACATCTGCAGATTTTGAACCGTTAAGAATGACATGTTGTGTTCTTTCTTCTAGGAAATCCTGAATCCAATCACAAACCTGGTCCGATATTCCGTAAGCTCGTATTTTTTTCACTAAACGTAAGTGCGGAACCGTATCAAATGCCTTCCTGAAGTCCAGGAATACGGCATCAATCTGCTCGCCAGTGTCTACGGCACTGTGAATTTCTTGGGCAAATAGGGCGAGCTGAGTTTCACATGATCTCTGTTTGCGGAATCCATGTTGGTTATGATGAAGGAGATTTGTATTATCTAAGAACGTCATAATACGAGAACACAAAACATGTTCCATTATTCTACAACAGATTGACGTAAGCGAAATAGGCCTATAATTATTCGCATCTGATTTATGACCCTTCTTGAAAATGGGAACGACCTGCGCTTTCTTCCAGTCGCTAGGTACTTTACGTTCTTCCAGCGATCTACGATAAATTGCTGATAGAAAGGGGGCAAGTTCTTTACCATAATCACTGTAGAATCTTAAGGGTATCTCGTCTGGTCCGGATGCTTTTCCGCTACTAAGTGATAGCAGTTGTTTTTCAATTCCGATATCGTTTATTTCAATATTTTCCATTTTGGCGTCCGTGCGACGGCTGAAGTCAGGGACCGTGTTACGATTTTCCGCAGTGAAACAGTTTCGGAACACTGAATTCAGTATTTCTGCCTTTCTTCGGTCGTCCTCTGTTTCGGTGCCATCGTGGTCAACGAGTGACTGAATAGGGGATTTAGATCCGCTTACCGATTTTACATATGACCAAAACTTTTTAGGGTTCTTGTTTAGATTGTTTGCCAATGTTTTATGTTCGAATTCGTTGAATGCTTCTCTCATTGCTCTCTTTACGCTCTTTTTCGCTTCGTTCAGCTTTTCCTTATCAGCTATGATTCGACTACTCTTAAACCTATGATGAAGCTTTCTTTGTTTCCGTAGTACCTTTCGTACATGATTGTTATACCACGGTGGATCTTTCCCCTCGCTTTGGACCTTAGTCGGTACGAACTTATCTAAGGCGTACTGGACTATGTTTCTGAATTTTTTCCATTTTTGTTCCACATCCTCTTCCTCAGAAATGAACGTTTGATGGTGGTCACTCAGATATTCTGCGATTTGTGCCCTATCACTCTTGTTAAGCAAATATATTTTCCTTCCTTTCTTGGCATTTCTTATTACACTTGTAGTCATTGATGCAACCACTGACTTATGATCACTGATACCCTCTTCTACATTCACGGAGTCGAAAAGTTCCGGTCTATTTGTTGCTATGAGGTCTAAAACGTTAGCTTCACGAGTTGGTTCTCTAACTATCTGCTCGAAGTAATTCTCGGACAAGGCAGTCAGGATAATGTCACAAGAGTCTCTGTCCCTGGCTCCAGTTCTGATTGTGTGACTATCCCATTCTATACCTGGTAGATTGAAGTCTCCCCCTATTACAATAGTATGATCACGAAACTTCTTCACGACGTTCTGCAGGTTCTCTTTGAGGCGCTCAACTACTACGGTTGCTGATGCAGGTGGTCTATAGAAGCATCCGACTATCATATCTGACCCACCTTTGATACTTAACTTAACCCAGATTATTTCACATTCGCATTCGCTAATAACTTCACTGGATATTATTGAATTCTTTACTGCTATAAATACTCCTCCACCATTGGCGTTTATCCTATCCTTGCGGTATATATTCCATTCTGTGTCTAGGATTTCGTTACTGTTCACTTCCGGTTTTAACCAACTTTCAGTTCCTAATACTATATGCGCACTATTTCCATCAATAAGAGACACTAATTCAGGAACCTTGCCCTGGATACTCCTGCAGTTTTTGGTGTCTGAGGACGGACGTTCTTTATCAACGATGATAATGTCCTCTCTGGTAAGCCGTCAGGTATTTTATCGTTTCGCCCAAGGGGGGGTCCCTCTAACCTAAAAAACCCCCGTGTGCACGCCACACGTACTCTGCTACCCTAGTAGCTGCTTCCGGTGTGTAGTGCATGCCTGACCTGTCTAGGGGGGCCCTACAGTTCTCCACCCAATAACGGAGGTCAATGAATTTGCAACCATTATAGTCGCAGAGTCGTCTGAGCCTCTGCAGATATTAAGCTCAGCTTGCACTCCGCGTGCGATGCTGGTTGTCTTCACCAAATCAGCCAGCCGCCGGAAGGAACCAAGGATGGCCTCAGAACCCAAGCGGCAGGCGTCATTCGTTCCGACATGTGCTACTATCTGCAGCCGGTCACACCCAGTGCGTTCAATAGCTGCCGGAAGGGCCTCCTCCACATTACGGACGAGACCCCCCGGCAAGCACACCGAGTGCACACTGGCATTCTTCCCCGACCTACCCGCTATTTTCCTGAGGGGCTCCATAACCCGCCTAACGTTGGAGCTCCCTATAACTAATAGGCCCGCCCTCTGTGACTGTCGGGACCTTGCCGGAGAATCGGCCACTGGCCCAACAGGCGAGGCATCCTGTGGTGGCTCGGAAACGATGTCATCACCACTAGGAAGCACCCCGTACCTGTTGGAAAGGGGTAAGGCAGCTGCCACGCGGCCAGATCCCACCTTCGCCTTTCGGCCAGGCACGCGCGAGCCCACCACTGTCCGCCATTCACCCTGGAGTGATGGCTGACCGGTAAGATGCTCACTGCCGGAAGACGCAGTGACATCAGGGGTTCCATGTGATTCCAAGGCCACTGAAGTAGGCATAGGTCTCACCACAGTTGCCCCAACGCCACTACGAGCCGACGCCTGCGCCTCGAGCTCGATGAGCCTAACAGACAAAGCCTCCACCTGCCCCCGAAGAGTGGCCAATTCTCCTTGCGTCCGCTCACAACAACCACAGTCCCTACACATGACTATGTTTACCCTACTCTATACGGTGACAAATTCCCAAGATAATCTTCTGATGAGCTACTCTGATAATCAAGAAACATTCACTGAAATACGAGACGCGAAAACTACGCTAGGTTTTCCCAGAAAAACTATTTAAAAGCTAAGCGCAGCAAATAAGTACAAAAACGCTTTATACAAACAGTACTCGCTGCTGCTGGTGCTCTCGCTCTGGCTGTCACAAGACAACTGCTGATTCAAGTGACTAGTGGCTAACGGCCGCGAAACAAACAAAAGATGGTTTTAGGGCGCTTTCTGTTCTAAACGATCAAGAAAACACTAAGAAATCTAACACGAAAGCTGCGTAAAGTTTTATTAAGAACTGTTAGTTACTATGCAGAGCAGATAAACACAAATAGAATCCCTTCCTTAGTGGAAGGTCGTAAACAAATTGCAAAATAAACGCTTTATACAAACAGTACACTAAACTGTAGCTGAATGTATGTAGGGAGGACAGTAGAAGAAAGTGTACTCATACATCGGAAATATTATAATTTGACACCACTTTAAATTTGTTTAAATACTATGCTCCCATCCCTTGTTCGTCTGCAATATATTAAAAAATAAAGTAATTTTGATGTTGTGCGTGAGAAAATAAATGATTACTTTCAAAGAGAGACAACGGTAAAGTGTACAGCACTTAATGATGTGAGAAATACAGAGATATGTTTGTATGTCAATGATGCATAATGTAGTCCTTGGAATCACTTTTTAACATTATACCGGAGGTTTACTTGGATTGACAATCATATTTCACTTTTCATACACTGATTCAGCTAAACAATATCTTTATCCGTCACAACTTTTCGTAGACATTTGTAATATATTTGCATATTGCACTTGAGATTAGCATTCACCATTAAGCATCTCGTGTATACCATTTAGCATTTCCCATTTAGCGTTTCCCATTAGACTCTTAGCGTTCATCATATAGCATTTATGGTTTACTGTTAAGTGGTTAGTATTTACCACTCACCATAAAGAATTGGGCTCTTGTTGTTTATCAGTTGCTGTTAGGCGATTAGCATTAGACATTTAGCGTTTATTGTTATCAACTACCTTTAGGCAGTCAGTGCTTACTTTATGGCATTCACCATTTTTCGTTCAGTGTGTGGTGTTTAGCTTTCACCATTAGGTGGTTGACGTTGACTGTCAACTGTTGAGCATTCACCGCTTAGAATTTAAAGTTTGCTATTTAGCGTTTAGTAATTACCATTTAGTGTTCACTACTTAGCATCTACCGTTTAGTGTTTAGTGTGTCGTCGTATAGCGTTCCCCGTTTACTATTATGTTTAATGTACACTCTAGCTTTTACTGAAGGAGATGTGGGGTATAAGGCTCACAGGTGGTCTATTTTCATCATCTTGGGTTGTTAATATTGCACTATGAGTGGTTGAGAAGAAACGGACTCTGATTATAAACCACACAATTGGTCTTCTTAGATCATCTTGGACTTTTAATAAGGCGATATGATTGTATGGAAATACAGAAAAAGGGGAGGGGAAAAGTGTTTTAAATTTCGCTTTATCACAGCTGGGCTATTTGTTAATATTACACTCTCATTGCTTGGAAAGAGGAAAGGGAGGAGAGGGCATAAGCCAGATAATTACTCTGTTTTCGTCATCTTGGTATTTTAATATTGCACTGGAGATGAGCAGCACTGTACTTCACTTTGGTGAAGATGAGAACAGGAGGGCAGAGAGGGGGGTGGAGGTGTGGGTGAACTGAAGAGGGGAGAGGGGAGGGGTGGGTATTTTAAAAACTACATTGACAGGATGCCTTCTTTCAATAATTCTCTGTGGTTAGTTGGGAAATGAAAGGAGGGGGGCTGCGGTATAATACTTAACTCAGCTAGCTGGATTTTTTAATTTCCCAGCAGTTCTTTTTAAATTTCCCAACATTGAAATCTTTAATTTACTTGAATTTACTGCCATCTTCAAACTTTGACTTCTAAATTTTCTGCATTATAGTACGCCGAGAAGCAGGTTTGTTTTGAATCTCCTTCTAACTTTTGTATTTGCTACTGCCTGCCAACTTGGACGTTTTTAAACTTCTCTCCAAACGCGACTACTGCGGCCCAACTATGGTGCCACCGAGCGGCAAAAACTGAAACAATGAGGCATAACATGCATAGAATCACTACTTACAGATGCTCACTGTTGCCATTTTCTAATGTCAGGAAGATAGCAGCAGGTGCAGCATGGCCAGAGCACATAGTATTGGGCAAAACTGACCGTGACCAGCAGTATCAGCATTACAGAAGACAAACCATTTCCAAAATACATTTACGTCATCTTTTGAGTGTTTACTGTTAGTTAATGTGATTCATATTTTGTTCATACAGCTTACATACACAGTGAGCAGCAGTGCATGCAGCAGCTACAAACAATTGGACTCCCAGAAGAGGTTCAATACGGCAATCGCTGCCGCGTTTTTCTCTTCGGAAAAAGACGGCATGCATCCTGTTGTTTTCAATTGCGACGCAATTTCTGTGTCGCATCCTTACTGGGATGGTTTGAGGGTTACAGTGAGCAGCAGTGCTGCATCAGCTACAAACTGTTGGACTCCCAGGAGAGGTGCAATACAGCGAGTGCAGCAGGCGTGTAGCACGTTCGTTTCCATTGCGGCGAAATTTCTGTGTCGCGTGCTTGCTGGGAGTGTTCGAGGGTTACAGTAAGTGGGCAGTGGAGCATCGGATACAAACTACTGGACTCCCAACAGTGCTCCATGAGGTGATAGTAGCCGTGTTAGTCTCCCTGAGAAAGGCCTGCATGTGGCCTGTAGTTTTTAATCGCGACACAATTTCTATGTCCCATCCTTACTGAGATAGTTCGAGTGTCACAGGCAGACGCACGCTGTTTCAACTACAAACTATATAAATTTCCAGGAGTGGTTTAATACGGCGAACTCAGCCGAGTTTTTCTTTTCGGAAAAAGAACGAATGGATCTTGTTTTCCTCAATTGCGACGAAATTTCTCTTTCGCGTTCTTACTGGGAGTTATCGAGAGTTACAGTAAACACTGGTGCATCGGATACAAACTACTGGACTCCCAAGAGAGCTCCTTGCGGTGACCGCAGCTGTTGTAACTGCGACCGGGACGGTCGCGGGGTAGAAATGACGTAAAGCGCGGCGTGACCCGCGGACAACAGCACAACGGGAGAGGAGGGACACGACCAACGAAGGACAGAACAAACAACCATAAGATCGAACAACAGATTCACACGAAAACCTAACAGACACGTCCAGTCGTACACAGATCAAGTCAGTAAGCTGCCTAACAAGAGGCGATGTGTCAACAGACATACTCGAGATTAGACTTCCTGGCTCAGCGAAAGGCAAGCGCTTAAGTACGCTATCGGGGGCGCCGCTTTTGGCCGCTGGAATCACATGTTCCACTGTGGCGCCCTCACACTAAAAGCGGGCCAGGAGGCGAGCGCCGCCACAGATTACGGCGCGTCGGTGCAGAGACCTCTACGTGTCTTCGACGTCCACGACGTCTGGCGCGGATTCAAATTCCGCGGCGCGCGGTGCCAGATCCCTCCCCCCAGAAACTTGCGCGTGGGGGCGGAAACGCCGCGGACGGTGCCGGGGTGGGCGGCAGTGGCAAGAGGAACTGGGCGTATCAACCGCAATTGGCGTGGAGGAAGGGACCCCCGAGGTATCCGTGACAGCCGATCCCGAGTCCAGGGCGGGGGATGGAGCCGCCGATCCACCCGGAGGCTGAGAGGGCCGGCGGCAGGTCCGCGGAGAGACGGCAACCGGGGGCTGGGGCGGTGACCCGAGGGGTCTGTCCGTACCCAAAGGAGGTAGGGAAGGAGGCGGCGGCCCGAGCCCGTGGCAGCACGAGGGCGGAGCTGATTATGATGGCGGCGCTCCAACCATTTCGACGTCTGCACTGACTTAACACGCCGCCCACGGGCCGCGACGACCGTGGCGGGTGTCCAATCCGCCTTGCGCCCGTACTCGCGGGGCCACACGGCCGTGCCAGGGGTATACCGCTGCGAGGGCCGGGAGTGGGGGCGGGAGGAGGGCGGCAGCAGCAAATGGAGCAGGGGCCGCGGCTGTCGCCCACGGAGGAGCTCTGCCGGACTGCATCCGTCAATTGGCGTAGTGCGATAGGTTCTCAAAAACGGGGTGAGGGCCGACATGGTTCGCCTCTCTGCCTCGCCATTTGACGAAGGGTGGAAAGGGGGGCTACGGATATGTTTGATACCATTGGCCTCACAGAAGTCGTGGAAGGAGGACGCCGTAAATTGGGGACCATTTTGGAGACCGACACGTGTGGGCGGTCATCAGTGGCGAGAACCTGGGCCAGGGCCTCCGTGGTGGTGGATCTCATGCGGACAACATATGGGTGTTTGGAGTAGGCATCGACGATGAGTAACCACATGGACCCCAAAAACGGCCCGCAAAGTCCACATGGATGCGATCCCAGGGCCGGCGAGGCACAGGCCAGGGTGTAAACGACTGAGGGGTACTTGCTTGCCTGGTGATGCGCACACACAGTGCACCCATGGACAAGGCGCTCAACATCGCCATCGATGCTGGGCCAATACACGTGCCAGCGAGCCAAAACTTTAATACGGGACATACACCAGTACCTGCAGTGTGACAAACTCAGCACCCGAAGCCATAATTTCGGAGGGATGATCACCAGGTGGTATAATATTATGCTGAAAATGGGCATGTCCTTGTAATCCCCGATGTGAGTAGTAAAGCGAGGAAGCAGGGAAGCAGGTTCGGATTAGAAACAGCAACGCATTTGTGTCGAGGGATAACGATCGCGAATTTGTAGAACAGTTCTGAGTGTGACTTTGGTCCACTGAGGGTGCTATGATGTAAAAGGGATGATTTTGTTTGGCAGAGGATATGAACTCTACATTTACTACATAGACACAGTATATTGCTGAGTTGGAGCTCGGTTTTGCGCACGAATATTCAAGCTCCTGTCCTGGGTGGGGGAGCACAGTAATTGAGTAGGATTCTTCACGTATTTGACGTTATGTAGGCTACGGGGTGATATATTGATGGGTCGTAGGTCAGTTTCACGTTCTAATATTCAAGCTCCTGTCCTCGGTGAGGGAGCAGTGGGATTGAGTAAGAGTCTTCCCGTGTTTGGCGATATGTATGGCGCTTTGCGACGTTTAGTTGTCGTTGTAATATGTTGATCTGTGTAAAATAACCGCTGAATATCTTGTCCGCAGAAGGAAAAAAAGGCTGAGGAGCTTCGATAACGGTGGCATCAGTAATTCTACAAGTAAATTCGATAAGAGCGAATCATAATGCTCTATTCGTTCACATCCTTTGTACTGGGATATAGGAACCTCTACATAGCAGTGAGAACATTTGCGTATGTTGAGAGCAAGAAGGGAATCACGTTTGGAGCGCTGGGAAGAGTGCATTAGGCATTATTTTCAAGAACAGGTTCTGTTAGTGCAAGAATTTCTGTACATACAAGCTGAGACGTGAAGAAAGCGAGCGTTAACTGTTTCTGGGACAGTATACAATTGCTGAGAGGTCGACCTAGCTGTTATTTTTTATAAAGCCATGTGACATAAGAATAACATTGAGCAAATTTTAGATGGCGAGTCGCCACGCAGACATTTCGTGGGTACGCATGGCTGAACGCACCTCATATGTTCCGTTAGGGGGAACTTTCACATGCGTCTGGCGTCGATTCGCGGCTGTGCGCGCCCCGGGGGCGTCTGCACCAGTGTCCAGGTGAACACGTATGTGGATAGGAATTTGTCAGGTGTCAAGTGTGTAAGGGATGTGGCCACCTCATGCTTGAGGGTAGCTGTGTGTGGTTTGACAGCTGACAGCTGCGGCTAATCTCCTCTGCACTCTACTTTACAGGGGGTGGCAGGAGGTGCCTGCCCACATTGATTGCATTAATTTGTGAGCAGGTCTGTAGGCTGTGATATCCGTTATTTGGACAGTTTATGAGTACTGAGTGTTTCTACACATCACTGTGCAGAATTATTTAACAACAGTTTTCAGGTCTGTACTGAAATTATTCAGGAAAATTAGGAGTTATTTGTGTGTCTGCAGACTGTGTACTCTGGCCCCAAGCATGTAAGGGCGAGTGTTTTGTGTCAGTGTGACAAATATATTACATCGCTAAATAAAATTTTCCACAATAAATAGAGTGCGCTGCTTCCTTAGTCTTCTCAGCAGCCCAGCTCAACCTGAGTCATTTTAGCACCATTTTACCCATACAGGCCACCATCTGGGATTAGGTCACAGGAGGGATGACAGTACCCTCAAGTGGCAGTAATGTGTATTAGGTCAGTTGGAGCCAAGGTCTCGTGGTGGAGTCAATGCTTTCAAAATAAAAACTTATGTCCATCATAGACACATTAGTACAAGTTAGTGCACATTAGTACACTTTAGTACACATTAGTACACGTTACATTAGCCCAACAACATGGGTTGGTAAGGGGACGTGGTGGTTGGTTGAGGATAATGGTATTTCCTTCCAAGTGTAGGTGGGTGTGGCATTTGCGAAACTTCATTTTAACTCCACAGTAGCACTCTCTGATGGTGTCAATATGTACTAGGCCTCGTGGTGACCACAATGTATGTCGCCATCTTGAATAACGATAGTCGCATCATCTGATGACGTCACATACAACAGCGCCCTCTGGTGCTGGTACTGTGTACTATGTCAGTTAGAGTCTGGAGCTCTTGGTGAACGCACTGTTTGCCGTCATCTTGGATTACATGACAGATGGGAGCAACCTCTGGTGCTGACCATGTACACTAGGTCTCATGGTGAACACACTGGATGGCCCTACTGCATGAAAATGATTAAATAAAGAATTATTTGCAAGTCCTTTCCCCGCAATTCCTTAGGAGTAGGTGGTGGTTAGGTGACTGATGTTACAGCAAGTGCCCTTTCTTTCACGCCATTTTCTTAGCTTAGTAGAGATATGCAAATTAACCTTTGTTTACTGCTAAAATTCAAACTTGGTGCCAGTTCATAGGAAGAGGTGGCAGCAGGGTGACTTAGGTTAGTGGAGGTAGGCCAAGTGAGCTATCTTCCCGCGATTTTCTGACCTTAGTAGAGATAACCGTAGTGCGGTGCATTATCCTGTTGGAATTTGAACTTCCCGCCATTTTTCTTGGGGAGGGGGGCGAGGCACCAAAATTCAAACTTCCTGCCAAAAACCGTCCTCTTGAATGACGTCATGGCTGCCATCTTGGATGAGGCCATGCGCTGTTGCCAAGTCTACATGACACCATCTTGGATAACGTCACTGCTGGCATCTTGAATGCATCTGGCAACAATGCAGAGAGTCCTCGTGTCCCCCTTGCTCCAATACTTACACAAACTGCATAATTTTGAGATCGGTGATGGCCTTTAAACAATGCCCTCAGTCAACGTTCTTGTCGGTCTGATTAGGGAATATGATGCTGGTTTGCGAAATATAATTCCATCATAAAGAAGTAAAAATTTTCTATGCACTATTTTCGCATTTCAGAAGAATTGCCAGCAGCAAAAGTGGTTAACATAATATTAAATTTTTTTAAATACCAGTAATATTATACTATGATTCGAGTCTTAACGACCACAAATCTTATGTCAGGGGTAATCCTGTGGTTTGACTGCTCAATGAGCTCCAAAGACTTTCATCGGATGTTGATAAGCTTTACAGCGACAACGTTCCCCTTGACCCAATCGGAGGAGAATGATGATTTGTATTATAATGCAGTTGACTGCTATATCTGTGAGCTGCCGTTAGACAGAAAAGTGGGAGCTCCTTATAAATACCACTGACAGTTCTGTGTGCAATTTGAAGTACCAGCTACCAAGGCACATACCCATTGACTTCCATAATTTAAGTGGGTATGACGGTCACCGTCTAGTTGAGCACTTGTATGGTTGTGGTTGGGAGTAGAATCAGATCAGTTTTGTACATGAGAACATCGAGAAATGCATTTGATCTTCCAAATGAATGACGCCAAAAATTATGCTCCACTTCCTTGATAGGCTACGTTTCTTCAGGCAACACTCCTGAAAGTCATTGAATCTCTGCCTCAAGCTGCATTTCCCGACCAGGACACATTTCAGCTTGTGACTAGGAAGGGGTTTTGCCTTACGAGTATGTGGATAACATGGCGAAATTCAATGAAAGCAAACTACCCAACATAACTGCATTCTCCAGAAATCTTACAGGCAACGCCATAATGGATGCAAGGTATGAGCTGGCCACAAAAGTCTGGTAAGAATTCAAAATGTCCACTTTAGGAGAGGACGTACAACTTTACGTGGACACAACTGTGTGCTTTCTTGCAGAAGTTTCTGAGAAATTCTGAAGTCTATGCATGGTCACATACTGTTTGAATCCCGTCTTTTATTACACGGCACCTGGGTCATCTTGGGACGCAGTGCTCAAGAAAACGAAGTGCAGTGTTGAATTATTGACCAATACTGACATGCTTCTTTTCTTTCAGCGTGGGAGGACTTTGCCAATGTGTCCATAGACACGTGAAGGCAAACAGCTCACGGATAAGTGACACGTTCAATGTATTCCTTGATTCAAGTTACATAATGTATCTGGGCATAATTAACTTATATGGACACGCCAGCAGCAATCATGGGTGACCGAAGACGAATGCAAGGGATTACGTGGAAAAATCATGGGGGGTGTGGCAGCTGATTCTGATGTAAGGCATGTGGTGGAGGCAGAACTCAAATACCCTATTAGTTTGCATGATGCACACGCCTATTTGCCGCTCTGTCTAGAGCGAGTTCCACAAGAAGGCTCCACCCCAAAACTGATGCCCCACAGAATAAGAAGGTTATCAGCTTTATGAAGGACGAGGCGAATGGATTGCCAAATGTGGAGTTTGTAGGTCTGTGATCAAACATGCATGCACTCCCGCACTGGAAGGTTCCAAATGGTTCAAATGGCTCTGAGCACTATGGGACTTAACTTCTAAGGTCATCAGTCCCCTAGAACTTAGAACTACTTAAACCTAACTAACCTAAGGACTTCACACACATCCATGCCCGAGGCAGGATTCGAACCTGTGACCACAGCGGTCTCGCGGTTCCAGACGGTAGCGTCTTGAGCTGCTCGGCCACTCCGGCCAGCCCATTGGAAGGTGCCACCCAGAGGTGGGATAAGGATGCGCATCGTATGGCATTGAGAGTCCTCTCTATCGAAGACCATAAGCAGTGCCTGTGCAGTGGTGTTCATGGTGCTTCACTACAGCTGCCTGATATGGTACGACAGACCAGAATCCAGTCGAGAGCACATGAGGTGTACACTGTGTAGTAGTCTAAAATCGGCCTGTCATATTATGATGATAAAAGGCTCATTTGTGATGAGGGGACTGAAACTCTCCAATACTCACACACTACTCATGTTTAGCAAGAGAAGGGATGGTAGACTCTGATTGAGTGAGAGTGAGAGAATGAGGGAGAGAGAGAGTGTGTCTGCAGAGCAGTAGTAGAACCCTATTTCATAGTGTAAGTAATTTTGCGTGTGTGTGTGTGTGTGTGTGTGTGTGTGTGTGTGTGTGTGTGTGTGTCGTGTAAATATTTGTGTATACTGGATTCAAGTGTATATACACACATGGGCCAAGTGTGGAAAAAAATATAAAAAAAGTAAAAGAAAAATGTATTTATATGCACACCATGTGTGTGAGAGAAAAATGTTAAAAAAGCCTACACAAAATATTAAAAACCATAAACACAAAGAAATTTGTTTATATTCATTTATTTGTTCATATGCAATGCATGTGCAGACTGTCAACATATATTTCTAAGCACCATGTGCGTCTGGTAAATGGAATAATTTTTTAGGTTTTTTACCTGCCGTTAGCCATCTAAGTAAGAATAATTTTTAAGTGTATATATATCTATGTAGCTCACAGTCCATCAGAATTCTTATTGTAAAAATCTTTACTATTGGGGCTGTTCAATTTAGATTCTAAGTGAGCACAGTCGACCAGAATTACTGTAAAAGCTATGCTACTGGGACTGTGGAATTTAGTTGTAGTAAAGCAAGTATCTCCACATTAGTTTTTAGCGTGGATTTAAAAAAAAATTCCAGTGTTATTGGAAAAAAAACTGTAAAAAAGTATTCTTGATTTTGTAGTATGTAAGGTAAAAGTATCTGAACTGGAATATAAGAGTGAAATTGTACCTCAAGAATACTATATCGTACCTCAAAAACTACATTGTGCCTCAAGAATTATATTGTAACTCAAGAAGTGTGTTATATTTGTGTCAACTGAATAAACGAAAAAAATTTGTCACTATACGTCTTTCTCGTCAGTATTTACATGAATCCTGTCCCCTGTAATGTTGTATATATATATATATATATATATATATATATATATATATATACAGGGTGAGTTACCTAGCATTACCGCTGGATATATTTCGAAAACCACATCAAATACTGACGAATCGATTCCACAGACCGAACGTGAGGAGAGGGGCTAGTGTAATTGGTTAATACAAACCATAAAAAAAATGGACGGAAGCATGTTTTTTAACACAAACCTACGTTTTTTTAAATGGAATCCCGTTAGTTTTGTTAGCACATCTGAACATATAAACAAATACGTAATCAGTGCCGTTTGTTGCATTGTAAAATGTTAATTACATCCGGAGATATTGTAACGTAAAGTTGACGCTTGAGTACCACTCCTCCGCTGTTCGATCGTGTGTATCGGAGAGCACCGAGTTACGTACGGATCCAAAGGGAACGGTGATGGACCTTAGGTACAGAAGAGACTGGAACAGCACATTACGTCCACATGCTAACACTTTTTTATTGGTCTTTTTCACTGACGCACATGTACATTACCATGAGGGGTGAGGTACACGTACACACGTGGTTCCCGTTTTCAATTACGGAGTGGAATAGTGTGTGTCCCGACATGTCAGGCCAATAGATATTCAATGTGGTGGCCATCATTTGCTGCACACAACTGCAATCTCTGGCGTAATGAATGTCGTACACGCCGCAGTACATCTGGTGTAATGTCGCCGCAGGCTGCCGCAATACGTTGTTTCATATCCTCTGGGGTTGTAGGCACATCACGGTACACATTCTCCTTTAACGTACCCCACAGAAAGAAGTCCAGAGGTGTAAGATCAGGAGAACGGGCTGGCCAATTTATGCGTCCTCCATGTCCTATGAAACTCCCGTCGAACATCCTGTCGAGGGTCAGCCTAGTGTTAATTGCGGAATGTGCAGGTGCACCATCATGCTGATACCACATACGTTGACGCGTTTCCAGTGGGACATTTTCGAGCAACGTTGGCAGGTCATTCTGTAGAAACGCGATGTATGTTGCAGCTGTTTGGGCCCCTGCAATGAAGTGAGGACCAATGAGGTGGTCACCAATGATTCCGCACCATACATTTACAGTCCACGGTCGCTGTCGCTCTACCTGTCTGAGCCAGCGAGGATTGTCCACGGACCAGTAATGCATGTTCCGTAGATTCACTGCCCCGTGGTTTGTGAAACCCGCGTCATCGGTAAACAGGTAGAACTGCAACGCATTCTCTGTTAATGCCCATTGACAGAATTGCACTCGATGATTAAAGTCATCACCATGTAATTGCTGATGTAGCGACACATGAAACGTGTGAAAGCGGTGACGATGCAGTATGCGCATGACACTACTTTGACTCAGTCCACCGGTTCTCGCAATGTCCCGTGTACTCATGTGTGGGTTCACGGGAACAGCAGCTAACACACCAACTGCACCCGCTTCTCCTGTGACGGGCCTGTTACGGACCCGTTTGCGTGCTACGACCATACCTGTTGCATAACAGTTGGAGGTAGATGTTATGCAATGTGCGGCACGTTGGATGCTCTCTGTCCTGGTACCATTCTGCATACACCCTGCAGGCTTCAACTGCATTTCGTCGACACTCGCCATAGATGAGTACCATCTCCGCCTTTTCAGAGTTCGAATACACCATGGTCACAGTTCCTACAACACTACACTATCACAGACGTCTGGTAACACGGTGTACTACAGTTGGTCTGCGTGCGGAGACGAATGCAGAATAACAATAGCAGCAAGCGCTACATGCGGACACTGCGACAGCTAGACCAAATCACAACAGTGCACTACAGCCACACTCGTAAACACGGTCGTCATCGTAAACATGTCCCTGCAGATGCTGCTCGCCGACCGTGGCCCGTGTTTGTTACAACACGCAACTGAACGTCGGATGTTTCAAGCGTCAACTTTAGGTTACAATATCTCCGGGTGTAATTAACATTTTACAATGCAACAAACGGCACTGATTACGTATTTGTTTATATGTTCAGATGAGCTAACAAAACTAACGTGGTTCCATTTAAAAAAACGTAGGTTAGTTTTAAAAAACATACTTCCGTGCATTTTTCTATGGTTTGTATTAAACAATTACACTAGCCCCTCTCCTCACGTTCGGTATTTGGAATCGGTTCATCAGTATTTGATGTGGTTTACGAAATACATCGAGCGGTAACGTTAGGTGACTCACCCTGTATATATATATATATATATATATATATATATATATATATATATATATATAAGGCTGTCTGTTCACAAATGACATTAGTTTTGCTGAAGAGTGAGTGCTATAAAGGAGATCAAGTTTATGATGGATGATAGCAAAATATACAGAATGGCTGCGTGGAATTATCCCTAACGTGCAGCCCGAATTGGGTTATGGGAGCAGGAGGCATGTGACCGTGTCCACTTCCAAAGACATACAGCACACATGTCTAAAATTATATCTCTGGTGCTTGATGAAACTCACAGACGTAGTATCTGGTTAAAAATGAACACTGTCAAAGCTGGAACAAGGTTGAAAAAAGAACACAGAGGTTCTAAAGTAAAAGATTATTTATATTTCATCCAGCCTAAAAGTAATTTTACATCTTCTTCTTCTTCTTCTTCTTCTTCTTGAGTCAATGGAGAGCAGGGCACCCGTACAATTACAAGTCTTGAACAGCAACAAACATGAGGATTCGATGCATTCACGAGATCTTCTCCTACCCCTTCACGTAGATAATGGTATCTGTGTGGTTGAATAGTAGACGCGACATCACCATATCGTTATATGGTATGCCAGGATCATCTCAGTGAATTCCAACGCACTTCACATCCTTGAAAGACCTCGGCGACGCTTTGTTTGCTGAGAATGTCTCTATTATTACGACATCTTCTCTGTACACTACGAATGCAACATCTTTAAATATGAACTGTCTACACTCACCATCATAGAAACCCGGAGCGTCTGCAATGATGTTTACATCTTGATATGCCATTGTGGAATGCTCTAAGTATGGCACAGCACCTGTTCATTTATACAGCTCGTTGCACAACGCCTGTGAGCGGGTGGTAGTTGATCACACAGTCATGTGGAACTAGAGCATACATGGCAGTGTGTTCCAGGAAATTTGCAGAAGATTTAAATTCAATACGTACATCTGGTGCAGATGTAATTATCTCGTTGTGTTTCGAGCGGCCTATTACGATGATCGGTGATGGCTTCTGTGGACTGAGTAGACAACCCCTTCTTCAGCACTTTCATAGTAAGAAACATGATACCTAGCATACATGTCATATGCTAGACTACAAATTTCATCCCACTGCAGGTGTAAATTGTCATATGGGCAGTGTGCGATTTGCTAGGGGGGCGGGGGGGGGGGGGGGGGTGGATGGGGGGGAGGGGTATGGAGGGGGGGATTTCCCCCAATCTGCATCCCCTCCTCTGGTTTTAGTTTATGCATCCCAACCTTGGATGTTTATTTCCCATGCACTGGAGTAAATCTTTAAATATAATTTAAATTTGTGGAGCCGAACACTGAAAGTTTTTAATACAGTCTTACTATTAATAATATTAATAAGTTTGCTTATTAATTTTGAAAAAGTGTTATGTAGTAGTTAAGAATTTCAAAACATTTAGAACTAAATCATCATTAACATGTTGTCATTGTTGCTTTCGTCTAAGATGCGTCATCCGTTTACTTGCGAACTTGCGAGGGAAGTAGTGTGGCAGTGATACCGTAGCAGTCGTACCGCGGAGTTGGGTGAGCTGGGGGGCTGAAATTCCCACCCCGGGCCCTGACACAGGGTGGCGACCGGCCCGGTACCTGTGCGAACATTTACCGTTAGGCCACCTTTTGGCAACGGTATGACGCGGACTAACAGGGACGAAAGCACAAAGTGGTGCGAAGTGAGCAACGGTACTGGTCAGACGGGATCGGACAGTCTGACTTCGCTAGCCGCGAACCACGTGGGTGGAGCTTAACACAGGCTCCCCAGCATCGCGTACTCCAAATTAATTGGTGCCGTTCGTTCTTTGCCGCGCGTGCGCCAAACACACGGTGATCTTCACACGTTCCCGCTTCAGTAGCTTCATTAGTGAGTTGAGTGCGTCCGGGCCTGTAAGAACTACGGAATTTCAGGATGTCATTCAAACAAAGGAAAATTTCTGATATCTTTAAGAGCAGTGCATTACCTGATACGTGTACAAACCGTGACAGTCAGGATACTAACAGTGGTGCTAAAAAGAGTTAAAATAGACAGTGAACGTAAAAAAGAAAACGGTAAAGATGGTGCTAATACAGGGGAAGAGACTGAATCTCCGGTGACTGAAAACTGTGACACGTCTCAAGGCAGGAATGGGAGTAACAGTACTCTTGGAATTATAGTAGGAAATTGTGTTACCTTATCACGTTTTCAAAACTGGCAAAAGACTAATGCGTGGCTGCCCGTAAATGACAAAAACTTAGTAATATGCACAGTGTGTTCACAAGTTTGTGAACTTAAGGTGGAACGCAGTGAACGTGTGCGGATCGATAACGCGTTTTTAGCTGGTGTTTCTGCTAATAACGCCAAAAAAATAAATGATAAAATCGGGGATCATGCAAAGTGTAAATCACACATGAAGTGCGTAGAAAACACGAGTATAAAAGAGAAGAAAAGTTTACAAAAATGCGTCACTGAAATGCAAAGTTGTGGGGAAAGCAGCATCAAGAAAACGTAATCGCAACTGCTTCGTTGTTCAGATCTGCATATGTAATAGCTAAACAGAAATTATCATTCAAATCGTATCCTGCAGTAATCGAACTACAAAAGCTTAATGGTTTATCAGTCGGTAATATGCTTCATTCTGACCATGCATGCCGAAATATCATTATGTTCGTAGGAGAAGAAATAAAAAAGAATCTTGCTCACTTCCTTGTAGAATCGGGTACAAACTTCAGTATCATGATGGACGAAAGTACAACGGTTTCCAATAACACTTGTTTAATAATATATTTACGTTTGACCTTTGAGGGAATTGCTTGCAATTATTTTTTTGACATTGTTGAATTAGAAAGTGGGACAGGAGAATGCATTTTCAGCACACTGTTAGCAGCTCTTGAAAGGTATGGCATTACAAATTATGTAATAAAGAAACACCTTGTAGGTACCACACCAGATGGTGCCTCAACAATACTTGCCCCTTACAAAGGCGTAGCCGCTCTACTGCGTAGTCATTCACATAAGGATTTAACTGTCGTTCATTGTATGAACCACAAAATGGAATTAGCTGTCCACGATATTATGAATGATGTAGCAGATGTATACCATGTTGTTGTTGTTGTGGTCTTCAGTCCCGAGACTGGTTTGATGCAGCTCTCCATGCTACTCTATCCTGTGCGAGCTTCTTCATCTCCCAGTACCTACTGCAACCTACATCCTTCTGAATCTGCTTAGTGTATTCATCTCTTGGTCTTCCCCTACGATTTTTACCCTCCACGCTGCCCTCCAATACTAAATTGGTGATCCCTTGATGCCTCAGAACATGTCCTACCAACCGACCCCTTCTTCTGGTCAAGTTGTGCCACAAACTTCTCTTCTCCCCAATCCTATTCAATACTTCCTCATTAGTTATGTGATCTACCCATCTAATTTTCAGCATTCTTCTGTAGCACCACATTTCGAAAGCTTGTATTCTCTTCCTGTCCAAACTATTAACTGTGCATGTTGCACTTCCATACATGGCTACATTCCATACAAATACTTTCAGAAATGACTTCCTGACACTTGAAGCTATACTCGATGTCAACAAATTTCTCTTCTTCAGAAACGATTTCCTTGCCATTGGCAGTCTACATTTTATATCCTCTCTACTTCGACCATCATCAGTTACTTTGCTCTCCAAATAGCAAAACTCCTTTACTACTTTAAGCGTCTCATTTCCTAATCTAATACCCTCAACATCACCCGACTTAATTCGACTACATTCCATTATCCTCGTTTTGCTTTTGTTGATGTTCATCTTTTATCCTCCCTTCAAGGCACCATCCATTCCGTTCAACTGCTCTTCCAAGTCCTTTGCTGTCTCTGACAGAATTACAATGTCATCGGCGAACCTCAAAGTTTTTATTTCTTCTCCATGGATTTTTATACCCACTCCGAATTTTTCTTTTGTTTCCTTTAATGCTTGCTCAATATACAGATTGAATAACATCGGGGAGAGGCTACAACCCTGTCTTACTCCTTTCCCAACCACTGCTTCCCTTTCATGTCCCTCGACTCTTATAACTGCCATCTGGTTTCTGTACAAATTGTAAATAGCCTTTCGCTCCCTGTATTTTACCCCTGCCACCTTTAGAATTTGAAAGAGAGTATTCCAGTCAACATTGTCAAAAGCTTTCTGTAAATCTACAAATGCTAGAATCGTAAGTTTGCCTTCCCTTAATCTTTCTTCTAAGGTAAGTCGTAAGGTCGGTATTGCCTCACGTGTTCCAGTATTTCTACGGAATCCAAACTGATCTTCCCCGAGGTCGGCTTCTACTAGTTTTTCCATTCGTATGCAAAGAATTCGTGTTAGTATTTTGCAGCTGTGGCTTATTAACCTGATTGTTCGGTAATTTTCACATCTGTCAACACCTGATTTCTTTGGGATTGGAATTATTATATTCTTCTTGAAGTCTGAGGGTATTTCGCCTGTTTCATACATCTTGCTCACCAGATGGTAGAGTTTTGTCAGGACTGGCTCTCCCAAGGCTTTCAGTAGTTCTAATGGAATGCTGTCTACTCCCGGGGCCTTGTTTCGACTCAGATCTTTCAGTGCTCTGTCAAATTCTTCACGCAGTATCGTATCTCCCATTTCATCTTCATCTACATCCTCTTCCATTTCCATAATATTGTCCTCAAGTACATCGCCCTTGTATAGACCCTCTATATACTCCTTCCACCTTTCGGCTTTCCCTTCTTTGCTTAGAACTGGGTTTCCATCTGAGCTCTTGATGTTCATACAAGTCTTTCTCTTATCTCCAAAGGTCTCTTTAATTTTCCTGTAGGCAGTAACTATCTTACCCCTAGTGAGATAAGCCTCTACATCCTTACATTTGTCCTCTAGCCATCCCTGCATGTATACCATATACAGGTTTTTCTAGATTCCTTATATTCTGTGTTTTTTCGAAGTCCCAAAAATCAGAGACTACTACAAAGTGTTTCACAAGAATTATCCTCGCAGCTATTAAAACTAGGCCGTATTTTTCGCGTACGTTGGGTTGCTTCCTCATTTAATACTGTTCGAGCTTTTCTTGAAAGTCACAGTTCTCTTGTCCATCTTTTTGAAAAACTGAGACATGATGGTTAGTCATCAACTCAGGAGAGATCTAAATTTGAAGGTTTACTAAAACATCTCACAAAGTGGTTGCTTGTAATGGCATTAGTTGTGCTTTATGAGACCCTAGAAGTTCTGCAAGTATTATCATTCTTTATGCAAAAGAGAAATTGTTCAGTCCTTAAAGCAAAACAGGAAATTGACGTGGCTATACGAACTCTTGAAACACTGAAAACGCCTCGAATTAGGATGATAGTACAAGAGATGGAGGAAAAGCGCACATTCAAAGGGGTATTAATGAAAGAACCAACTTGTGATGAATATAACACATTTCAGACATTTCGGAAGAAATTTTTTCAGTCTTTGGTAGACAATATAAAAAACCGCTTTGAGGACTTGGATTTCTTTTCGAGTGTAGCCGTGTTAAATTCAGATACATGGCCTTCAGATGATGATGTTTTACGTTGACATGTCAATTTCTCGATTGTGTGATAAGGTGGATTTTAAATTACGTGAATGCACGTGTGCGTTACTAGTTAAAGATATTCGAATCTATAGAGAAAATCCTCAACACATGCCCAATTCTGTGAAGGAACTTTTGAAAGCAGTCGAAGTTATACCTATATCTACGGCTGAATGTGAACGCGGATTTAGTGCCATGAGTTTAACACTGACTGATCAGAGAAATCACTTACAAATTCCGACACTTTCAAATCTACTTCTCATTTCAATAAATGGACCTCCACTGCATTGCTTCGATGTAGAAAAATTTGCATCAAAGTGGATAAGAAAAAGAAGCCTTGCTTCTCAGCACCATTGTGCCATCGACAAACCAACAGGCAAACCCTCGAATCTTCAGGAGCAGTCTCATTCATCTCGTCCTTCAACTAAACTCTTTAAGTTAAAATGACAATTATACACTTTAGTACTAGCTGAACCGGCCACACTTTGCTGTGGCTTTGTCGTAATACGATGATTTAACAAATTAACATTCACTTATAATTTCAGAGTGTTAAAGTTAAGCACAAAACAAAATCAAAATTTTTATTTTACATTTTATTCATCTCATATTTTAGTATAGTTTGAGTATCGTATATTACATGAATCATTTACGAAGTTGTTAATTAACTACATATGAAGATTTATTAATTTTATAAATGAGGTAAGTAAACTCTGCATTGCCCGGATGTCTCTACCTTCCCCTTATGTCCATCTCCTTCTTTTCCCACTCCCCATCTTCTTCTGCCCTTCTCTCTGTCCATCTGCTTTTCTCCTCTATCACCTCCTACAACCTCCGTCACTCTCCCCTTCGCTAAGGTCAATTTCTCTCCCCCTCTAAGTCAGTCTCCTCCTTCCATCTCTTTCTGTCCCTGCGACATCCAACATTTACATATTGAAAGCAGTAATTTGCGTCTACAATTGCCATAAGGACAATGCTGAATGTTTTTTTGTAGTTGATGTATTCACTTTACTTCCAGTATTCGGAGGACACATAATTTGCACATGTTTGCCATGTATGGCCCCTATGCAGTGAGGGAAATTCCACTTCACTTCGAAAAATCTTGCTACCTTCTGCCATTCTTCAGCATCCTTTGGAATCTGAAAAGTTAAACATACTCATTACTTTCCATATTTTTTTCAGACTGATGACACAGTATCAAAAGATGACGGCAATGTATCTCTTGAAGAACAAGTACCTCCCACATATGTCAAGCACATATTTTCAAATGTTCTTTTTAAAGCGCCCTTAGGGGAGTATGAACAGCAAACTCCGAGCATCTAAACATTGGTTGCTAAACCTAGCTGTGAAATTGTATATGTGGACAATAATAATTGTGACGAATTTTTTCAAACAGAAACAGAAGAGCTCAAATTAATTCGATTTTAGAAAGAAGTGTTTTTAACAGTTCTTTAATATCCATTTTAATTTGCTTAAGAATGCCAATAAAACATCACTTAAATGAAATCAATATTGAATGTTGCGTGCATACCTTTATGTAATTCTTCAACACTAATGAAAAAGCTTCAAATACCTCTGGCACTATGAGGGAAATAGCAGAATATGATACTTTAAATAAGTACATTAGTGACTTGTATAAATCGCCAGTGGTTAAAAATCGTAATGTGATGGCCCATAGAATTCTTGGTGAAATACTGTCTTGGCAGTTGTTATCTTTCTTTACAATAAGAGGTGTAGTTAACTGCAGTAAGTAATTAAAGTCTTCAGTCGACATTCTCGTGAAATTACTAAATAATGCACCATCTTCTGCTTCTAGTTCTTAGGATACTATTTCATGGACCTTCTTTAAATACTCTCCTCTTCCAACACCGTTTTCTTTTCCTTTGGTTTTTATTTCCGTTGTTAACTGCATGTGCAAGTACCAAGTAGGCCGCCGCTGCGATCACTTTATCATCCATTATGCCGCAAGACCGACACACGTGTGGCACAAATTCTGCTGCTTTGGTATAAATTAACCTGCCGCATGCAACATACGCCGTAAGATGTTGCCTGCTGTAGCATGCTACAAGACGACGCACGCCACATTTCCGTAGCATGCCACAATGTTGCAAGACGTCGCCCCAGCGTAGACGAGGCTTTAGAGCCAGGTCTGTATTGTATGGTGGATGTGATGTGTTGCGTGCGAAACTAAAACCTGCAATCAGATCCAAACGTCGTGGAAAACTGTGAATAGGTGTCATTCTGCAGCAAGATAACGCTCGCCCACATTCTGCCAAACGGACAGCCAACGCAATAAAAGCGCTGAGATTCGAGGTGCTGGAACATCCACCATACAGTCCAGACCTGACTCCAAGCAATTTTCACATGTTTGGACCCTTAACGGAAAGCATTGCATGGAAGAAGATTTGAAAGTGATGAAGACGCCATTGCTGCGGTGCAAAATCGGTCACCGATGCAACCGAAAAACGTATTTTCTGATGAAATAAAAAAGAAACTCGTAAAACGTCGGGAAAACTACATTAAAGTCCAGGGAGGTTACGTAGAAAAATAATGCATGTTTTTCTATCACCAGAATAAGTACAGCTTTTCACAAATGTGCCTTTACTTTTTGAATTCCCCCGTATACCTGTATGTAGATGATTTTGTAAATAAGCTTTACCTATAATGTACTTTTAAAGATATAACAAGGGATGGCTTTTCTGATAGTGCATACGCGTGAACAGTGAGTTTCGGCATTAACATCTATTTATAAATAACTGTTTGACCATGGGTAACGCCACGGTCCAAGCTAGTAACATATATAATTATACTAACCCCCTAAGACATCCCCCCACTCGTAAAAGCACAAATCGCACACTGCATATGTGTAGAATTCTGAATTCACGCAGACTCTGGCGTTAGTTAACTTGCAGTTGTCGAATGCAGTGGAATCATTAGATATATTCCCGCTTTTGTCAGTCTGAAAATCAAGTATGATGAATGTAGACGTCTGTAGATGTGAACAGGTTTTAATACCCCATGTTTGTTTGCTTGCAGTCGGTAACACTGGCTACTCGAAAACTTCCCAAGAGAGAAACCCTAGTGATAGAAATGTACCGGAATTCAGGTCTTTTAAAAGCTTCAAACGCTCCTCGTCTGATACACTAATGTGTGGTATTTTCCATATTGTCTTGCTAATTGTGATCATATTCTCCTCTTGAGCTCCTTTAATGTATGAGTTATTATCCGTCGCACTCCGCACCAGAGTGAGTTCCTGTTTAGCATTTATAGCAATCTGTCTCATGTCCTAAAAGTAACCCATAAACATTTTTAGAGGAATGCATGCAGTAAATCGCTTGTACTCTGCAACTGCTCTATCCTTCGGATCGTCTATGAATCATCCCGCATTTTCTAAAGCACTGAAATCCGTGGTTGATGTAGAGACATATGCTTTAAGGGTTGATGTTATGCCACATTGTGTGCACGGTCGATCTCAGACCAACTGAGTTGATAGCGTATCTCTTGAAACAGGGATGCTAAGGCGTTACGTGTAAACTTGGCTCCCACTGTATCCGCCGTCGGTTTCATTGAATGACCCCTCCAAATATATGAAACTCTTGCATGGAAGCGTCAGCGCTTCTTGGTGCTGGAGGACAATCCTAATTTCACCATTCTTGTTAAATGTGGTTGAAGTGTAAGGTTTATGTGAGAAGTATTTCTGAAGTATAATTCATCATTCTCTACTGAACTGGTTATACTGAGTGACGTCATCATTGCGAGGTTTCAAGCCAACTGATTTAAGGAACTCGTAGTTGGCACGTGTTATCACTTTGCGGTTCCGCGCCGAAGTGACGTGCGATGGATTGCGTGCAGTGGATTTGTACTGTGTGCCGATCTTGGCTTAGATGTAATCGTACAATGATTTCCTCGCCACGAAAGTCAACAAGTTGATTATTCTGGTTCACAATACGCTACTCCAAATAGTCCAGTGTCTGAACTGTCACTGGAAGGTATATTGCAATGGAAGGAGTTTCAACAGTCTTGTACCTCGTTGCAGCTCAGGGGAAGAATCCGTAAATAATATGAATCTGACGGTCGTTGTGATAGGAGTTCGTTGCAACGTAACACTCCGATTGTGCTGACGGGCAGTATATCCACAGCCTGATCTGACTTGTAATATTTACTTGGATCTTTCTTCAAAACATGTCATTTTGTGAAACCCCATAAACCCTATTGAACCTTTCTGGCTAAAGTCAATCGTTGCATTTACAGTCCTTATATCATATTTAAGTGTATTGATGTTTGCATGTAGCTCAATAAATTTTCCAGACTATTTTAAGACTTCGTTTGAATCGTCGATATCGTATGCGCCCGGTTCTATTTTCACAATGCCTTTTTCACCATTAATATCCAGATGTAGTTTGTTGTTAGTCTCAGTGATATTTGGGATACCGTTGTACGGCTCCAGTCCAATCAATGCAATACTTCAAACACCAATGCTCAAATCAACTCAATAAATCAGCTCAATAAATTTTCCAGACTGTTTTAAGAGTTCGTTTAAATCGTCGATATCGTATGCGCCCGGTTCTATTTCCACAATGCCTTTTTCACCATTAATATCCAGATGTAGTTTGTTGTAAGTCTCAGTGATATTTGGGATACCGTTGTACGGCTCTAGTCCAATCAATGCAATACTTCAAACACCAATGCTCAAATCAACTGGAGGGAAGTAATTTGCACGCAATACAGATGATCGTTCTTTTAACGTCAAATTGTACGACATTACATCTCAACCTCAACTGATGAAGGAATGTTTTAAGCTCCTCCTTACATAGTAGCATGCTTCTTTTTCTTTGTGAATGTCAAGAGAAACATGATGCACAGATGTCCACAGAGGTATGTATTAAAGTCTTAATAGCTCCGATAATTGTAGAGCGCACGTCTTCTGTGAGTGAAGTATCGCTGTATTCATTCCGGCGGTTGCAGGTCACCAAGTGAGCCTAAATAGTAGACGTATCCGCATTTATCATGACGTGTGACACCTAGTGGGTGCCAGGACCTTCAGCAACATCTAAATTTACAATGGCACATTCATCAGTTTTCCACATAGTCTTCGGTAATGTATCCCGCATAAACACATCATGGAATCTCGGAATGTTGAATTTTTTCTAACAAACTTGAGAAGAGCAGCATTTGTGATCCTGTAGGACTGCTAACGGACTTTCCTTTAATTTATGGATACATCAAGCCCTTTCCAGTACGATTTCAAGTATAGTCCTTTCCCGATGGCTCTGGCTTCCATCAAGTGGTTATGTCTTCTTGCCCCTTCTAACTGCTCTTCGGAGTTCTGCGCGTTCTTGGCTGTTCGAGCAAGAGTTGCAGCACCACCAGCGAGGGAACCTACCGCCGAGAGTGCGGGGATGAGGAACAAGAAAACACCAGACGTCTTGGGTATTGGTAGAATTAGAGGAGCTTTAAGGGATCCTCCTCCTCATCTTCTTCTTCTTCTTCTTCTCGCGCCTTTCAAAGCGGTTTTAGCTTCATACTTCGCTGTCAGGATACAGTTCTTCAAACAGCTCTGCTTTCAGCCTTCTTCTTTTTCTTGTTTACTGCACAACGTGCAGCATTCATAACTCGCTTGAAGTTCATCACTCTTAAACTGCAAATGCTGCAATGCAGTGATGTACAACAATATCCTTTCTTTTCCGCATAGCCTTAGCCTTATCTGCTAAAATCCTATCTCCGATGTGATGACTTGAGTGATCTTTATTTGCTACATATGCAATGTCATGTTTTATATACGCTTCGTCGAGCAGACTAACCCACTTATCACCTCGTGCCAAGCGTTTCCGAATCTTTGTTGCATGTCCACAATAGCTATACCCCGGAATGTGTAATACTAGTGGCAGTTTGTCTTGTCTCGAATATCACTCCTCCTATAATGCGTCTCATAGCACGCATGTTATGCTACTGCGGTGGTTGTGGACTGTGCATGTGTAAATCGTTAGCATTAATCCTTCTCTTTTGTGCTGCAGGAAACCCATGCAATTTGACTAGTGCTCTATTTCCCCGACGTCGTATGACTCTCTCTACGAGAAACATATCCGGTTCTGAGCATTTCCGCAACTCCTCGGTGTATATGCAACCTGCAGTTTCCTCGTCTTTACGATCCTTCAAGATGTAGGTTCTAGGATTCGTTCTTTGCACTTTGCAAACTGTACATATCTCTGTTGACCACTTCGGTAGATATGATTTCTCAAATGCTTTCTTATATTTTGAGATACCTAACAAATGATATAGATTAAATTTCTGTTTGCATGAATCCGGCATTTTAATGTGATAGTCCACGGCATCACGAACATCGATGTCTGATTTTGATTGTGGTATGTTTGGTTCGATTATACTGAGCAATTATTTCTTGGAGGGTATCTGTCCATTTGTATGATACGCGACGATTAAAACGCATCCACATTTGACCTTTTATTGTTCTTTTCAGACGCTCCACGATACTTGCTTTCAGGTAGGTGAATGTTGTAACGTATTCCATACCGCTGCATCACGGTCTTGGAAAACCTATTGTAAAACTCTCCACCGTGATCGGTTTTGAGGTTGTCTGGGGATCGATTCGTCCCTGTATGCAGCAAGCACTCAAACACATTCGCGAGATTTCTACCCGTTTTTGTTTTAACAGGTAATGCCCAGGCAGGTTAGGAGTTTGTGTGAATAAACATTTAAATATATTTTAATTCATTAATCTTATGTGAATATTCCCTGATATATATAAGATCAGCCTGCCGTAAGTCACCCAAACCTTCAATCATAACATGCTTACGAGGGCATGTTTTGAGTGCTGCTTTGTGAAGTTCTCGAACTACTGTCTCCACACTTATTCGATGATGTCTCTCTCTCCAAGCTCATTAATTATTGAAACGGCCTCATCCGAATGAGCTGTATAACCTGCAGCAGCTGATGCCATTAGTAGTCATAGTCGATCTATTCTCTCGTCGGGGTCGTCATAATATATATACTGTGGCATCACTGCTTTATGCACAATGTAAATACCATCGCCGTTACTGTTATTGTTCTTGTTTTTGTTTTCGTCATTAGGTATTGGTTTTATGATGGTTTTATATTTCTTGTTGCTCAAGATTTTTGCTGATCTTATGTACATCAGTCAAATGCAGTATTTCTCGGTACATTTCCCTGTCAGTAACTGAATAATTTATAGTTCTTTTTGGTGGGTCTTAGGAAAATAAGATTTATAAACCCAGGTGTCCTCTCAAACCGTTTTCACCAATCTGTGTTGTGTCATCAGTTACGTGTATATGCTGCGTGCCCAACATGTGCAGTCTTCCCCTGCTAACGCCAAATGTTCTGTCTATCTAACCAGGGACGTGACGGATAATGAATTCGTCAATGCAACTCCATCGTTATCACGTGGTTTTGTTTTTGCCAAGAGCTGCCTGTGAAATACAGTAAACGGCTTAAAGGCCTCTCTTGGTGTTTGCTGTCGATCCATATGCCCTAACCTTAATAACCGTAATTTCTCTCGAATGGCTTCCCGCGCTTGAATGACTTTCTGCTTCGACGACATCTCGGTGTATACTACTCAGACGTCTCTATAGCCTGAGACTTTACACATCCGCTCTTGTTCCTCTTGTTATCTGCCTTCTCCCCTTCTCAACAACAAAGACCTCTATATTTAATTTCCCCTCAATAGCCTCGATCTTTTCAGTTAAGTCGGTTACTTTCTTACCGATTTCATTAATTACCTCATTTAATTTGATGACCATTCACAGAACAGTCTGGTAATGCGTCTCTAGCTCCATGCTCATACCTCCAACTTTATGCCCTATAGCTTGAATCCATGTACAAGCGAGTGTTCTGTCTGCGTACACCCATCCTCTCGGGTTGAGACCTAGACGTGTACCAGAATTTGTCCATGGTGTAGCGTATAATCATGTACTCACCTCTCTTACCAGGTTATATACACAGAAACTCTTGGAAGTTTCGCTTGTACCAACCATCATTCAATTTTCTTGTTTTATCAATAACGACAAACCCATACTCTGAATGATTCCAGCAATCTGCACATATTTTTAGAAAATCATTGAACAACATGTCAGTTCGTACATGTGCATGGTAAATGTGTTTTAAATTCAGATTTTCTTTTCTGAAAGTAATAATGAGGATCTAATTATCCCTAACCAACGGTTTCCGGAATCTGGAATACACTCCTGGAAATTGAAATAAGAACACCGTGAATTCATTGTCCCAGGAAGGGGAAACTTTATTGACACATTCCTGGGGTCAGATACATCACATGATCACACTGACAGAACCACAGGCACATAGACACAGGCAACAGAGCATGCACAATGTCGGCACTAGTACAGTGTATATCCACCTTTCGCAGCAATGCAGGCTGCTATTCTCCCATGGAGACGATCGTAGAGATGCTGGATGTAGTCCTGTGGAACGGCTTGCCATGCCATTTCCACCTGGCGCCTCAGTTGGACCAGCGTTCGTGCTGGACGTGCAGACCGCGTGAGACGATGCTTCATCCAGTCCCAAACATGCTCAATGGGGGACAGATCCGCAGATCTTGCTGGCCAGGGTAGTTGACTTACACCTTCTAGAGGACGTTGGGTGGCACGGGATACATGCGGACGTGCATTGTCCTGTTGGAACAGCAAGTTCCCTTGCCGGTCTAGGAATGGTAGAACGATGGGTTCGATGACGGTTTGGATGTACCGTGCACTATTCAGTGTCCCCTCGACGATCACCAGTGGTGTACGGCCAGTGTAGGAGATCGCTCCCCACACCATGATGCCGGGTGTTGGCCCTGTGTGCCTCGGTCGTATGCAGTCCTGATTGTCGCGCTCACCTGCACGGCGCCAAACACGCATACGACCATCATTGGCACCAAGGAAGAAGCGACTCTCATCGCTGACGACGACACGTCTCCCTTCGTCCCTCCATTCACGCCTGTCGCGACACCACTGGAGGCGGGCTGCACGATGTTGGGGCGTGAGCGGAAGACGGCCTAACAGTGTGCGGGACCGTAGCCCAGCTTCATGGAGACGGTTGCGAATGGTCCTCGCCGATACCCCAGGAGCAACAGTGTCCCTAATTTGCTGGGAAGTGGCGGTGCGGTCCCCTACGGCACTGCGTAGGATCCTACGGTCTTGGCGTGCATCCGTGCGTCGCTGCGGTCCGGTCCCAGGTCGACGGGCACGTGCACCTTCCGCCGACCACTGGCGACAACATCGATGTACTGTGGAGACCTCACGCCCCACGTGTTGAGCAATTCGGCGGTACGTCCACCCGGCCTCCCGCATGCCCACTATACGCCCTCGCTCAAAGTCCGTCAACTGCACATACGGTTCACGTCCACGCTGTCGCGGCATGCTACCAGTGTTAAAGACTGCGATGGAGCTCCGTATGCCACGGCAAACTGGCTGACATTGACGGCGGCGGTGCACAAATGCTGCGCAGCTAGCGGCATTCGACGGCCAACACCGCGGTTCCTGGTGTGTCCGCTGTGCCGTGCGTGTGATCATTGCTTGTACAGCCCTCTCGCAGTGTCCGGAGCAAGTATGGTGGGTCTGACACACCGGTGTCGATGTGTTCTTTTTTCCATTTCCAGGAGTGTATGTTTTTCCTATATAAAATATTTCAGCACCCATATGACGACTGCAACAGAAATATTTTCGAGTTTGCTCTTGGTTTTCCACAGGAACATCGTCAAATACGAAGATAGTGTTTGACTTTGCTTTTTCGGGTGGGAGGATATCACTACTTTCGCTGAACGTCGTGTACGTAACACCTTTTATAGCGCGCGATGTCTCCTGTAATGGCTCATACTTGGGCTGAAATGCTGTTTTTGACAATACGGAAACATGTTCAAATCGGACTCCATCTACATGTGTTAGCAGCGTCATGACATAAGATGGTTCAAATGGACTTAACATCTGAGGCCATCAATCCCCTAGAACTTAGAACTACTTAAACCTAACTAACCTAAGGCCAACACACGCATCCATGCCCGAGGCAGGATTCGAACCTTCGACCATAGCAGTTGCGTGGTTCCGGACTGAAGCGCCTAGAACCGCTCGGCCAGCACGGCCGACACCATGACGACATAAGGCTTGTCACATTTGGATGGACCTACAATGAGAAAGTCCTTGTGGTGATGATGTTTCACCCACCCTGCCATGGCACTGCGTCAGGTACTGACATGTAGTTGGCATATATAAACTTGTAAGGCTGGCAATAGTATGTGTAGCCACTATAGCTGCATCACTTAACCAACTTAGGTACATTGGCAGGTAGAGAAATGAGCTATTTCTTTTGCCCGTGAAGAGTCACTTCATCATTCATTCAATGACGGTGAAGAGAGGGGGGCATGATATAGGTGTAGAATTGAAAATAATGATATTAATAAGTGTAGTACTTGGACTATGGTGAGAGAGCTATGAAATAAAACACGAACACTGTTTGAGATTATATATACATATATTATTTATTTAAATTTCATACATCAGGTGCAGTATTAAAAAAAATCATCAGACTCTTAATCTTCTTCTTCTTCTTCTTCTTCGCACCTGTACAGGTTCTGTTTTGATTCTGCGTTCATGTGCAAACAAAGTTACTGCTCCAAATCATCACCATGTACACTATGCAGACGTGGGAAGTTTACATCATTGTATGCGGATTCTAGGCTCGACAACCAATGACTCACGCTCTCCAATGCAAGGGGTAGCGCAGTATCCAGGTCGTGTAACTTCATAACTGAGGCGTGCCGTAGATAGACACACTTGTCAGCCGATTTCACACGTAGTGCAGAGTGACGCTGTTGTAACAGATAATGTCACAATGTCACACTACTAAGGCGAATGTCCGGTGGGTGTCGGGGGGTCGGGGGGTCGGGGGGGGGGGGGGCGGGGGGGGGGCGGGGGTGTTATGAATTGGATAAGTCATTTGCTGATTGATGTAGCACTCTGCAAGACATATTTCGTCCTAGCCGAACTCAAAAATAAAGTTATCGATGCGTTTACGATTTATATTCCCACATGCAAGGCCCAGTAACGATGTGCTTCTATACCCACGTTTACACGTTTTGTTCCACTGGGAGTTAATCGGTATGTTGAACTGAAATGCATGGGTACAATCGATACCTTCTTATCCACAGCATCTGCCCTGTGTGCCGGCACTAGCAAAGGGATGTTCTACTGGCATGGGTCGTGTATCTGTGACCAGTACTGTCCTGTATCTTGCTGTTGTTTAGGACCACCAGCAGCGTTCGATGTTTTGGGACGAGACTGCACGTCCTCATCACACAAATCGATGAGTGGGACGGACAATAACAGCTCCTTACCCTGCTCCAGCAAATGGGCTACGTATGCTACAGAATCCCACGTGCTCGCTACGGGTCTGACGTTCTGGAGGTTGTTGCTGCCGCAGGTTCAGAGGTCGGTGCAGGTCTCGACAAGATGGCAGCTGAGGTTGCTACAAGTCTGGCCACCGCAAAGATCGACATGTTGGCGCTCGCCCCTGCAAGCTTGGACTTGTAAGACATCAGATCACTTGAAGTTTGCTCCTGTAGTTTATATATATATATATATATATATATATATATATATATATATATTAATTTATTTATTTTGTGCTCTCATGTTATCGCCAGTCTGATTTAAATATTTGCCATTACATCGACTTAACACGTTTAAACAAGAACAAATTGCATCTCTGAGCAAAATGGACCTACTCCATATCTTTCTGTCAAGATCTTTGCTAGAAGCAACACTTGGATGCTGGCCAAGTTTCGTTGTCACAGTGTAAATAAATACAGACTGTGTAAAAGTAAGCGAAGTGATGTACCAAGTGGCCAACAAAATGGAAGCCAACAGATGGACACTAACGAATAAGGCGAACCACACTGTCCGAGTAAGTAAGAAACAAAATTTTGCATCCATATTGACAGGTAAACAATATGCATGGCGATACTTTAAAGTGTGTTCCATCTTCTTGTCACAGAGCCTGCAACCAGCATTATGCTAGAAATAGTGAAGTAACTTCTAGAAAACCATCTGAAGATGAACCTGAAAAAGTTCAAAAATCGGTTCATGCAATAATAAATAACTATTAAAAAAGTGACTGGGTGCAGTTTCATATATTTACGTCCAGGTAATGGTCATGGGTTCTAAAATATCCATAATGGATAACCTTAATCTTCTTCCTCTTCTGCTGCTGCTGCTGGCTGACTGAGCGAGGCTGGGGTCACAGAGCTGCTGAGCCTGCCCCATACCCCCTCCAGTGGCGTCGCCAGATACCACCATCCTACTGGCTGAAGTCTAGCACACGACCAGATTTAGGGTTGCTATTGGTTCTTGCCCTTTTTCTCTGGACCGCTTTCTTGGACTACATCATGGGAGAGGTGGTGTTGGAGGGGGGGTGGGGGGGGGGGAGGCACACCGCTCTCTGGTGGTTGTGTTGTGAACTAGTTCAGTCGGTCTCCAACCCTCAGGGTGAACACCTATAGCTCATGTGGAATAGGGCAAAGCTATGGATACTGCCCTCAGCTGTGGGCTTGCATGTAGTACACATATTAAATTCATCCCTGCTCATCGTCAGCATTTCCTCAGTTGTTCACATGGATGCATGTGCCAGAGTGGGAGAGCATCTCACCTCTCGTGATTCAGCTGGACTTTTAGCAAACACTTTACATTTACAGCACACGCATTTATCAGTTTGAGCTGCGAAGCGTAACTTAATCTGTATTTGACTTCACCAAATATCAATGCTATCGACACAGTCCTCAGATGCTAATATAATACTCCTTCTCCAGCACAGACATCTCGTCCATTGAACACAGTAAACAGTTACGTCCATCCTCCAGCAGCTAGACACAGAGTGAGTCCTTTCTCACCATTTTTCCCCAGACCACCATCTTTGATTACGTCATGGGAGGGGAGAGGGACGACAGTGGCCTTGGTCAATTGGACCTGGACTTCATGGTGAACACACTGGGTGGAGCTACTGTCTGTAACAACTCAAATTGTTTAAATAAACAATGCATGCAAAATAGAGGCTAACGTCCATGCTATCCAGCAGCCCAGCGCAGACAGTCCTCCTCCTGCCAATTTTCAGATGGTGCAGGGAAGATAGAGCAGGTGAGGGGATGAGAGGGGGAGGGGGAGGGGGAGGGGGGAGAGGGGGAGGGGGGAGGGGAGAGAAAGTGCGTTAGGATAGTGCAGATAGCCCAAAAGTCCCATTTTCCCGTCTAAATTTGAATTTCCCGTCACATCAGTGCAACGTTGCCACAGCTATGGCTGTCGTCTTGGATTCGCCATCTTGAATAAATTTGGCAGCAATTCAGAGTGGGGTGACGCTGGCTATGATCTACTACTACTACTACTACTACTACTGCTACTACTACTACATGTTCTACTCTCACAAACTATTAAAATTTTAGTGATGTCTGATGACCTATTCACACCAGTTTTTGTGCGAACAGTTATCACAAGAAAATTAGATCTAGTAAAAGTAACACATTTAAGACACCCCTTGAAATTTCATCTTTAGGTCTTATGAACAGAACAGTTGATTCCTCTCTTATACAATTAATGAAATTAATTTTGGTCTGCCGACCTCCGCGCACCAAGAATTGCACAACCAATATATACTCCCTTCTTGTATTAAATTGTGCCTCCCTACTTTATCACATACAGTTTCAATTCATCATTACATTATGCAAAACATAAAATCTTAACAACTGCACATGGAAAGACCCTTATTTATACACATTTTTTTTCACACTACACTCTTCATCCGCAAGGTACAACTCTGTTGCCGTTGTCACATACAATATTTACCTCGCCGATTTGGATATCTTTTGATTCTCACTTTTTCCGCCTTTCGCTTGCTGTAATTCGAGCCCTCTTCACCAAAGGACTTTTGCGTTTGCAGACAAATTTTGTGACTACCGCTGGAACACCATTTTTAGTTTCGAGAAATCGATTTCAGCCCAATATCATCATTAGCGGATAACCCAACACATTTTATGTCTCTTGCGCTCTCTTTGTGGTTGCGCTGCTTAAAATTACTCACCATTTTATCCACATTACTGGCATTGTTCGTATTCAAACGTCGAGAAGTTCACCGATTATTCTAATTGCCTTCGTTGAGCCCACCTGCACTTCTCTCATTTACTGACATCAGCATACATTGTCAACGCGGGTGTCATCGATGTTACTGTGCAACTGAGTACGTGGAATGAAATTAGCAGTGGCCTAATACCGTGGAATCGACATGTCCCCCGTTTACAGTACGTGTCAGCTGCGCCCTGAAATTGCGCTTTTCCCTAAAGTTTACAACTTTGCATTGTCCGTCGATACGTGAATACATATAAATTTTTAACCAATTTGTATAAATCTTTCGTGATGCGTCGTTTTTTGGTCATAGAGTGTATTTATGTTTTTTGTACACTGAAGTACCAAAGAAACTGGTATAGGGATGCGTCTTCAAATACAGAGATATATAAACAGGCAGAATACTGCGCTGCGGTCAGCAACGCCTATATAAGGCAACAAATGTCTGGCACAGTTGTTAGATCGGTTACTGCTGCTACAATGACAGGTTATCAAGGTTTAAGTGAGTTTGAACGTAGTGTTATAGTCGGCGTACGAGTGATAGGACATAGCATCTCCGAAGTAGTGATGAACTGGGGATTTTCCCGTACGACCATTTCACGAGTGTACCGTGAATATCAGGGATCCGATGAAACATCAAATCTCCGACATGACTGTGGCCAGAAGAAGATACCGCAAGAACGGAACCAACGACGACTGAAGAGAATCGTTCAACGTGACAGAAGTGCAATCCTTCCGCAAACTGCTGCAGATTTCAATGCCGGGTCACCATATCATTGAAATGGGCTTTTGGAACCGAAGGCCCATTCGTCTATCCTTGATGACTGCACGACACAAAACTTTACGCCTCGCTAGGGACCGTCGGCATATACATTGGACTGTTGATGATTGGAAACATGTTGCCTTGTCGGACGAGTCTCGTTTCAAATTGTATCGAGCGGATAGACATGTACGGATATGGAGACAACATCACGAATCCATCGACCATGCATGTCAGCAAGGGAGTGTTCAACCTTGTGGAGGGTGTGTAATGGTGTGGGGCGTGTGAAGTTGGATTGATATGGGACCCCTGATACGTCTAGATACGGCTCTGACAGGTGACACATATGTAAGCATTCTGTCTGATCACTTGCATCCATTCGTGTCCATTGTGCATTCCGACGGACTTGGGCAATTCCAGCAGGACAATGCGACAACCCACACGTCCAGAATTGCTTCATAGTGGCTTCGGGAACATTCTTCTGAGTTTAAACGCTTCCACTGGCCGCCAAACTCCCCAGACACGTACATTACTGAGAATATCTCGGATGCATTGCAACGTGCTGTTCAGAAGATGTTAAATCCAACCTCGTCGTCAAATATGGGTGTCTAGGAAAGCTTCATTATCGGATCGCTAGACAACATTCAAAGAAATCGTATTAATAAGTTTTATTACAAGAGGAAAAGATTACAACACTTTGTCAGTTTCACAGAAGTGTCGCAAGCAAAGGGTGACATGAAAAATAAGCAATGTTGTTCAGTATAAACGATTCCCAAGTCTGTGTTACATAGATTGTACAAGCAAAGTAACTAGTGTCAATGCTGCTATCGAACTCGCTAATCTTGAACTCTTCAATTGGGCCGCGACCAGTCGGGAGCGTGGACGCCTTGACGTCCTGATGGGCTGGAAGCTGTGGCTGCAGGGAACGTCACCTCCAGACGTACGCCACCCCCCGGTTTTCGCTCTGGTGGAAACGTGCCCGGAAAACCTCAAGAAGCGTACGCATCCACCTCCTGAGGCCCATAGCAAGATGTAGAAGGCGTCGGTTGCAGCGGCGCCGGCGGCTCCAGGTCCACCGGTAGGACGAGAGGAGGCGGAGGAGGCGAAGGCTCCGTCTCCGTGGGGACGTCCCGCGTTGTCGTGATTTTAGTGCTGTCTCCGTGCTGGTGTGCGAGCAGTCGGTCGGTTGGTGTGGATCAGCCAGGAAATCTCCGCGCGGCGCAGTGGGCTGGGCCCACTGGCGGTCTACACGCAGTGTCGGAGTGTGTGGGAGCTGTTCCGATTGCTACGAGGTTCGTGGCTCACCGACCCAGGACATTAAAGTTCAGTGGTTATTTAATTACCGAAGACAGTCGGTTCACATTGTGCCGTTGGTTTTCATGGTTGGCTGTTGGGGATATTCCCGTGAGCAACAGCGAATGTTCAATTTGGTGAAAGTTTGGCCACTAACAGGTGGAGTTTAATTGTATTATCGTTATTTGAAGTCCAAGTCCACCGCCGGATTTTCTGCCTTGTGGCCGTTAGCGTTCCGGTTACCGGTCCTGGCCGCTGGCATAAAATTCAGGTAGTGTCCTTTCCGCCGGCCGCGGTTCTAGGCGCTCAGTCCGGAGCCGCGCGACTGCTACGGTCGCAGGTTCGAATCCTGCCTCGGGCATGGATGTGTGTGATGTCCTTAGGTTAGTTAGGTTTAAGTAGTTCTAAGTTCTAGGGGACTGATGACCACAGATGTTAAGTCCCATAGTGCTCAGAGCCATTTGAACCATTTGAACCTTTCCACACCGTGTTGTCGCTGTCCAACATGTATGTGTAGTTTTGATAGCTTATGCATACTTGGTTGTGGGCGGCTACGCCTTTTACGTTTTGGCTTTGGAGTTCCTTGTGTACTGGTCGGTTGGAAAGGAAGTCGTCTTGTCGGTGGGTACGTTGACTGTCTCTTGGTTGGGTTACCGGCGGATCAGATATAGTTGCCCCGACTACCTGTCTCTCCTAAGCGAACGTTAATATTTCAAGTGCAGACCGACCCCGGAAACTTCTCAGTGCCGCTGGCTGTACTGACTTTTCTCATTGGTGTTTGATTGTGTATTTTAATGGCTCATAGCCGATGGCTTAAGTTTGTATGCTTTTAGTTGGGTTTTTCAATCATGGACTTCCATCCGTGTTAAATTTAAAATTCCTTACTTATTAAGTCTTAGATTGTTTGGGCCTTCAGCCTCCTCTTTTAATATTATTTAAGCATAAAGGTTTGGGCCTTCTGCCACTGAAAATTTATTGTAGTTGTGTTTTTAAATCTTGGGCCTTCAGCCGGTTTAAAAATTAAAGAAGGTGTGCCCTGAAGCCATAAGATTGTGTGACATTTTGAGTCGATAGTTAACCTCGGAAATTTGCACAGTAATGTTTGTACAACTAAAGTTGTGTGTGTTAGAGTGTAACTGACACCCGCTCATTTTTGGCCCCTTTCCACAATTCCAACTACCTTTTCTGTCCTGCGGATTTAACAAGGCGTTTCACTTACAGCCGTTGTTCAACACAGTCATTTCAGACAAACCTTCGAAGCAAAAAGTAGAGGGCAACGCCTGAATTGTGCTACGTGACCTTGTCGAGTTCATTGCCACAGCAAAAGGAAACTTGCTGTAAGAGTGTTTCAAAAACGTCCCGCAAAGTCTATGTTCCCACGTTGCCATGGTGATTGCGACTTAGGCCAAGCAGAGAATTTTTGTGGCTGAGCGGAGTGACTTTGCGCACACGTGTGATACTGTGACGTCATGTGTTCTATTTGGGTGCCCACACCCTGCCAAGCACAGTGTCGACGCGCTGTTTCGTACGAACAATCCCCCAGTGTCCTTGGTGAAGCAACTGCAACACTTCTTTTTGCAAAGCTTTGGGATCAACGCATGTCACTGTCCATTGCCAATTCTGAACAAGAATCACTCCTTTCTATATAGCAAGGCTATGCCGACGAGCAAAGTATCGGCGCACTACGGAGTTGTTTATCCTAGGGTCTAGGCAATGAGCGAGCGCAAGGTGTGCGAATGTATTTTAGCAAAATGTGCAGATCTGAATCATCTTCCGTAACCTTTGCAATTTTCCTATAGTTCAGAGGAAAGGATTCAAGCAACTCAGAAGCGTCAAAGTCTGTTCAAAGATGTTAAAATGTATGTGAATTCCTAAGGGACCAAACTGCTGAGTTCATCGGTCCCTAGACTTACGCATTACTTAAACTAGCTTAACCTCACTTATGCCAACAACAACAACAACAACAACAACAACAACAACAACAACAACAACAACAACACACACACACACACACACACACACACACACACACACACACACACACACACACACAATCCTATATCCAAGGGAAGACTCTAACCTCCGGCGGGAGGGGCCGGCTCAAACGGCTCTGAGCACTATGGGACTTAACATGTGAGGTCATCAGTCCCCTAGACTTTGAAGTACATAAACCTAACTAACCTAAGGATATCACACACGTCCATGCCCGAGGCAGTGTTCGAACCTGCGACCGTAGCGGTCGCGCGGTTCCAGACTGAAGCGAGGGGCCCGTCAAAGTCCGTGTCAGGGCTAATCGGAAGACGTGAAAGTGCGTCCACATTACCATGTTTAGCTGTCGTCCGATACACAATCTCGCACTGGGATTGAGACAACAACGAAGCCTATCTTTGCAGCTTTTGGGCGGTTCGCGCTGGATGCAACAAGAACTGCAATGGCTTGTGATCCGTTACTAAGCATACACGATGGCCAATACCTCTTTCCCTACTTGTGAATAGTTACACTGAGCCTTGGACAACACTTATGGTGCGATAGTAATAGACCTATCTTTGTCACCAATTCTGTGCGAAAGCACTGCACCTATTCCGTAAGAGGAAGCGTCGTCTTGCAACACAACTGGTTAGTCAGAGTCAAAGTGAACCAAGCGTCGATCACTGAGCAATGCTTCTTTCAGTTCTTGGAAAGCGTGTTGGCACTCATAGGTCCAAACAAAGGGGGATGTTCTTTCGACACAAGTGATGCAAAGGAGCTGCGATCTGTGCAGCATTCGGTATGAACCGAATATTATAGTTCATTTCTCCTAAGACTAACTGCAGTTCTGTGGCATTGCGTGGAACTGACAGGTCACGTATGGCTAACAAGTGTGATTGTAGAAAATTTACACCGTGACTGTTTATGACATCACTAAGATACTGCTACACTTATCCAGTCTACAATTTAGTCCTGGAGCAGCTAACAAACGAAACAAACCATGTAAATTTGCAATACGATCTTCACGTGTACGACCTGCTACGATAATATCGTCCTAGTAGTTTGAACAGTTGGGCACTTGTGCAGTCAGCAGTTCCAAATATCGGCGGAAAATGGCGGGTGCGGAAGCACTGTCAAAGGCAAAGGCAAATAACGAAATAATCACGCACTTTTTGAGATTCATCTAGTGGTATTTGAAGACACGTCGCGCAAATCAGTTTTTAAAAAGGAGCGACCAGCACTTAATTTGTCCAAGAGATCCTCTGGGCATGGCAATGGATAAGTATCAATGACAGTTTGTGGGTTGACTAAGTCTACAGTCAACACAGAGGTTAATGCGAGCTGAAGGTTTGGGGAACAAAACCAATGGACTTGCCCATCGACTAGCTTGTACAGGCGCTATAGCTTAGCTGTCTTGCAATTCTTTAAGTTCAGCAGCGACTTTATCCCGTAACGCAATGGGAACAGTTCTGGCCCGACAAAATTTCGGCTGCTCATTGTCTTTCTTACGAGTATGTGCAATTAAACTTGCAGACTTGTCTAAACCTTCAGGGAACTCTTTCAGCAAGCGAGCTACACTGTCTTTGGCATTGAGTGCAGTCACTGACAACACATTGTCCTGAATTTGAAATCCCAACAAATCAAACGCATCAAGGCGAAATATATTCTCATAATCGCGTGATTGTAGCACAATGAAAGTCACAATTCGCGTGTGCGAGCGATACATGGCAGGCAAAGTACATTTTCCGACAACTGGAATGTCTTGTCCATTCTGAGCTGTCAGTTGCGTGCTAGTTTTAGACAGTTGTGGGGAGCCTAACAGTTCATATGTGTTACACAATTCAGCAATGTAACAGAAGCACCCGTGTCCAACTGAAATTTCACCCGTCTTCCACTAATATGCAAATAAAAAGTTTGATGAACTGGCGTAGCTTTGATGAAACTGTTTGCTGGCTAGTTTTGCTGAAGCCTGTAGCATGCTTGCATTGATCACATGGGCCTTGTGACGAGATTTTCGTGAGTGAGTAGAATTCTTGTTTGTTCTGTGGTAAACATACGGATTTACGTAACCTTGCTTGCCACAAGCTTAACGCTGTGCTTGCCTGGATGGGAGATCTTGGCGTTTGTGACGTGAATAGCACCGTGTGCACGACTTAATTCTCTTCGCCTGTGTACGGAACTGTTTACGCGGGGTGGTGCAGGGGGGCTGTTGCTATCTATGCAGGTCGTAAGCAAGGGATGACAAATTGGTGGCTGCTCAAATGTATCGGCCGCTGCGGCACCTGAATCGTACTGACCTACAATTTGTACTAAGTGCTGAAATGATGGGTCTGGCTGTTTCAAAACCTGTTCTCTGATATTAGTTACATTGTACATGATAACATCACGCGGCATTTCATCTCAATATAAAGCACGACAAGCGCATCTGAATTTTCATTTCTTCGTCATAAGGTGCAAACGCGATAAGATTGTTCTGACCTTTTCTTGCAATTAAAGAATTGGCACCTAGCTGCCACCACATTCACTTGTTGATCATAATAGTTAGTTAGCGCATCTTCAGCCTGATCATAGGAAAGTTCACTCGGAGTGGCGTTAGGGAACAAATTCTGAACGAGGCGGAAGACTGCACTTCCTACCATGTACGTAAAGTAATGTAGTTTCACAGTACCTGGTACGTTATGAACTATTGCTACCACTCGAGCCAGTCCTCGAATTTTTTGTTAGACTGGTTTAAAGCTGGTATGACCGTCGGAGCCACAGTTGTTGCCTGTTGCGTTGTATTGGCGGCCTCACTGGTGAGTAGCTGCTGTACCACGTTTAGCAGCGTGGCGATCTGCTGGGTCTGCATTTTCTACCGGTTGCAGCTGTGGCACCTGAGCAGGGGGTGGGAGGGGTGGATTGTTCATACTAGAATAGACAAATGCAATAAACAAACAATGCAAGCAAGGAAAAGAAGCACACAAGCAAAGAAAATTTCTGCAACGCTCGCCTGAAAACACGGATTAGCAAAAACACTACAAGATACTCCTAAAACATGTAAACACACCCCTGCAAAGAAAAGACAAGGCAGAATTAAGGCGCCAGCAAAACACAGAAGCCCACAACAAAATAAAATTCATGGCAGCCAGGCTCTGGGTTCTTCTTACGCCTCGTCGCCAAATGTTAAATCCAGCGTAGTCGTCAAATATGCCAACGGCCTTCCCCGACAGATCACTGATGGTTCCTTGGTTGGTAGATTTAAAGAGAGAAGGGACCAAACTATGAGATCATCGGTCCCTTTTCCCTAATAAAACAATGCCACAAGGGTGAGAATGAAACGGCCGAAACATACAACACAAAACGGAAAGAAAGGAAAAGCCACAAGAACGACGGGAAGGCAACGAATACTAAAACGAACTAAAGAGAACAAGAAAACAAGAGAGAGACGATGGAAACGGAAGGGAGTAAAACATGAAAGCAGATTACAGTGGCTGGCCAATCACGTGAATAAAAAGGGAAAGCCAGTCACTCTGCAACACATTAAAACATCCACCATAAAAGCACTAGGGTGGAGGACACGGAGGGACAAAGGACATGCGCTAAAACCTACACAGAAGTATAAAACCAACTCTTACGAATAAAACGTAAACTACAGCTGCTGTAAAGGCATTGTCGCCTAACCCCGAAGGCAAGTCTGCCGCAGAGCGGCTAAAAGTGGGTGGTCCAGCAAGAGGCGGACGACTGTCATTTGGAAGCCACAGCGAGACTGAGGTGGGTCCTCGTGACGGAGTAGGTAACCATGCGTTAGCCACGTATGGCCAATGCGGAGCCGGCAGAGGACAAATGATTCCCTGCGAGAGGCCTGCATGGAAGACTTCCACATATTCATTGTCTCCTTAATGACACACAGTTGTTTGTGCGTGCTGTTATGCCATTCCGTCTCCCAAAGCCGGAAAACCCTGCGGTGTAAGACAGAACGCAGGTCAGCTTCGGAGATGTCTATCTCCAGAAGCGGTTTCCGTGTCGCCTGTTTGGCCAGCCTGTCGGCAAGTTCGTTGCCGGGGATTCCGACGTGTCCTGGGGTCCACACAAACACCGCAGAATGGTGGGACTGTTCCAGGGCATAGATGGCCTCATGAATGGACGCTACCACAGGGTGGCGAGGTTAGCACAGGTCGATAGCTTGTAGGCTGCTCAATGAGTCAGTACACGGGAGAAATTACTCTCCAGGGCATGAGCGGATGTACTCAAGAGCACGAGATATGGCCGCCAGCTCTGCAGTGAAAACACGGCAGCCAACTGGCAAGGAGTGCTGCTCAACATGTCCTCCATGAACATATGCGAAGCCTACGTGACCATCAGCAATTGAGCCGTAGGTGTAAACCATTTCAGAGCCCCGGAACACGTCAAGAATCGAGACGAAGTGTCAGCGGAGAGCGGCGGAATTAACGGAGTCCTTAGGGACATGCAAAAGGTCAAGGCAAAGCTGCGGCCGAGGCGTACTCCATGGAGGCGTACGTGAACGGACGGCAAGTAGAGGTGGTAAAGGGAAGGACTCCAGTTCGGAGAGAAGGGTCTGCAGATGAACCGCAACCGTTAGCCCCAATCTCGGCCGTCGATGTGGGAGATGGACTGCTGCGGGCAGGAAAACGAGACGGTAAGTCGAATGCTCAGGGGAACTGTGGTGTCACCGCCAGACACCACACTTGCTAGGTGGTAGTTTAAATCGGCCGCGGTCCATGTAGTACATGTCGGACCCGCGTGTCGCCACTGTGATCGCATACCTAGCGCCACCACCAAGGCAGGTCTCGTGATACGAGAGTGGACTCAGCCCCAGTTGTACGAGAACCAAGCTACCGCCCAGTTGTACGCGAACCTAGCTATCGCCCAGTTGTACGAAGCCTTTCTCTCTCATTAGCCGAGAGACAGAATAGCCATCAGAAGTTAATTGCTACGAATAGCAAGGAGCCATTTGTATCAGTGCCTATAGCTTACGAGTATTCAAGAGAGATGTATTCCAAGGAATAAATAAAAGTTAAGTAAAAAGCATCTACATACTTTTCTTCGTATTCATTTATAAGTTCTCATGTTCCAGACTTCACGCCCGTCTGCTTATTGCCGTTCGTGCACTATCGGCCACAGCATTAGTCTAGCGTGCCTTTCTTTTGGCTACTACCGTGTGGCGTAACAGTCTTGTTACGTCACAACAGATTGGCGACGAGAAAAAGAGTTTGTATTACTTCATTTGCCACGTTGGCGCCGCTTTAAAGTGTTCTGATTGCTTACATTTCATTGTGTCATGGCTTCGCCACATTCTCCAGATGTACTGTCCGAATTTTATCGCTTGCAGAATCAGCAGACGCAGGCGTTACTGGATGCCCTTGGACAGCTCGTCCAGGGTCAACGTGCGCTGCACACCGATGCGGCCGCAGCCGCTTCACCGCTACCGCAGCCACAACCTGCCGTTGCACCGCCTTTTAGGCACTACGACCCGAACCACGAGTCCTGGCAAGAGTGGTCTCGTCAGTTCGCCTTTCACATGGCTGCCTACAGAATTCAAGGTAATGAGCGGCAGCCGTTTTTGCTTTCTTGTGTCGGTGTGTCCACATACCGTGTGATAGTGAAATTGTTTCCCCGGCGCGACGTAGCAACTCTGTCCTACGAGGAAATTTTGTCTGCATTAGATGCCTATTTCAAAGAAACAGTTAATGTGGTTGCAAAACGGTATACGTTCTTTCGTACAAAACGTACGGCCGGTCAAACTAATAGGGAGTGGGTAGCAACATTGCAAGGACTTACTAGGGACTGTGCCTTTGAATGTGACTGTGGTCTTTCTTATTCAGATACAATGGTGCGTGATGCAATTGCACAGAACGTTTCTGATGTTCGCATACGGGAGCAAATTTTGAAACTAGTTAATCCCTCCCTTCAACAAGTGATAGACATATTGGATAGACAGGACACACTGGACTGTGCTCAGGAATCTTTTGAAACTTCGCCAGCCGTGTGTAACATTAACCGGCCCGCTGGACGCGCTCCGCGGCCCGGTAACCGGGCCTCGCGCACGGACGCACAGCGACCGCCGCGTGCTAAGCCAGGTGTGCCGCGCCAGCCCACAAATGTAGTGAAATCATGCCCGCGGTGTGCTACTAGACATTCGCGTGAACATTGCCCGTCACGCCAAGCTATTTGCTTTTTCTGCAATAAGAAAGGACATGTTCAAAGTGTTTGCCAGAAAAAGCTCAGATCAGACAATCACAATCATTCCAGGCCCTTTGCTTCGCGCCGGAATCGAACCCAGGACACTCAGGCTCGTGGACCTTCGCCTATGGACATTCATGTCGTTAATTCCGCTTCGTCCAGTGACACTTTCTCTAACCGTGACTGTGATCGTCCCACAAAAACTGTGCGTCGACGTCGCCGGAAATCACGTCAATTAGCAAGTGATTCTGTACCAGTGTCTGTTCCAATTGCACAAAACAGTCGCTCTTGTCGTCAGCAGGACAATAAACTTTTTGTGGACTTAGACTTTGAAGGCCAAGTGATACCATTCCAGCTCGATACCGGAGCTGCAGTTTCATTGCTCAATCACGACACGTACAAACAACTGGGCGCACCTCCGTTGCGTGCCGCAAATGTTAAGCTAACTACATATTCCGGACAGAAAATTCCTGTGTTAGGACAGTGCAGCCTTCTTGCAACATTCAAGGGACAAACAAAACTTGTGTCATTTTACGTTCTTCGTTCTTCTTCTGCAGTGAACTTATTTGGTCTAGATTTATTTAAGTTGTTTAACATGTCTATTGTAAATCAGGTCCTATCAGTGAATCAGACTGTGCCTCCAGACAGTGTTTCTCGGCTGTGTGACGAATTTGCAGACATTTTTGCACCGGGCTTAGGTTGCGCTAAAAACTATGAAGCACATTTAGAACTGAAGGTAAACGCGCAACCGAAATTTTTCAGGGCGCGCAATGTTCCCCACGCATTGCGTGATGAGGTCGCCAGAACGTTACACGATCTCGAATCACAGGGTGTAATTGAACGTGTGCAAGCTTCTCTCTGGGCCTCACCCTTAGTAATTTTGCCAAAACCTTCCGGAAAATTGAGACTTTGCGTGGACTTCAAGGCCACAGTGAATCCACAGCTAGTGACTGCTACTTTTCCTTTGCCCCGCCCGGAAGATCTTTTTGCTAAACTGTGCCCGGGAAAATATTTTTCAAAGTTGGACCTAGCCGATGCGTACTTGCAAATACCGGTGGACGACGAATCCCAGCGCGTATTGGTGGTTAACACGCATCTTGGATTGTACCGCTTCAAAAGACTGCCATTCGGGTGTGCATCCGCCCCTGCCTTGTTTCAGCAATATTTACAAACTATTTGTGCGTCGGTCCCTACTGCAGCAAACTATCTGGACGATATAGTGATCTCCGGACAGACAGAAGAAGATCATCTTGCGAATTTACGAACATTATTTCAGGTCTTGCGGCAAAATGGTCTTCGCTTGAGGAAGGACAAATGTGTGTTTTTTGCTCGTGACTTACCATACCTGGGACATGTCATTAATGCCCAAGGCATACATCCGAGTCCAGAGCACCTCCGTGCCATACAAGACTTGCCTTCCCCTCAAAATGTCAAACAGCTACAGAGTGTGTTGGGTAAAATTAATTATTACCATAAATATGTGCGCAATGCCTCTTCCATTTCAGCTCCGCTTCATCGCTTACGCCGTAAAGGTGTTCCGTTCGTCTGGACGACGGAATGTGAACGCGCCTTTCGCCAGTTGAAATCGGCGTTGCTTTCTAATACTTGTCTCACGCCATTCGATCCCCAGAAACCCCTTTTGTTGATGGTAGATGCATCAGATTTCGGGATCGGTGCTGTGCTTGCGCACAAAGTTGGCTCCCATGATCGCCCTATTGCCTTTGCGTCCAAATTGCTCTCGTCTGCGCAAAGAAATTATTCACAGATAGAGAAAGAAGCTTTGGCTCTCGTGTTTGGTGTTACTAAGTTCCATGATTTCTTGTATGGTCGTCACTTTACCATCGTCACAGACCACAAACCTTTGACATCGCTTTTTCATCCGTCCAAGCCTGTACCTCCACGTACAGCGCAGAAATTCATTCGCTGGTCTATTTTCCTCTCGCAGTACCGCTACGATATCTTGTATCGGTCCACTGCTAAGCACGGAAACGCCGATGCGTTGTCCCGTTTGCCTGTTGCTGAGGATAAAGCATTCGATTCTTCCGAACTTGCTTGCATGTTCATTGATTCGGAAACCGATGAAGTGGTCGAATCGTTTCCGATTGATTTTCGTCGTGTCGCTACAGCCACAGCTGCTGACCCTGTCCTTGCTACTGTTTTGCGTTTTGTTACTACGCAATGGCCTTTGTCAAAGTCTCGGATCGCGGATCCGTTGGTTCGCCGATTTTTTGCTCACAAGGAGAGACTTTTTGTTCGACGTGGTGTTTTGTTGTTGCGTTCTGATAATGATCAGTCCAGAGTCGTGGTCCCACGTTCGTTACAGTCCTCTGTTTTACGGCTTCTTCATCAAGGACATTGGGGTATAGTGCGAACGAAACAACTTGCTCGTCAGCACTGTACTTGGTTCGGAATCGATGCTGCGATTACGAATATGTGTTCTTCGTGCCCGGCGTGTGCCGAACAACAGTCCGCGCCGCCGCGGAAAGTCTTTGCGTGGCCAAAAGCCACTTCCCCTTGGCAACGCTTGCACATTGATTTTGCTGGTCCATTCTGGAATGCTCGATGGTTGGTTCTGGTCGATGCCTTCAGTAATTTTCCTTTTGTTGTCCGGATGTCTTCCACGACGTCCTCCGCCACCATCCAAGCGTTGTCTGCTATCTTTTGCATTGAAGGTCTTCCGCAGACTATTGTTTCCGACAATGGCCCACAATTCATGTCCGCAGAATTCCAGTCTTTCTGCCAGGCCAATGGTATTCAACATCTGACATCCGCGCCGTTTTCGCCTCAGTCCAACGGTGCCGCTGAACGATTGGTCCGGACTTTCAAGTCGCAGATGTTGAAATTGAAAGAGTCGCATTCTCGGGAGGACGCATTGTTGCTCTTTTTGTCTTCGTATCGCTCTCAGCCCCGAGATGGGCGCTCGCCGGCTGAGTTGCTCCACGGTCGTCCTCATCGCACCTTGATGTCTTTGCTGCATCCGCCGCATCAGGTTCCTGTGCAGCGGCAGACTCCTGCTTTTGCTCCAGGCGACGTTGTATTTTATCGCAACTATCGAGGTTCACGGCGTTGGCTCGCAGGGCGCATTCTTCGCTGCCTCGGCCGCGCGATGTATTTGGTTTTGGGGGCCTCTGGTGAGGTGCGTCGGCATCTCAATCAGCTGCGCCTCTGTCGTCGCTCGGGTTCTGCCGCTCCCCGTCTGCTTTCAGCGACGGTGCCGTCCGGTCAGCGCCCTGGGGACCCATCTACTGGCTCGCCTCATCCCCAGGTGTTACCGACGATGCCTTCCATTTTGCCCCATGGTGACGCGCCGCCGCAGCCGCAGCAGCAGCAGCCGCCGGCGCCGACCGCATTCGACGCTTCGTTGCAGCCGCCAGGCGCCTCCCAGGGTCACGCGCCGCCGATCGCTTCCCGTGACCAGCTGTCCTCCGCCATGGAACTCCAGCCCGCTCCGGACCACATGACGTCATCGCGCGTCGGCTACCCCGACGCCATGGCAATAGACCCTTCGGTCCCTCATGTCTTCTCACGGGCGCATACACCGCATGTTGACGTGCACCCTGGACTAGTTTTGCAGGCGTTTCCTAGCTCCCCTCGGACCGGATGGCCGGGTGCGGGTGGCACAGCCTCGCCTGTTGTTAGGCTCCCCACCTCATCGCATACGTCAACATGTGGTCCTCCCCACGGCGGGCGGAAGCCTTATTCCACGACCGTTCGCCGATTTGCGGGGGAGGAATGTGGTGTCACCGCCAGACACCACACTTGCTAGGTGGTAGTTTAAATCGGCCGCGGTCCATGTAGTACATGTCGGACCCGCGTGTCGCCACTGTGATCGCATACCTAGCGCCACCACCAAGGCAGGTCTCGTGATACGAGAGTGGACTCAGCCCCAGTTGTACGAGAACCAAGCTACCGCCCAGTTGTACGCGAACCTAGCTATCGCCCAGTTGTACGAAGCCTTTCTCTCTCATTAGCCGAGAGACAGAATAGCCATCAGAAGTTAATTGCTACGAATAGCAAGGAGCCATTTGTATCAGTGCCTATAGCTTACGAGTATTCAAGAGAGATGTATTCCAAGGAATAAATAAAAGTTAAGTAAAAAGCATCTACATACTTTTCTTCGTATTCATTTATAAGTTCTCATGTTCCAGACTTCACGCCCGTCTGCTTATTGCCGTTCGTGCACTATCGGCCACAGCATTAGTCTAGCGTGCCTTTCTTTTGGCTACTACCGTGTGGCGTAACAGTCTTGTTACGTCACAACAGGAACTATGAATGTTTGCTGCGTAACTGGCGAGCAGTTGCGCACGTCTGATCTGCAGTGGAGGGTCACCAGCCTCCACCAGTACGCTTGTCACCAGACTCGTCCTAAAAGCTCCTGTCGCCAATTGAACCGCGCAGTGGTGCACAGGGTCGAGTAAATGAAATGCTGAAGGCGCTGCAGAATCATAAACCACATTCCAATAGTCAATTTGGGATCGGACAAGGGCTCTGTAGAGCTGCAGCAGCGTACAGCGATCTGCGCCAAAATTGGTGTTGCTCAGGCAACGGAGAGCAATGAGGTGCTGCCAGCGTTTCTGCTTAAGCTGACGAAGATTGGGGAGCCAAGTCAACTGAGCGTCGAAAACCAGTCCTAGGAATTGATATGTCTCCACTACAGAGTGGATCGTCATTAAGATAAAGTGTGGGTTCCAGATGAACAGTGCAACACCGACAGAAGTGTATGACACACGACTTTGCGGCTGAAAACCCGACGCCTTGGCTAGAGCCCATGACTGCGCCTTCTGGATGGCTCCCTGGAGGCGCCGCTCAGCAACAACAGTACTGGAGCAACAGTATGAAATTCAGAAGTTATCTGCACACAGAGAAGGCAAGATGGTGGGCCCGACAGCCGCTGCTTGAACGTTAATGGTCACTAAAAGTAGAGAGACACTCAATATAGAGCCCTGTGGGACTCCATTCTCCTGGATATGGATGGAACTATGGGAGTCACCAACTTGGACATGGAAAGTACGGAGCGACAGGAAGTTTTGGATAAAAATCGGGAGTGGTCCCCGGAGACCATACTCATACAATGTGGCAAGGATATGACGCCACCAAGTCGTGTCGTATGCTTTACGTAAGCCAAAAAAGACTGCAATCAGATGTTGCCGTCTGGAAAAGGCTGTTCGGATGGCAGACTCGATGGACACAAGATTATCAGTGGTAGAGCGACCCTGGCAAAAGCCGCCCTGACATGGAGCCAGCACGCCACGTGACTCCAGGACCCAACCCAACTGCTGACATATCATATATTCCAGCAGCTTACAAATAACGTTGGTGAGGCTGATGGGCCGATAGATATCCACATCAAGCGGGTTTTTACCGGGTTTGAGCGCCGGAATGATGGTGCTCTCCCGCCATTGCGATGGAAATACGCCATCGCACCAGATCTGGTTGAAGATGACGAGAAGGTGTCACTTGTAGTCAGATGAGAGATGTTTAATCATCTGGCTCTGGAAGCGATCAGGCCCAGGAGCTGTGTCGGGGAAATGTGCAACAGAACTGAGGAGTTCCCACTCTGTAAATGGGGCGTTATAGGATACACTGTGATGTGTAGTGATTGAGATGACTTTCCCTTCCAGTCGCTGTCTGAGAATGCGAAAGTCTGTGGGATAGTCCTCTGATGCAGAGGCTCGAGCAAAGTGCTCGGCAATCACGTTTTCGCGTATGCGTCAGTAGATAACACGCCATTTATTGTAACACTGGGAACAGCTGTTGGGGCCTGGTATCCGAAAAGACGTTTGATCTTTGCCCAGACTTGGGACGGTGACTTGTGGCACCCAATGGTGGAGACATCTCTCTCCCAACACTCCTCCTTCCGTTGTTTGACAAGGTAGCGAACACGGGCATGGAGGCCTTTAAAAGCTACAGGCTACTCATGGGAAGGGTGCCGCTTATGCCGCTGTAGAGCTCCCCAAGGGGGGCCGCGGGGAGGATGATTTGGAAGGGAGGGATTTGGGAGGCAGAGGCATAGACCCCGGATGGGGGGAGGAGGTGGAGGGGGGAGAGGATAGGAGTGAGGATACCATGGAAGGAGTGGACATGACGGAGGCAAACAAAGTGGTCAACGTAACGGGATGGAGGCGGTCATACTTCTTCCTGGCCTCAGAATAAGAGAGACGGTCCAAAGTTTTGAGTTCTTGAATATTCTTCTCCTTCTGATACGCGGGGCAGTCTAAGGATCTAGGCGAGTGGAGGCCAGGACAACTAACGCACCGAGCTGGTGGGGTGCATGTATGTTCCTCATGAAGAGGACGTCCACAATCGCCACAAAGGGGCTCAGCCACACACCGTGACGACATGTGCCCAAAGCGCAAACACTGAAAACAGCGCATAGGAGGCGGGATGTAAGGTCGCACGTCGCACCGGTAGCACATCACCTTTACCTTCTCCGGGAGAACGTCCCCCTCGAAGGCGAGGATAAAGGCCCCGGTGTCGATGCGACGGTCTTTGGGGACGCGCTGGACTCACCGGACGAAATGCACGCCTCGGCGCTCCAGGTTGGCCCTGAGCTCCTCATCAGATTGCAGCAGGAGGTCCGGATGAAAAATAACCCCCTGCGTCCTGTTCAGTGCCAGATGCCGGACAATGGACACTGGGATGTCCCCTAGTTGGTCGCACACCTGGAGCGCCGCCGACTGTGCGGCGGAGGTTGTCTTTATAACACCGGCCCCGAACGCATTTTACTGAGAGCCTCGATTTCGCCGAAGATGTCCTCGACGTGCTGAACAAAGAACATGGGCTTGGAGGTGGCGAACATCCCCCCATCGGTTCGAGAACAGACCAAATAGCGGGGGAAGTACTTCGCCCCAAGCCAGCGGGCCTGTCCTTCCTCCCAGGGAGTGGCCAAGGGGGAAAGGGCAGGAGAACCAGAACCATACACAGTACCTTTCCGTTCAAAAGACTCAGCCGCAGAGCGACCTGATACATGTTGACGTTTCATCTGCGAAACGTCCGCCCCGATACCACCCACTCCGACCAGGGGCTCTCCCCACGGGCGCCACCCAGCCTCAGCAAGGGCCACCAGGCAGGATGACTGTTGCCAGAAATCCTGATGCCCCAACGAGACGGGCATCTACTAGTTGGCCGGTGTGGGGAGGGTGCAGCTCAGGTATCGGTAGTACGATCCCTGTGTTGTCAGGGGGCTACAACCTAGAGGGTACATGACGACCCCACCACAACGGGCTGGCTACTGTGCTGGATTTTGGGTGCCATGGAAAGTCCATCATGATCGTAGGTGCAGATGGGGACTCACTATGGTCGTAACTTGTACAACCCATCAGGCATTTAGGCCCAATTGGAGGAATAGTGGGTATGGTTACAACGCCATTAAAATGCTGAGTGCCAAGGTCTTAGTGCACTGAGGACCAGTGGTACACCACATAAGGCGTCCTTCCCCAAAGACTCGTACTTCTGTAGAATTTTGAAAAATGGATGTCAAACTCCAAGGGGGACCATCACATGGAAGGCTGAAACGGTTGAAACTCCTTTTAGTCGCCTCTTACGACAGGCAGTAATACCTCGGACCTATTCTTACCCCGGACCCGCAGGGGGAGGTTGGTGAAGCTGATGGTGCAAGAACGTTGCAGCGGTGGCGTAAGATGATGTCATATGCACAGGATTCAGGCGTTCAAATTTTCTCTTAGCCTCAGTGTAGGTCAGTCTCTCCAGGGTCTTGTACTCCATGTTTTTCCTTCCTTTCTGGAGAATCCTGCAGTCAGGTGAGTAAGGTGAATGGTGCTCTCCACAGATGACACATGGAGTATTGGGAAGGGATGGGCGTCCGCAATCTCGGCATGCGACACTGGAAGTACAGCGCGAAGACGTGTGGCCGAACTTCCAGCACTTAAAGCACCGCATCGGTGGAGGGATGTATCGCTTTACATCACACTGGTACACCATCACCTTGGCCTTCTCGGGCAATGTATAACCCTCAAAGGCCAAGATGAAGGCACGGTGGCAACCTGATTATCCTTCGGACCCCAGTGGGTGGAATGTACACCTCGCCACTCTAAACTGACATGCAGCTCATCGTCGCACTTCAAAAGAAGGTCTCTATGAAACATAATACCCTGGACCATATTTACGCTCTTATGGGGCGTGGTGGTTACAGAAATATCCCCCAGCTTGTCACAAGCGTGTAACTCCCGTGACTGGTCGGAGGATGCTGTTTTGATCAAGACTGACCCAGATCTCATTTTGGACAATCCCTCCACCTTCCCGAACTTGTCCTCTAACTGATCAACAAAAAACTAAGGCTTCGTCATGAAAGATTCCCCATCAGCTCTCGAACATACAAGGTACCGCAGTGAATAAGATCCGCTGCCGTCCTTAGCCTGACGTTCCTCCCATGATGTGGCCAGGGAGGGGAACGATTTGGGGTTGTACTTCTGTGCATTGAATTGAGATCGTGATCACTTAGAGACTGCTGGTGTTTCACCTCCAGCAAGAGATGATGGACTATGCTTCTTTGCATGTCATCTGCCCTGATGCCACCTATTCCGCCCAGGGGCCCTCCCCACAGGCGCCACCCAGCCATAGAAAGGGCCACCTGGCAGGATGGCCATTGCCGGGAGTCCTGATGCTCCAGGAGGAAGGGCATCTATCCCTTGTCATACATGGGGATTTAACGGCGCAGACAACAGGGTACATAGTGGCCCCAACACAATGGACTGGCTACTGTGCTGTGTGCTGGATATCATGGTCATCGTCGACCCAGAAATCGGCACTGCATAGTGCCTGGTGGAAAACGCACACAGGAAGGTGTCCTCGCCAAAGAGATGGAGAATGGGCGGGACTGCAATTCGACGACGAGAAAGTTGGCTATGCACAGTCGGTGGAAGGGGAGTGTGTCGTTGATTAGCAATACTGCGATTTCAGCAGAGGCTGTAACAGCGGCGGTGCGAAATCGTGCGCTCACTGAAGAAGCTGTCGATATTGCTCACTGAAGTGATAGAGCTTATCTCACCGCACGAGAGTCGCTCTTAAAAACTCTTTTCGGGCTTGTGAGTTTTTCAGGAAGTCTTAGCTCCACCTTTTGGGGCGCGGAACACATCAGTGCTAATAGGTGTCTTGAAAGGAGGGTGAAAGATGAACATCAACAAAAGCAAAACGAGGATAAGGGAATGTAGTCGAATTAAGTCGGGTGATGCTGCGGGAATTAGATTAGGAAATGAGACACTTAAAGTAATAAAGGAGTTTTGCTATTTGGGGAGCAAATTAACTGATGATGGTCGAAATAGAGAGGATATAAAATGTAGACTGGCAATGGCAAGGAAATCGTTTCTGAAGAAGAGAAATTTGTTAACATCGAGTATAGATTTAAGTGTCAGGAAGTCATTTCTGAAAGCTTTTGTATGGAATGTAGCCATGTATGGAAGTGAAACATGGACGATAAATAGTTTGGACAAGAAGAGAATAGAAGCTTTCGAAATGTGGTGCTACAGAAGAATGCTGAAGATTAGATGGGTAGATCACATAACTAATGAGGAGGTTTGAATAGAATTGGGGAGAAGAGGAGCTTGTGGCACAACTTGACTAGAAGAAGGGATCGGTTGGTAGGACATGTTCTGAGGCATCAGGGGATCACAAATTTAGCATTGCAGGGCAGTGTGGAGGGTAAAAATCGTAGAGGGAGACCAAGAGATGAATACACTAAGCAGATTCAGAAGGATGTTTGCAGTAAGTACTGGGAGATGATGAAGCTTTCACAGGATAGAGTAGCATGGAGAGCTGCATCAAACCAGTCTCAGGACTGAAGACTACAACTACAACAACAACAACAACAACAACAACAGGTACGACCCAAGAGGCTTGCTGTCACCCTGTTATTCTTCTTACAACACGAGTCATATGCAGGGTGGTCCATTGATCGTGACCTGGGCTAATATCTCACGAAATAAGCGACAAACGAAAAAACTACAAAGAACGGAACTTTTCTAGGTTGAAGGGGGGAACCAGATGGCGCTATGGTTGGCCCCCTAGATGGCGCTGCCATAGGTAAAACGGATATAAACTGCGTTTTTTTAAAAAAAGGAACCCCATTATTATTACATATTCGTGTAGTACGTAAAGAAATATGAATGTTTTAGTTGGACCACTTTTTTCACTTTGTGATAGATGGCGCTGTAATAGTCACAAACATATAGCTCACAATTGTAGATAAATAGTTGGTAACAGGTAGATTGTTTAAATTAAAATACAGAACGTAGGTACGTTTGAACTTTTTATTTCTGTTGATCAAATATGATACACTGTACCTTTGTGAACCTATCAATTCTGAGAATGCATGTTGTTACAGTGTGATTACCTGTAAACACCAAATTAATGCTATAAATGCTCGAAATTATGTCCGTCAACCTCAATGCATTTGGCAATACGTGTAACGACATTCCTCTCGACAGCGAGTACTTCGCCTTCCGTAATGTTCGCACATGCATTGACAATGCGCTGACGCATGTTGTCAGGCGTTGTCGGTGGATCACGATAGCAAATATCCTTCAACTTTCCCCACAGAAAGAAATCCGGGGACGTCAGATCCGGTGAACGTGCGGGACATGGTATGGTGCTTCGACGACCAATCCACCTGTCATGAAATATGCTATTCAATAGCGTTTCAACCGCAGGCGAGCTATGTGCCGGACGTCCATCATGTTGGAAGTACATCGGCATTCTGTCATGCAGTGAAACATCTTGTACTAACATCGGTAGAACATTCCGTAGGAAACCAGCATACATTTGCTCCATTTAGATTGCCATCGATATAATGGTGGCCAATTATCCTTCCTCCCATAATGCCGCACCATACATTAACATGCCAAGGTCGCTGATGTTCCACTTGTCGCAGCCATCGTAGATTTTTGTTGCCCAATAGTGCATATTATGCCGGTTTACGTTACCGCTGTTGGTGAATGATGCTTCGTCGCTAAATAGAAGGCGAGCAAAAAATCTGTCTTCGTCCTGTAATTTCTCTTGTGCCTAGTGACAGAGCTGAAGACGACGTTCAAAGTCGTCACCATGCAATTCCTGGTGCACAGTAATATGGTACGGGTGCAATCGATGTTGATGTAGCATTCTTAAAACCGATGTTTTTGAGATTCCCGATTCTCGCGCAGTTTGTCTGCTACTGATGTGCAGATTAGCCGCGACAACAGCTAAAACACCTATTTGGGCATCAACATTTGTTGCAGGCCGTGGTTGACGTTTCACATGTGGCTGAACACATGTTTCCTTAAATAACGTAACTATCCGGCGAACGGTCCGGACACTTGGATGATGTCGTCCAGGATACCTAGCAGTATACATAGCACACGCCCGTTGGGCATTTTGATCACAATAGCCATACATCAACCCGATATAGACCTTTTCCGCAATTGGTAAACGGTCCATTTTAACACGGGTAACGTATCACGAAGCAAATACCGTCCGCACTGGCTGAATATTACGTGATACCACGCACTTATACGTTTGTGGCTATTACAGTGCCATCTATCACAAAGCGAAAAAGTGGTCCAACTAAAACATTCATATTTCTTTTCGTATTACAGGAATATGTAATAAAAATGGGGGTTCCTATTTTAAAAAGCGCAGTTGATATCCGTTTGACCTATGGCAGCGCTATCTTGCGGGCCAACCATAGCGCCATCTGTTTTTCTCCTTCAAGCTAGACTAGTTTCGTTCTTCGTAGTTTTTTCGTTTGACGCTTATTTCGTGAAATATTTGGCCCAGTCACGATCAATGGACACCCTGTATTTGCAGTCGTCACAACGTAGATGCTTCTCTTTGACTATGTGTATAGGAAGTTACTATTGGTAAACTAAAGGTTTGTTTTCGGATGCAGATGCAAGTTCCGGTCACCTTATTGGTAACTGGAATTCATATGATAAACTTTTAAGTCCGTTTTGTACATTGCAGCACTTCTTGGTAGCTCGTCACACAGTTAAAAAACTTTGTTGCTTTAATTTGTGTGACCTGCTTACTAAATATTTGACGGTATATATATAGTGTATTGTATTATTCTCAAAGTGTGACAGACGTTTAATGGCATAAAGTGGGAGCTGAGATACTGTATGTCTACTCGTATATCGACCAGCGATGTAATTAGGAAGGCGACTGTGCGTCAGACTACGTATTCAACGCGACAACAAATGTCTGGCAATCTTTTGGGCTGTTGATGAAAGGTGGAGTTTTCATTACAGGAATTATATTAAGAAGTGAATGACAAAATCAGTTACAAATACGGTCTTCAGTCGTAGATTATTAGTACGAGACAGAAAAGACGAATCGAGTACAGCGAAGAAAGCTGCACAGCGGAACAAATTTTTATTTTTACCACAGAACACAATTGTTCCTAACACATTGCGCAGACAAAACGATTTATTTCAACTTCAGCAAAAATGTGAAGTCGAACAACGGCATAGAGCATTTAAATTCTAAGTGTACTACGAGAGGTGACGTGACAAGATGCCAATAACATTCTGTCACTGGTCAAAACTGTGTATTTAGTAGTATCGCAAATTGCTCTTTATCCTTTTCCCTGGTCGATGACATACGGATAATCCCTGTGACCATTCTTGCATCGCGATACTGCCGTTTTCTGACATCTGTGAATTGGTAGCCATTCCAGCAGTTACACGACTGTGGCGTTACAATATGGCTCTGCTTTCGGTAACAGATGCAGCTCACGTTGTAGACTTCATTGCGTACCAGCTAAAACTCTTCGGTCACTTCCAAATAACATGGAGTCTATAGATGTGTAATAGATTTTAAAGTGTGTTGACAAGAAATACGTGCAGTTTCTTCGTGCCACATAAATTAAACGTGGTTGCTGGTATGGAGTATCGTCATCTAAATCTCTGTATTATTTCAATTTCCTCGGTTGGTAGGACATGTTCTGAGGCATCAAGGGATCACCAATTTAGTATTGGAGGGCAGCGTGGAGGGTAAAAATCGTAGAGGGAGACCAAGAGATGAATACACTAAGCAGATTCAGAAAGATGTAGGTTGCAGTAGGTACTGGGAGATGAAAAAGCTTGCACAGGATAGAGTAGCATGGAGAGCTGCATCAAACCAGTCTCAGGACTGAAGACCACAACAACAACAATTTCAATTTCCATCAACCCCGAATGATTTTGATACAATCGTGTTGTGTCGTGCATTGCATAACTCTTACGAATCTCTCTGAAAGATCTTTACCCAGTAACACTTGGAGTGATTTCTTTTGGGTTTCCTTGGAAGATGCTGTTCCATTGCCAATTAAGTCAATTTTAATGTTATTCTTTAGCTTATCACGCATACTTTTTCGTATATCACCGTATCCTGATGCTTTTTTTCTTAATGTTGATCAGGTTCAATGAGTTCATATATTGTTATGAGCTCTATTTTATCCACTAAGAAGGATTTTCGTAGTTATTTACATCAGGCATTAGCGCAGAATATTACTACCCAAACACAACGATAACGTGTTTGTACAGAGGACAACTAGCAAAGGCAGTCTTCACAGATTTATATTGTGTAACTACTGTTCTGCCTGTGACCCCGAAATTGAGATTTGAAAGGACAATCGCTTGTTGCAGTATGCAGATGCCTTGTATATAAATGCAGAATTTCAATCTTAGACATTCGGTATGCAATGATGAAATCTCTAATGAGCAGGGTAAAACAATGAGTCAGGCTGAATGAAACCTTACTATCATGAAATAAATCACTGATGCTCACCTAGTAAAAATGCTCACCTAAAAAAGTCACGTGGGCGTGATTACCACCATATCAAGGGATCTATTACACAACAGCTGGTGAAAGTAAATTTACTATTAATTTACTCCTGTGCAACTGCGTTCTGAAATTAGTATTAGCTGGTGACTGCAACTTATCTCGGAGATTGAAATGATTAATGAGTGTAGTAGGGAGAGGAAACCTTGTTAAATTGCTCTACATGCCTTATCCGCGAGGAAAAACCGGACCGCTATATCTTTCCGTGGGAGCTGTTCAAGAGGGGAGTGACAGAGAGTGAATGTGAACGTGGTTCAATGAGCTGTCTGCCAGGCACTTATGTGTGACTTGCAGAGTAGCCATGCAGATGTAGAAGTGATCACACTGCCCGTATCTGCCTCTTCGCATGGAACATAATTTGATATCAGAAGTGGCGCTGGGTTTCTTTCCACGAATTACATTCCGCCATCGACATACTTGCCCTTCATTTTAATTAACTAATTAATTAAATTGATGCCTGCCCCGTTGGCCGTGCGGTCAAACGCACGGCTTTACGGCGGAAAGGATCGCCTGGTCCCCGGTACCAATCCGCCCGGCGGATTTGTGTCGAGGTCCGTTGAACCGGCCAGTCCGCGGATGGTTTTTAGGCGGTTTTCCATCTGCCTCGGCGAATGCGGGTTGGTTCCCCTTATTCCGCCTCAGCTGCACTATGTCGGCGATTGCTGTGCAATCAAGTTCTCCACGTACGCGTACACCACCATTACTCTACCACGCAAACATAGGGGTTACACTCGTCTAGTGTGAGACGTTCCCTGGGGCGTCCACGGGGACCGAACCGCACAGTAACCCTGGGTTCGGTGTAGGGCGGCGGAGGGGTGAAGTGGACTGCGGTAGTCGTCGTGGGGTTGTGGACCACTGCGGCTGCGGCGGGGACGGAGCCTCTCCGTCGTTTCTAGGTCCCCGGTTAACATACAGTACAATTAAATTGATTGAAAAATTGGCGATAAATAGTTCAGTTGAGTCACTTTCGGTATTCACGAACTGCTTCAGGTAATTCAAATAGATTCCCATACCATTGAACCAATTTGATTGACTAATTAATTACTTAAATCGATATCCTTCAATTTTCCTTGCCTCCGTCCTCCTCCTATAAATATTGATGGATCTATTGCAATGTATGAAATATTGTGTAAGCAATTTTGACAGCATGTGGAATATTGTTTATTTAAAGAAATTTACGGGGTACAAGGTGGTGTATGAGTACAGTTTGTCAGGAAATCGATTGCAGTGTGTGTAGAATATTTAAACTCCCGCCGGAGGTTCGAGTACTACCTCGGGCATGTGTTGTTCTTCGCGTAAGTTAGTTTGATCAGTGTGTAAGTCTAGGGGCCGATGTCCTGAGTAGTTCGGTCCCTTAGGAATTCACACACATTTGAACATTTTAATATATAAATAATTCCGTCGCTTTTTGCATTCCGATCGTGTAAGAAAACGCGTAATTACACCGTCGCAGATCGCTGAAACACATCTGAAGAAGTTTCTCGCACATCGCGACCCCCGCACGCTGCCCCAGCCGCTCACCCCGGGGCCGGCGTCGCGTCGGCTGCCTGGCCGCTGAACACTGGCGACAGCCTGCGAAGCGGCGGCGGCGGCGGCGGCGGCGGCGGCGTGCAGTGGTTCTGAGCGCACCTCCTGTCGGCGTCCACAGCCACTTCACGTGGTCTACACGCCTGAAGCAGTCTACCAGTACTCTGCGCACGCCCTTCCAGGGCGAATATCTGACAGGCAATCTATACAGAAATCTGCTCAAGTTGATAAACAATCAAAGCTCGATCACATGATCGTGATGCAGGGGATACAAGGCAGATGCGGTATCTGCTATCACACACACAAATTGACGATCTCACAAAGCCAGTAGCAGGCTGAATCGAAATAGAGTTTAAAAAAATATCGGTGCACACAAAGAGAGAGACAGAGCTGCAGTTTTTCTTTCCAGATGACATAGGAACTAGGATGTGATATTTCATTCCTCCGTGCGATCTAAGCTGCCTCGGCCTTCCTGGCCCATTTTCACGAACTGCTTCAGGAGTTATTAAATATAGTGCAGAATATCTCATGTTGAACATGTCACAAATGTTGCTTCAGAAGACGTGCCACAGGAAATGTTAATTAAACTGTTAGTATAGGTGTTTGAACAGTTTGCTCCACACAGTTTAAAAGTACTTGAAATAAAAAAAAAAGATCGACAAAGCTGAGTAGTTTGCGTGCATAAACATCTGTGTTATGTTTTTGACGAGAAATTTCGTTAAATAATCCATACCTATTATTATTTGACGTCACAATTGGAAGCGGTGATGTATGAAATGATAGTTGGAATGTCAAATTTCGACATGAATTTATACCGTCACGGTTATAATGTTTCGGAAATTGACAGCGAATACATAAAATTAGAGACAAATACCGTGAAAAGAATCCTGTGTAAAATCAATAAGACTGCGTGTTCTGTAGGAGGAGATTAAATTGATGCTACATATACACATCTTAATAGTGAAGAGAGGCGGCATTCTAGAGACGTGACGTCAAGGCCATCTAGAGACGTGACGTCAAGGCCAAACGGCAATATTACCTCGCAAATGAGCAATACAACCTAACATCGGACCATGAAGTCTGTGTGCAAGAGGAAGCTTACCAGTGGCGGTGGTAACTGTGGTAAGGCACTTACATCTCCTCTGACAACGGGCGTTAGTGTTTATTACCTCGTAGGTTGGCGCTGTCTGTCGGCTGTGGAGGATCATTTTTCGAACCGTAACCGAACGTAAATTTCGTAAACAGTACGTGTCATACACCTCTCGACACATATATAGGGTTTGTGTTACAAAGAACCGCTGTTTTCTTTGGTGTGCAAGGTAGTCGTATTATCCCTTTACAGATTGTCGACATAGTTTATTGTAGAGAAAACTGCATGGAGAATGTATCCCATGCACTGGGGATATACTTCTTACATTGCAATATTAAGAGCGTTGCATTCTGCTCGGCTAATAGGTCGGAAGCTGTACCGCCCTAGCATTGTAGCGTGTTTCGAGTGCAGAACCGTGTAGCCTTAGGGATGCATGTGTTTATGTTCCACAATAATTTCCCTCTTACCAGTCTCGTCTTGGTACTGAGCTCAGACACTAGAACAATATTTCTGAATCTATAGCGCAGTTGATTTACGTGTAATGCTTCAAAGTACGTTCGTCTGGAGTCCGATCTTGCATAAACCACACGTTTCTTATTCATAACCATCTGTTATATCACCACAACACTCCCGTATCTACTGTTGACCGGTGGGGAGTGCTAACCTACTACACATGCGCTCATCTGGAGTGATCTTGTGCACATGAATGGGTGCCACGAGTATATTTTATTCGGAATAGTGTTCGCTGAACATCATTATGGACTCTGTTCCTTCACGAGACGTGAAACGTAGCGGTCTACTTCTGGTCAGCTGGAAATTAAATCAGCGACAGTGTTGCAGCGAGACTTGCTCAAAGACAATACGAGGGGGGCTTTCAATCTCTAACTTCTTCCTAGGAATGCAAGAGTGCTCTGTACTCCCATCTGCCTGGGGAAAGAGGGGCAATCGTAATCGTGAGTTATGCCCTATGCTCTAAGTGCTAGGAATATGTAAATGGCTGAATGGCATACTTTAGTGTGTACATTAGAGAATTAACAGTTAATGGACGTACTGCACAGTCATCTATCTACATTCGCAGTGCTAAGCACAAAGTAGTGGAGGGGCGGTTTAGCGATGATACAGAAACTGGAAAGCATGCTGCTGTATCATTGTTCGGCGTTAAAATTACGGAAAAAAACTAGTAAAATGGAATAAACTGATCAAACTTTCAACTGTGACGCTTATTACAGTACATCGACGGTGTCTTTTGCATCCCATCCGTCCACTGGTGCACTGTCGATTACCACATAATGATTGACTGACAACACTTGTTTGAGATGAGGAAAGAGTCTCGGTGAAGGGGCAGCACCTCCCGGGCAAGGCCAGCACAGAAGTAGTGGTTGTGTACATGACCACAATATGAGTAAGCAGTCGAAATGGAACACTGAGTCATCTGCTACCCCGTCACTGTGGAACATGAGTTTAAATGCAGAGGTCATCATTCACATTCAGGCTGGTGTTTGGAAACGCTCCACAGTGCCACAAAACTCTTCCAGATTCCTAATGTTGTGACTTTCTTTCATTTGAGTCATGCAGTGTGTGCGTTGTGGACGCAGCAGCACGCGATTTACACCGTATGCTGCCCAGTTTTCTGTGAGAGCCACTGGATCGAAACACGTTAATGTCAGTTTAGAACCTGATACACACCTCAGAGTCATGGTGGAAAAAACAAAAGGTATGGTGGTGTACAAAGCTGTAGTTGAAACCTGGTAGTCATGGGAAGGCAGGATTCGGTCACGATTGTGGACGGGGTCGTGATCAGTCACTACTGGCTGCCTTTCACAGTTATACACAATTTATTTTAAACCGGTAATTCCAGACTCAACAATAAATAATAATACCACACGTTACTAATGAACGAATAAACAACTATGTAAATAATACTGTTTTCAGTGAGTTACAATTTAGCAAATCACCATCAAATACAGATACAGCAAGTAATGTTTTAAAAGCAAGCCACTATGATCTGGGCAGAAAGCTTTACACGCCAGAAATGGCAATAATTTGAGAATTGTTTAAAACTCGCTGCAACTTACGAATTTCAGGTATTGAAATATTAAAGGAAAGTCGCCACAAACAGACCAGAAGGCATCAGACGCCAGGAATGGCAGTAAATAAGTTTTTAAAGGCTTACTGCGTAAATACAAATTACCAAATTAGAATTTTAACGCAAGTGATCACAATCGCGGCTGAAGGCCTTACACGCCAGGAACGGCAATAATATAAAAAATTTTGAAACCTGTTGTAAAACAGCAAACACAATAGCAAAGGTTAACTAAAAAAAACAAGCAACTGATCACCAAATGGGTGAAATAGGATGATGGTAAACTTTGTAACACAACCCTTAACATCCACTGAACATTACACTGCTAGATTTATTCCAGAAGGCGATCGAAACTATTGACTGGAGACATAAAACCTTTAATGTAGGCATTACCAGGTATTGTAATAAATAATACAATAATAAAACACAAGGACCAGTACATAAGTTCCTTAAAGAGTCTGAGGCAGATTATACCTGTAGAAGGCGTGGACTGAAGGAGCGTTACACTGAACTACTGGTCATCAGACATATTGTTTTTTGCACTACGACTTCAGAGTCTGTGTCACGTTCCAAACTGACATTAACACTTTCTGATCCATTGCATCTTACACAAAACTAGACATCACACGGTGTAAATCATGTTGCTACTCTCACAACACATTAACATGTTCTGATCCATTGCCTCTCACAGAAAACTAGACATCACACGGTGTAAATCATGTTGCTACTCCCACAGCAAAACTCACTCACACACACTCACAAACTGGATGATTTTAAATAAGAGACAGTTAAAGAGGCATTAAAAGATGTCAGAGACTGGATGGAGTGATCGGAAGAGATGGAGCTGTAACGAGGTACGATTTAATGGCCGACTGATGATGCATTCTAGAGATGGAGGGAGATGGCGCCGCAGGTCATCTGACCATTTTTTCGTTTTTCTAACAGGATGCATCAGTCGTGTGATACAGCGTGCGTTCGACTCATATGCAACCACGTGTTCTGTGTGTGACTTACAGCACTGTCTACCTGCAATCGTTAATATGGAACCTCTCGGTCATCATAGCACTTCCATCTCATGTGGGATGAAACGTGATCATCCCGTTTCGACACATACCTCTACACGAACTACGATTTCTCTGACGTACTCCATTCCCCTGTCGCATCTTGGGTATAAAATCGAGTCTTCGGCTTCGTAACTGTAGTGACACTAAGTTAGAGACAGGTATTTGTGAGGTTCTGCAATCTTTCCGTATACATCTGCTTGACGGATGTCCTGTTTCCAGAGCTAGTGGCTGCATGACGTGTAATTTCGAATGTCAGACGCCGCTGCTATGCGTTTATGTTTCCTTGTAAGAGCTATTCTCCGTTACTAACAATCATTTCGTAAAGGACTGATACGAGCACAGTATAATTTCTGAACTGGGATCGGATGTGAACAATGGACGCTATACATCTCTGGAAAGCTACGTTGTGCATGTATCACACGGAATCGATATTTTAAGGAAGTAGTTTTTTCATTTTGCAGTGTCTTACGAAGCATATATGTCATGGGCTGGAAATAGATTTCTTGCATTGGAATGATAGCAGCGTTACCTTCCATGCGACTAATAAGTCGGAAACTGCAGCAACCAAACATTATAGCTTGTCTTAAGTGCAGAACCATGATGCCTCAGGAGTGCGTTTGTTCGTGTTCTCTCTTACCAGTACCTTCCTGGTACTGATTCCAAACATTAGAACAATAGAATTGATAACGTAATTGAGTTATATAAAAATTCTTTGAACTACACCCGTCTGGAGATCTTTCGTGCATACAAGCCACCTTCTTCTAGTTCTTCTTAACAGTCTGCTATTACATCAGAACACTTTCAAATCTACTACTCTACACCGACAAGGAGTGCTAACGTCCGCGACATGCGAGCATCTGCAGAAATCTTGTGCACTTGGACAAGTGCAGAACACCAGTTACGGACCCGGCAAGCTCCATACATTCACAAGACGCTGAACGCAACAGCCTACTTCTGCTCAGCTGCAGATTAAATCGGTGACGGTGCTGCAGGGCGGGTTGGTCAAAGACGGTGCGAGGGGGTTTATCAGTCTCTATCCCAAGAATGCGAGAATATCCTGTGACTCCCATCCGCACAGAAAAATATCGTAAATAACGCACTATTCTCGAGGTGCTAGATACATGTAAACCACTGTCTGGTGTACTTTGATTATATATATATTCAAGAATTAACAATGACTGGAAGTACTGCACAGTCACCTACAGGGTGATCAAAAAGTCAGTATAAATTTGAAAACTGAATAAATCGCGGAATAATGTAGATAGAGAGGTACAAATTGGCACACATGCTTGGAGTTACATGGATTTTATTTGAACCAAAAAAATACAAAGTTAAAAAAATGTCCGACAGATGGCGCTTCATCTGATCAGAACAGCAATAATTAGCATAACAAAGTAAGACAAAGCAAAGATGATGTTCTTTACAGGAAATGCTCAATATGCCGCCATCATTCCTCAACAATAGCTGTAGTCGAGGAATAATGTTGTGAACAGCACTGTAAAGCATGTCCCGAGTTATGGTGAGGCATTGGCGTCGGATGTTGTCTTTCAGCATCCCTAGAGATGTCGGTCGATCACGATAAACTAGCGACTTCATTTAACCCTAAAGCCAATAATCACACGGACCTGGGAGGCCAAGCATGACGTAGGTGGCAGCTGAGTACACGATCACCACCAAACAACGCGCGCTAGAGATCTTTCACGTAACTAGCAATATGGGGTGGTTCTAATAAAACCCCATATCATTCCAATCAAGTGTGTCAATTTTTACCTGTCTACATTATTCCGTGGTTTATTAAGTTTTCAAATTTATACTGACTTTTTGATCACCCATACTACATTCCCAATGGTACTCGCAAAGTAGATGAGGGGTGCTTTAGCGATGATAGTGAAACTGGGAAGCATGATTTTGCAGCATTGGTCGGTTTTGACTTTATTCAATTGCTAAAATTGTTTGTACTATCAACTATGGTGCTTACTATTACAGTACATCGGCGGTGTCTCTTCCATCCAATCTGCCCACTGGTACACTATTGATTACCACATAATGATTGACTAACATTACTTGATTGAGATGGAGAAAGTGTCTTGGTAGAGGGGAACATCTACTGGGTAAGGCTCAGTGATCGCGCAAATGACTGCAATATGAGCAATCATTCGAAATGGAACTTTGAGCCATCATCTATTCTGTTACTGTGCCAGATGACTTTAAATGTAGAGGCTGTCAATCACGTTTGGACAGCAGTTTGGAAAGGATCCACAATGCTGCAAAACTCTTTCAGTTTTCTTTTGTTGTGACTGTCTTATTCAAAATCATCCAGCGTGTGTGTGTGTGTGTGTGTGTGTGTGTGTGTAGTGGAACAAGGCAGGCGTCACCCTACTCCCCACCTGTTGCCGATGTATCCAAGATGGCGGCGATGACGTCATCCAATATGGCGGTGATGATGTTATCCAAGATAGCGGATTTTGATGGGAAATTCGAAATTTGGTGGGAAGAAGAAGATCAGTTGGGAATTTCGGTGCATATTCGGTCAATTTATGCCTATTCCCTCGTCATTTTTCGCAATTCTATCGATTTTATGTCAGATCTATCCATATGATCATGACATAACCTCTGGTTCCATGTTTTGAAATTGCTTGTAAATGTAGCACAGCTGCCAACACCTAGCCCAAATGCAGTGGTCAAGACCGCGCGGGATTAGTCGAGCGGTCTGAGGCACTGCAGTCATGGACTGTGCGGCTGGTCCTGGCGGAGATTCGAGTGCTCCCTTGGGCATGGGTGTGTGTGTTTGTCCTTAGGATAATTTAGGTTAAGTAGTGTGTAATCTTAGGGACTGATGACCTTAGCAGTTAAGTCTCATAAGATTTCACACACATTTGAACATTTTTTTTAGAGTGATAAGGAGGCGTAATATAGCACTGTACTCGAATGTATCCAGTCACCTCCACATTCGGAGAGCGTTTGCTCTGTTTTCTGTATATCTGTGCATATGCATGCCTTGCAAAAGGCTCCCAGGACCCTAAGTAGACCCGAGTTAGTGTTTGAATGTGGATCTGCCACACATTATATCCTGAGCAATGTTGAGATGTGGATCCACAATTTGCGTCGCACGGGATAGGGTTTGAGGGTGGAGTCGCCACGCACAATGTACAAAGTGGTGTCTTGGTGCAGATCCACAATATACCACATCCAAGTTTGCGTTTGGGTGTGGATCTGTCAAAGACTATATACATCCACACCTATGTTCGGAGGCGGATCCACCACATATCACATCTGTGATAGAGTTCACGGGGACCAAACATGTGTTATGTCTGGACACATATTCTATGTTCGAAGTTTGGTCCACAACCTTGGGGGGAGGGGGGGTAGCTGGGTCCTGGGGGCCGTCTGTGAGGCATTAATCTACACATACATACAGAAAACAGGGCAAAAGCACTCTGAATGTGGAGATGACTGTACATAGTCTAGTACAGTGCTTTATTACGTCTCCCAATCAGTGCATTTGGACTAGGTGTTGGCAGTTGTGAGGTTATGTCATAATCGCATGAATAGATCTGACATAAAATCGATAGAATTGCGCAAAATAACGAGGGAATAGGTATAAATTTACCGAATATAAACCGAAATGCGGGGTAATTGAGGAAGTACTTGGGTTTCTTCTGGTTCACACAGAACAATTTGTACATGGGAACAAGTATGTGGAAAAAAGAATTATCTGAGAAAAGTCGACATCAAAATGAAGGGAATCAGGGAGGCAGTCAATTTTTCCATCGAGGCTGCATTATATTGTATGTCTATTGTGGTAGTTTATTATAGTGAAACCGGGAAGAAAGATGTATGTCATCCGCTTGAAATATATTTCTTACATTGGAGTATTAACAGCACTACATTCCATACTACTGATAGGCTGGAGAAGCAGGCGAGGTACTCTAATAATAAGCATCACTTTTGATAGTGTGAATAATTTTAGCAATTTTACAGCAATTTCAACACCAACCAATGATCTGACAGCACATTTCCCAATTTCAGTATCATAGCTAAAGCTATAATGTTATTATAGCCCACTTTAAATGCAGAACGTTGTAGCCTTAGGAGTGTATGTGTTTATGTTCTCTCTTACCGATACCTTCCAGGAACCGATACTAGACTCTAGCACATTAGTTTAGAGTTGATAAAAATGGCTCTAAGCACTACATGACTTAAGATCTGAGGTCATCAGTCCCCTAGAACTTAGAACTACTTAAACATAACTAACCTAAGGAAATCTCACACATCCATGCCCCTGGCAGGATTCGAACCTGCGACCGCAGCAGCTGCATTGTTCCAGGCTGAAGCTCCTAGAACCGTATGGCCACTGTGGCTGGCTTTAGAGTTGATAGCTTGGTTTATTTAGGCAAAAATGCATCGAACTCCATCCATCTGGATCTCCATCGCGCATCAAAATCATTCGTTTCTTGTTCTTCTTAACTGTGTAGTATTACAACATGACCTCTGGAAATCTGTTATTATACATAGATAAGGAGTGCTAAGCTCCTTGACATGGGTGCATCTCGAGAAATATTGTGCACTTGGCCGGGCGAGGACTTGGTACGCTCCATTCATTCTTGAGATGTGGAATGTAGCGACCTATTTCTGGTAGGATGCAGATTAAATCAGTTGAAGTGCTGCAGGGTGGGCTGGTCAACGACAGTGCGAGAGGGTCTTTCACAATCTGATTTTACCCTAATACAACGAGAATGCTCTTTGACATCACCATAAATTGTGCACTATCCTCAGGGTGTTAGATATCTATAGAGCATTTTCTGATATACTTTGATGATGTATGTGCTCGAGAATTAACATTGAATGGACGTATTGCACAGTCATCTGTCTACATTTGCTGTGATACTCATAATCTGGAGAAAGGGTGCTTTAGCTACGATACTGAAATTGGGAAATGTGCTGCCGGATCATTGGTTGGTGTTGAAATTGCTATAAAATTGCTAAAATTGTTCACACTATCAACTATGATGCTTATTATTAGAGTACATCGATGTTGTCTTTTCCATCCCATCTTTCCACTGGTACACTATTGGTTACCACATAATGATTGACTGACATCGCTTGTTTGAGATGGAGAGAGAGTTTTGCCAGCTGGGCTATACCATCCGGGGTGGATAGCACCGAAACAGTGATCACGTACATGTCTGCAATATGAGGAATCAGTCGAAATGGAATGTAGAGTTATCAGCTATTCCGTTAGTGTGAGAGACGAATCTAAATGTAGAGCTCGAGAATCACCTTTTGACTGTAGTTTGGAGACTCTACACACTGCAAACACTCTTTTCCTAAGTCCTCATGTTGTAACTGTCTTTTATTTAAAATCAGCCGATGTGTGGCATGTTATGGTATCTGCTGTAACAACATGATTTACACTGTGCAATGTCTAGTTTCCTGTAAAAGGCTGAGGATCAGAACTTCTTAATGTCAGTTTAGAATCTGGCACAGGCTTCGAAGCCGTGGCGGAAAAACAAAACGTTTGGCAATGTACAAAAGCGTGTTGGAAAACAGTGTTTGAAACAACTAAACATGACCAGAGGGAGCGTCTTTTGCGACTTAGTATAATCTGTGGGATTCGATCATTCACCTAGAGTATAGGTGATGAAACTTTAAAGTGGACTCTGCAGTGTCTTTATTCGGTGAGGGACGGGGTTTACCGTTAGGAATGCTTGCAAGGCTGCATGCTGCGCTATTCTGGGGAGCATTGTGAAATCTCCCTCCCCACGCTGGAGCCCCACCACAGCCTTGCGTCATTGCATGAGCAAAGGTGAGTAGATCAGTTCTATATCGGATGAAGTTAGTGTAGCTTCTATAGTTCTTAATTTTTCTCTGTTTGTGGGTAGAGAATAACGATGATAGCATGTTGGGCTGGTAGATTTGAATCGACACGGATCTGCTTCGGTCTGTAGTATCTGTATCTAGTTCGGAGATGTACCACATTGCACACATTTCCACCGAATGGTCAAAACACAGTCTGTTCCACTAACTCAGGTCGTTATGTTTCTACACGGGTTGCAGAAGCTTGTGGGTATGTCTTTCACCGACTTCTGCTCAGTTCCGACTTAAACTGGAACGATCACATGCGCTAGGCTGTAGAAATGGGAGCAGTTGCGAGATGTGTTGGAATTTTACTGAAGCAGGTAGGTTTAGGAATGGTGACTCATTTCGAGATATGGGAGTGCCAGAAATCTGACTGAGTAGTGGTTGTAATGATTAAAGGAATTGTCAATAGGATCCAACATATGTACGTGCTTCAATGGAAAGAGCTGATTCCAAATCATGGGTATCATTTCTAGCGGATAGCACAACAATATATATCTGAGAAGCTAGTGTACATTTACTTATGACCTCAATTAGCACACCATCTACTAATGTTTGTGATCCTTCTCAATCAACCATGGTCTATAGCTCAGGGGATATAAAGCGGAACCTCTGATATGGTCTCGAGACAGAATGCAATATAAATACCATAGAATTATCTAGCTGGGATGGTGGGAGGGAGTCGCAAATACTGCTTACATACCACGTTCCTTAGCCGAATCACTTTCAAAATGCAGTAATTTTATCACTTGTTTGGTTCGTGGGCTACGTGTTGGTCTGATAATACACATTCCTATGATCACCATCACGGCATTTGTCCGGAAAAAAACCCACCTCATTCAGAGGTAATGTCGTACCTTGATTCGTAAAGTGGGTATAGCTTTTAACATGGATATTTGTGTGCACCTGTAGAACCAAGATCGCTTGTGACAGTAACATACAGTAGTTGTTGGGATCGAGTTTTTTAACATCTGGTCGACTACGTCTCGCTTTCTAAGACACAGTGGTAGCACTCGCAAGAGAAACCTAAGAGACATGTCCACCCATCGTTGATTTTCGGTCAGTATTTCGTATCATAGGCAATCACGTATTGACAAAGTATTGTACTTAGTAGTAGGGGGTGCTTGATCGGTTCACCTTGAGCCTAAGGCTTATAAAGTATGTGTTTGTCTTTTGACATATGCAAAGGAAATGACTATGTCCATTCATGAGGAAGGTGTGGATTTGACGTCTAGTACTGTGATAGCAAAGGGTCATAAGAATGGTACTGATAATTCTATTTCCAGAGCCATAGCCATCAAAAGGGTGTATTTCCGAAACTGCACTCATTGTCGAATGTCATTCAACTGAGACCGCGATCTTAACATTTAGTTTTAAGTAGAGGGATTAAAGACATATGTGACCGATTTCTTAGGATGACTGATTTATAAATTGTTCAGTTGACTGCTTCTGCACATTTTGCGGTTTTATTTAATTGAGAGAAGATCGATTGTGGGGTGTGCATCCAGCATGGGAAAGACATGTTTGCCTCTGCTCTAGACATGAGGAACACCTTAGTTGATCTTATAAATTATGGGGATGATTTCGAATCTGTTACATCCCCAAGATTGGTATTTGCGTGCAGAAATCTCATTTTTCGTCTGTTTGTTTTTAGTTACTCAGTGGTCTAGAACATGCTCCACGTAGCTAAAGTTTCGAGTTTGTACAGAAATAATTCCCCATCTATGTCTCTGGAATTATGTTGCTTGAGCGATCGATAGGATACTGCTGTGTGCGAACCAAGCGAAATTTGGTATGTTCTTGTAATACCAGAGTCTGGAGATGGGTGTAGAAATGCGAGCAAGCTGACAGGTCTGGACCAGAAACAGTAACGCATTTGTACCAAGAGGGGCAATGAGCCAGTCTTTGCACAACTGTTCCGAGAGTGACTTAGATCCACTGATGGATTTTGTATGGCGAAGGATACGAATTGTATGTTTACTACATCAAGACAGTACGCAGTGATATACTGCTGGGTTGGAGATTGGTTTCACGCTCTAATATTCAAGCGCCTGTTCTGATTGGGATAGCAGTGTAATTGAGTAAGATTATTTCCATATTTGACGATATGTATGGGACTTTGCGAGGTTTAGTTGTCAGTGCAATATGGCGATCAGTGTAAAATAGTTTATTGCGGCTGTATGTCCATCTGTAGAAAGAAAGAAATGGTACACGCTGCTTCCCTAGAACTGAGGAGCATCGTGACATATAACTGGTGTGAGTGTAGGAACACAATTTTTTTGGGTGCTGTGCAGATATAAAAGATAACTGCGCTGTGTGTGTACATACATATTGCATTGTAAAGTTACTGTGGCTTATGTTGTGTAAAATGTATATATATTGCATTGCATAGTTACTGTGGTTTATGTTGTGGCATGACTAGAGAGGATGACTGTGAGGGATGTATAGATTTAGCACATCCATAACCATGAGGGTATGAGAGAGATTTTTTATGTGGAAAATTATGTACGCTATAGATATTGACATTACTTCCAAAAGCACAGCTGTCAAGAGGAGACATTACCTGTACATCAATCGGTGTCAGACTGTAGCTGCCATTGTAATATTTAACTGTGGTTACACTGGTGAGTATGTTCCTGGCTTCCAATATTAGAGTGAGTATCGTATGTATTTGATGCTCTGTACACAACTTTCCAGGTTTAACTGTAAATGCTATTTAGCGGTCTGTGCAAAATAATTTCACCACTGAAAGGCCTGTCTGCAGAAAGAAAGAAAAGGTGGATGGTGCTTCGATACTAACGGCATCAGTTATCGGAGAGTAAATTTCGATAAGAGCCAAATATTACGCTCGATTCATTCACATCCCGTGTGCTGAGATATAGGAGTCTCTGCATAGCTGTGAGAACGTTTGTGTGTCTTGAAAGAAGGAAGAGTAACACATGATGGACTGGGGTATGACGTTAGGACCGCTGGGAAGAGTGCATTCGATGTTATTCTGCGCTATTTGCAGTTAAGCACGGTTAGACACGTCTCCTTTCACGCTAGGAGCAATGCTACTCAGTCATCAACGGTAAACACACTTGCTGCCTTGAGGCGTCTCATTTACGAGAGCAGCGTGAGCGTGCCTTGGAGTTATGTGATGTCAGTAAAACACTAGATGTGTACTTGAAAATAGAGACAACTTCCACCTGCATCCGGCGGCGGCTCGTGGCTGTGACAGCGCTCGCCTCTTGAGCGCCTTCAGTCCTGCCCGATCGCGTCAGCAATGGTACCTAGGTGAACACGTATTTGGAGAGGAATTTCTCAAGTTTCAAGTATGAAATGGATGTCGCCGCCTAATGTGTGTGGGCATCTGTACGTGGTTTAGCAGCTGACGGCTGCGACACTTCGCAGGGCTGCAAGTAGCCTTTTTTGCGGTCAGCAGGGGGTGGCAAGATGGTGTCTACATACATTTTTTGCACGTTTGTTGCATTGTTTTGCAATCAGGTCTGTAGACTGTGCTATGCATTATTTGGGTAGTTTATGGGTTGATTTCGTGTCTGCACATCTGTATACTGCATTATTTAGGAGGACTCTGCATGTCTGCACTGAAATTACTTCGGTAAATTAGGAGTTGTTTGCATGTCTGCAGAGCATTATTTAGGAGTAGTTTACAGGTCTGTGGGCTGTGTAGCATGACCCCAAACATGTGATTTATATCTGTGATAAATATACTCCCTAAGTAAATTGTTCCAAAATAAATGAAGTACATTCCTTCCTCTCTCCAGCAGCCCAGCGCAGGCTGAGTCCTTTCCCTACTCCTTCCTTACTCTGTCCAGCAACCCAGTGCAGGCTGTCATTTTTGCGCCATTTTCCCCCTCCAGACCATCTTGGATTACTTCACAAGACAGATGACAGCACCCTCTGGTGGCAGTATTGTGTACTAGGCCAGTTGGAGTCTAGATCTGTGGTGGAGATATTGTCTGCAAAATAAAGACTTATATCTAGGACAGGGAGAGTCATTTTCCCATCATTTCCCACCCACCATCTTGGATTACATCACAGAATGGACGACAGTGATCTCTGGTGGTGGTACTGTGTGCTAGGTCAGTTGGAGTGTGGACCTCCTGGTGAACACACTGGATGTTGGTGCTGTCTCTAATTGTTTAAATAAAGACTGGTGCATGATTTCGACAATTGACGATTACCAAGCATGTTTGCAGAGTCCTTTATATGGATTATTATTTTGACAATTTGCGAATTGTTTGGCTCTCTGTACGTAAATGTATTGCATTATATACGAGTGGTTTGCATGTCTGTACGCAGTGGAATGCGTTATTTTGACAGTTTACAATTGGAAAGCGCATGTGCAAAGCATTATACATGAGTTATTTAGGATTAGTTTGCAGGTCTGTATGGTGTGTGGCATGTCAGAGCGTGTGTTCTGTATCACTCTGATAAATATACTCCATCCCTAAATAAATTGTTCTAAAATAAATACACACCTTACTCCACGAATCCCTAGGAAGAGGTGCTGGTTGAGTGACTGAGTTTAGTGGAGGTGAGCTTTGTTTCCCACAATTTTCTTAGGTTGGCAGAGATAGCCGAAGTGACCTTTCTTTACTGCCAAAATTCAAACTTGGCGCCAGTTCATAGGATGAGGTGACAGTCAGGTGACTTAGGTTAGTGGAGGTACCCCAAGTGTCTGATCTTCACTATTCAAGATTAAATCTAACTTTGGCACAGAAAGGGGTGAATTATACCGGCACTAAAGTCTTTGGTCACTTACCAAATAGTATCAAAAGTCTGACACATAACCAACAAGTATTTAAGAAGAAATTAAAAGAATTTCTGAATGACAACTCCTTCTACTCCATAGAGGAATTTTTAGATATAAATTTAAAAAAATATTAAAAAATAAAAATAAAAAATAAAGAAAATAAAAAAAACACAAAAAATAAAGTTGTTATATTAACTTAAGTATGTTGTTAAATTAACCTAATTATGTCATGTACTGGAAAATTCGACCGTTCCACATCATTACGAAATATCGTAATCATGATCCATGGAACTAGTATTAATCTAATCTAATCTAATCTTTCCCACCATTTTCTTAGGTTAGTAGAAGTTGCATTGGTCTGATGGAATTTGAACTTTCCAGCTGTGGGAGCTTGGCAGGGGGGAGTGGATAGGGGGCGTGGCACTTTCCCGCCATTTTCGATAACGGTAATTTGCGCCAGAATCACCCTTGGGGTTGGTTGACGTCATGGATGCCATCTTGGATAATGGTACTTTACGCCAGAATCCCCCTTGCCACAGTACTTATTTGTGTTGTGGTGGCAGCAGCAACAACAACATAATTTACACTGTGTGACGTCTAGTTTTCTGTGAGAGGCAATGGATCAGAACGTGTTAGTGTCAGTTTTGAACCTGACACAGACCCTGAAGTCATGGCAGAAAAAACAACATATATGACAATGTAGAAAGTGTTACAGCAGAAAAAAACAACCTTTCAAACAATTACACAAGGTCGCAGAGAGTTTCTCTTGCTACTGGTGGCATAGTGTGTGGGATACGGTCGTCCTCCTACAGTATAGGCGTTGACAGTTTACACTGGTCTGTGCAATGGACCAAAACTTGTATATTTAATAGGGTCGCCACATGTGCTCGATGCAGGAAGACAATATTTGTTTTCGATTTATGGGAAGAGGGAGATACCGTAAAAACTTTATCGAGTTCTCTATCGGACGAAGTTAGCAGAGCTTTTATAGTTTGTCATTTTTCTCTATTGAATGGTACAGAATAAGGACGGTAGAACGTTGGGGTGATAGAAGTGAATGGAACCTGAGAGACGCACATCTGCTTCAACTGCAGAACCTGTATGATGTTGAGTCTTCCCAATTTTCCCGATAAGAAACACACCCGTAACTGTTTGTACAGTCTTTATGGTATCGCGTGCGCGTGCGCGCGCGCGTGCGCGTGCGCGTGCGCGCGCGCGTGCGCGTGCGCGTGCGCGTGCGCGCTCATAGTCCGCACGGATTCAGAAAACATCGTTCTTTTGGAACACAACTAGCTCTTTATACCCGTGAAGGAATGACGGCTATCAACAGGGGATATGAATAGATTCCATATTTTTAGATTTCCAGAGGGCTTTCAGCACCGTTCTTCACAAGCATCTTCTAATCGAATTGCGTGCCTATGGAATATCGCCCAGTTGTGCGACTGGATTCGTGATTTCCTGTCAGAAATGTCACAGTTCGTAATAATAGACGGAAAGCCATCGAGTAAAACAAAACTATTACCCGGCGTTCCCAAAAAAAAGTGTTATAGGCTCTCCATTGTTCCTGATCTATATTAACGACAGGAAAAATCTGAAGAGCCTTATTGCATTATTTGCAGATGACGCTATCATTTGCCGTCTTGTAATGTCATAAGATGACGAAAACGAATTGCAAAATGATGTAGTTAGGGTATCTGTATGGTGCGAAAAGCGACAATTCACCCTGAATAAAGAAAAGTGTGAAGTTATTCACATGAGTGCTAAAAGAAATCCACTAAATTTCACTTACAGGAAAAGTCACACAAGTCTTAATGCTGTAAATTCAACTAAATTCACACATCAAAAAAAGTTTTGCATCAACCCGGTTAACAAAACGCCTGAAGATAGATTGACTGTGGATATTGTATCACAGACACAGACCCTTTGACTATTCAGAGATGTCACTAAACCCGCCCAAAGATGTAAAAAACCATACATGAGCAGCGCCTATTAGACAGAGGGGGTGCTACAGCCGATCAGTTCCAGTCATTCCACCAGGTAGGACGTACACAGCTCGTGTTGTCTGTAGTTCAACCGTGCCTAGATGGTCAATACCGCGGTTCGATCGCATCCGCATTGTTTGTGCTGGAAAGGGCTCTCAACAATGGGAGTGTCCAGGCGTCTCGGAGTGAACCAAAGCAATGTTGTTCTGGACTGGAGGAGATACACAGAGACAGGAACTTTCGATGAAATGCCTCGATCAGGCCGCGCAAGGGCTACTACTGCAATGGATGACCGCTACGTACGGATTATGGCTGGGAGGAACCCTGACAGCAACGCCACGATGTTCAATAATGCTTTTCGTGCAGCCACAGGACGTCGTGTTATGACTCAAACTGTGCGCAGTAGGCTGCATAATGCACTGACGACCATGCCGAGGTCCATCTTTGCAACCACGGCACCACGCAGTGCGATACAGATGGGCCCAACGACATGCCCAATGAATCACTCAGGATTGGCATAATGTTCTCTTCATTGACGAGTGTCGCATATGCCTTCAACCAGACAATCGTCAGAGACATGTTTGGAGGCAACACGGTCCGGCTGAACGCCTTAGACACATTGTCCAGCGAGTGCTGCAAGGTGGAGGTTCCCTGCCGGTTTGGGATGGCATTATGTGGGGCTAACGTACGCCGCTGGTGGTCATGGAAGGTGCGATAACAGCTGTACGATACGTGGATGCCATCCTCCGACCGATAATGCAACCATATTGACAGCATATTGACGAGGCATTTGTCTTCATGGACGACAATTCGCACCCCTATCGTGCACATCATGTGAACGATTTCCTTCAGGATAACGACATCGCTCGACTAGAGTGGCCAATATATTCTGCAGACATGTACCCTATCGAACATGCCTGGGATAGTTTGATAAGAGCTATTTATGGACCACGTGACCCTCCAACCACTGTGAGGGATCTACACCAAATCACCGTTGATATGTTGGACAATCTGTAGCAACAATGCCTTGATGAACTTGGGGGCTGTGTGCCAAGACGATTACAGGCATGCATCAATGTAAGAGGACGTGCTACTGGGTATTAGAGGTACCGGTGTGCACAGCAGTCTGGACCACCACCTCTGAAAGTCTCGCTATATGGTGGTACGACATGCAACCTGTGGTTTTCGCGAGCAATAAGAAGGGCGGAAATGATGTTTATGTTGACCTCTATTCCAATTTTCTGTACAGGTTCCAGAACTCTCGGAACAGAGGTGATGCAAAAGTTTTTTGATGTGTGTACTTAGGGATTACAATTACAAATAGCCTAAATTGGAACGATCACATGGACAATGTTATGGCTAGAGCAAACCAAAGACTGCGATTCTTTGGCAGAACATTTAGAAGGAGCAACACGTCTACTACGGAGATTGCTTACACCACGCATGTCCACCCTATTCTGGAGTATTGCTGTGTGGTGTGGGATCCGCATCAGGTGGGACCGACGGATGACATCGAAAAAGTTCAAAGGAAGGGAGGCTCGTTTTGTATTATCGCGGAATAGATGAGATAGTGCCACAGATATGATACGTGAATTAGAGTGGCAATCATTTAAAAAAAAGGCGTTTTTAGTTGCGACGGGATCTTCTCATGAAATTTCACTCGCCAGTTTTCTCCTCCGATTGCGAAAACATTCTGTTGGCACTCAACTGCATAGGGAGAAATGATGATCACGATAAAATAAATCAGGGCTCGTACAGAAAAAATGAAATGCTCGGGTTTCCCGCGCGCAGTTTGATTTTGTATGGCGCAGGATACGAATGGCGTGTTTACTACATTGATAGGGTCTGCGGTGATCTATAGCTGGGTTGGAGATCGGTGTCACGCTGACATATTCAAGCCTTCATCGTTGATACTGTTAGTAACAAGTAATACTTTAAGATCTGATTTGGGGATTGGTGGCGTAGATGTGAACGTAGTTTCTTCGAGTTCCGTTCGAATGGCTGTAGATCAGTGACTGGACAAGTCTGTACTTAGGATTTATGAGACGCCCCTGAGCTAAAATATCCCTGCTGCCTCACCCCTGCTGCCTCACCCCCACCACCCATCCAACCACCCACCGATATGAAATACAGGTATTTATTGAAGGTTGACTTGCAAACTTGAGAGTTATTTTTACAAAAATACAAACACAAAAAATTAATGTACTTTTACTCAATAAATATTAATGGAAACATTGAAATTGTGCTTTTACTGAAATTAAACAGAAACAATACAAACAATTTGTATTAAATTTAGAAAGGTATCAGGATGCAAAACACTGATTACTGGAATAAGGAGTAGTTTTGCTTTTGCTCTCTCATTTGCAAACAAATTTACGATTTTTGCGTACTTGAGTTTCACTGTCAAGTCTGATTCCATAGCAGAGCCACCGATATAATTAAGATGATCCTGTTTTTGTGAAAAATACCTTACTGCTGAGTGTTCTCGAGTGTATTTGAAGAGCAATGTTCAGTTTTGGCTAAAGATTCGCCAAGTTGCTACCTTTTGGCATGTCGCAGAATCCTGAAAGAGTGTGACTCACTTTTTTTCCTTGCTTGAGAGGTGTAGCGTAAGAAGTGCAGTAACTGGAGTACAAATGCTTGTGGGAACGACGACGTCGCTGACCAGCTAGAGCAGCTGTGTGGACTCGCTCTGACTGTTTAGTGCGCGCAATCCTCGGTCGTGTCCACATGTCCCGTGACACTTGTGTCGACAACATCATTATTACTATATGTACGGGGTGTGTACCGCATGTATTGTGTACTAACTGGGGTCCCAGAAACGACGGAGAGGCTTCTTGCCGCCGTAACCCTCAGTGGTTCACAACCCCACAGCATCACAGCAGTCCACCAACCTTGCCACCGCCCCTCACCGAACCCAGAGTTACTGTGCGGTTTGGCCCCCAGTGGACCCCCCACCCCCAGGAGCGTCTCATACCAGACGAGTGCGAGTGGAACCCCAAATGTGTGGTTGGTAGTGTAATGATGGTGTACGTGTGCGTGGAGACAGTGTTTGCGTAGCAATCGCCGACATAGTGTAACTAGACCAAATAGGGGGAACCAGCCCGAATTCGCCGAGGTAGATGGAAAACCGCCTTAAAAACCATCCACAGGCTGGCCAGCAAACCGGACGTGACACGAACCGGCCGGAGTGATTCGTGCCGGGGACCGGCACGCCCTCCCGCTCGGGAAGCACGGCGTTAGCCCGCGCGGCTAGCCGGGGGCGGGCGTGTACCTCGTACTGCACACCCGTCCGTGTCCGAGTTCCTCCACTGGTGGCCCGCAACGCAACACGCGAGCCGCCACGGCAGCCACTGCGACCCGCCCACACCTCCTTCCTTGAAATCAATGTATGTGGTTGTGTGTACATGGACATGTTGGTGAATTATGCCGTACCCCATCTATGGGATATACAAGACACTATCATCTATCAGCGAGATGGCGCTCCCCATAATTGGGCTCGAGAATCCCGGGGTTTCCTTAATGAAAGCTTCCCCAACAGGTGGATAGCCAGAGAGATCCCAGTTCCGTGGCTCCCTAGATCACCTGACATTACCCCCTTAGATTTCTTTCTTTGGCGATATGTCTACAAAACAGCAGTTCCTGATATTGTGACAATGCAACACCGCATCAGAGAAGCCATTAGCACAATCACACCACACGTGTTGCAGAATGTGTGGCAAGAGATTAAATACTGCCTTGATATTTGGCGTGTTACCAGTAGCGCACATGGTAAAGTTATTTCAGTGTAATGTTCGAAAATGAATGAGTAGAGACCTATGTGGTATAACAAATGTTTCATTTGTTGTATTCAATGAGCAGTTACATTGTTTTGGTATCAAGGTAAACGTTGATGGATTTATCAGAAAATCTCAAAAAAGAAGTGGAGTGATTACAACATTTTGCTGTACTTTAGCCCACTAAATAGAATATGTGCTGAATAAGGAATATAGCGAGTGTGGAGAGAGACAGTTTTAATTATAGCTTGCATGCCAGGGTAAATATTGGGTGGTTATAATTAAAGTGCAATGTCTTATGGAGGTCCATTGCGGGCTGTAATTATCGTATGGCAACTAAACTTGTATATATGCTAATGCGTTAATGTGAAGCCGATTTACACGGGAAAAATAGTTTCAGTTTTCTCCTCCAGGTGCAAATCTGGCGCTGTAAACTGTATGACGGTATGACATCCACGCTGTCATCTGACAAGCCGTAACGTGAGTTAACAGTGTGGCTATCGAGACGAGAGACGTGCACTGTGAGTGAAATTGAAATTTGCTGCCGCTCGCATGTTGCACTGAGATAGTATCGCTGACGGAAAGGTCTGGGGACCGGCCTGTTGTCAATACATGGTATAATGAAGATGGTAATAAAATTCGAAAACACGGCTGTGTTGCAACTTCCTGGCAGATTAAAACTGAGTGCCTGACCGAGACTCGAACTTGGGACCTTTGCCTTTCGCGGCCAAGTACTCTACCGACTGAGCTACCCAAGCACGACTCACGCCCCGTCCACACAACTTTAATTCCGCCAGTACCTCGTCTCCTACCTTCCATAATTCACAGAAGCTCTCCTGCTAACGGCTGAGCTTGATGTGGCATCTGGAAGGAGAAGGCCTCCTATACAGTGGACGTTACTGGTTACGTTGCTGTTGCTGTAACTGACCACGCAGTATGTGCTGTGGGAAGTGCTAGTGCATTTGCAGTGTCACGAGAATCATCCATCCCATGATCAACAGTACAGAAAGTTTTGCGATATATTTATACCCTCTAATCCCCTCCCATGAACCACACACCTTGCACATGCTGCGGAGGCTTACGTGCCTCAGGGATACAGATAGCCATACCGTATGTGCAGCCACAACAGAAGGGAATCTGTTGAGAGGCCAGACAAACGTGTGGTTCTTGAAGAGGGGTAGCAGCCTTTTCAGTAGTTGCAGGGGCAACAGTCATGATGATTGACTGATCTGGCCTTGTAACATCAGGCAAAACGGCCTTTCTGTGGTGGTACTGCGAACGGCTGCAAACAAGAGACTACAGCCATAATTTTTCTCGATGGGATGCAGTTTTACTGTATGGTTAAATGATGGCGTCCTCTTGGGTAAAATATTCCAGAAGTCAAACAGTCTCCCATTCGGATCTCTGGGCGGGGACTACTCAGCAGGATGTCGTTATCAGGAGAAAGGAAACTGGCGTTCTACGAATTGGAGCGTGGAATGTCAGATCCTTTAATCAGGCATGCAAGTGAAAAACTTTAAAAAGGGAAATGGATAGGTTAAACGTAAATATGTTACAGTGAAAACCCATTTTTAGTTAGAACGCTTTCTTACTAGTTAAAACTAATGCATACTGAGCCAGTTCATCAAACCGCGTTTTGCATAGTTAAAACTAGTTTTTTAAATGACTTTCGCTTTTGACCAGCAGTCAATTCTAGATGTAACTAAGGCTATCAGTATCAACTAGTTTCAACTAGTACGAACGCTTCTTAACTAAACAAGACAGAATTAGTTTTCACTAAATTTATTTAGGGGCTAATATTAAAAGTAAGTACTTCTCCGTTGAAATAAAAAAAATTGTATTGTGCAATATTTATTGAGAATATTGATAATACATCTAAGTTGTTAATATTAACTACAGCAATACAAAAATAACCACACACTGAAGAAACATTTTAAGGAAAATTACAGAGCCATTTCAACAGTATTAGTTACGAAAGTGGAAACAAAGTAATCATCCAGTGAAAGTATATAAATTACTGATACATTTGACAGAAGTTGCCACAGTCTTAATAAAGGAGAAATGTGCCAAAAAATTTAACAATTAAATTTTTATTATTTGTTATTGCAAGGCAAACTGTCGTGACATTTTGAGTTACAAAGTTTCCCTTTTTTCGTACAAAAGCACCTTTTTGAAATATATGCCTTCTTACACACACACACACACACACACACACACACACACACACACACACACACACACACACACAACACACAAACACACACAAACACACACACACAAACACACACACAAACACACACAAACACACACAAACACAGCGAACAAATTCTTGTCCTGATCCTAAGGCTGCCATCTTGACAGCAGTTCAATTTCTCTTTGGACACGTCGAATTCGGATCTGGAAGAGAACTTTTAATTGGTTTGTTTGAAAGGCGATTAGGTACTTAATACATATAAAGTATATTACAATGTAAGTATTCAATCTTAAAATATGAATGAATTACTTGAATAGTCAGCGACGTTATTAGAGCATTAAATCAATTAAGTAATGAATGTCTGACATTTGTCCTTGATTATTGAACTAAATTCAGAAATACACTCCTGGAAATTGAAATAAGAACACCGTGAATTCATTGTCCCAGGAAGGGGAAACTTTATTGACACATTCCTGGGGTCAGATACATCACATGATCACACTGACAGAACCACAGGCACATAGACACAGGCAACAGAGCATGCACAATGTCGGCACTAGTACAGTGTATATCCACCTTTCGCAGCAATGCAGGCTGCTATTCTCCCATGGAGACGATCGTAGAGATGCTGGATGTAGTCCTGTGGAACGGCTTGCCATGCCATTTCCACCTGGCGCCTCAGTTGGACCAGCGTTCGTGCTGGACGTGCAGACCGCGTGAGACGCCGCTTCATCCAGTCCCAAACATGCTCAATGGGGGACAGATCCGGAGATCTTACTGGCCAGGGTAGTTGACTTACACCTTCTAGAGCACGTTGGGTGGCACGGGATACATGCGGACGTGCATTGTCCTGTTTGAACAGCAAGTTCCCTTGCCGGTCTAGGAATGGTAGAACGATGGGTTCGATGACGGTTTGGATGTACCGTGCACTATTCAGTGTCCCCTCGACGATCACCAGTGGTGTACGGCCAGTGTAGGAGATCGCTCCCCACACCATGGTGCCGGGTGTTGGCCCTGTGTGCCTCGGTCGTATGCAGTCCTGATTGTCGCGCTCACCTGCACGGCGCCAAACACGCATATGACCATCATTGGCACCAAGGCAGAAGCGACTCTCATCGCTGAAGGCGACACGTCTCCATTCGACCCTCCATTCACGCCTGTCGCGACAACACTGGAGGCGGGCTGCACGATGTTGGGACGTGAGCGGAAGACGGCCTAACGGTGTGCGGGACCGTAGCCCAGCTTCATGTAGACGGTTGCGAATGGTCCTCGCCGATACCCCAGGAGCAACAGTGTCCCTAATTTGCTGGGAAGTGGCGGTGCGATCCCCTACGGCACTGCGTAGGATCCTACGGTCTTGGCGTGCATCCGTGCGTCGCTGCGGTCCGGTCCCAGGTCGACGGGCACGTGCACCTTCCACCGACCACTGGCGACAACATCGATGTACTGTGGAGACCTCACGCCCCACGTGTTGAGCAATTCGGCGGTACGTCCACCCGGCCTCCCGCATGCCCACTATACGCCCTCGCTCAAAGTCCGTCAACTGCAAATACGGTTCACGTCCACGCTGTCGCGGCATGCTACCAGTGTTAAAGACTGCGATGGAGCTCCGTATGCCACGGCAAACTGGCTGACACTGACGGCGACGGTGCACAAATGCTGCGCAGCTAGCGCCATTCGATGGCCAACACCGCGGTTCCTGGTGTGTCCGCTGTGCCGTGCGTGTGATCATTGCTTGTACAGCCGTCTCGCAGTGTCCGGAGCAAGTATGGTGGGTCTGACACACCGGTGTCAATGTGTTCTTTTTTCCATTTCCAGGAGTGTACATACCTGCAATACAATTTGTCGAGTATCCCATATTTCTTTCTAATCTTGTGCAAGCGCTGTTCATCATTCTGAAGAACAACTTCAATAAGGTTGGGGAGATCTGCTTTTGCGCTGTCGATAACAGGAATCGGTATAATTATATTGTCACTGATTTCTACAATGGCGTGTATTCAATCTGAAGCCATCTTCATCCTTCTAGCCTGTTATGTCAGGTTTTCATGAGCGTTTTCTCTAGTAGTTCGTATTTGAGATTGTCGTTTCGTAATAGCTTCAGCTTCTGGATCTTCGTGACAAGCTGGAGTTATCTGAGGCTCTGCACTCGTACTAGCTACGGCTTATGGATCCTCTTGCTTGGCTGCAGCTGTTGTTGTTGTTGTTGTTGTTGTTGTTGGAGACCGTATACTTGTACTGGGCGAAGCTTCTGCATCTTCTTGTCTGGCTGCAGCTGTAACCCGTCCATTGCCACTAACCATAACCGCTATCTCCTCTGAGTCGTGTGAGGTTTCCAGTTCATCAGGTGTCTAATTTACTGCGTCTACCACATTAATTTTATTTAAATCCTCTTCAAGATCATCTTTTATCTCCTTAATAACGTCTAGAGCCAAACTCGAAGTCGTAGGCCCTACTCGTGGTTCTCTGCCAAACACAGCTTTGTAAGGTGTTTGTTTGATACCAGAATAATATGTTCGATTTTTCGTAAACTGTGCAAAGCGAAGACCGTTTGACCAGTTGGTGGTAATGTTGTCTTTCATACATGAAGCCAATATTTTTTTCAATGTCTTTGTTGGCGCGTTCAACAAAACCTTGCCTTTGGCTGTGCGTCTGTGGACCGTCTGAGTTTACACTCAGGCTAAAATACAGCCAGCTCGTTTATGACAGAATTAACATATTCTGTGCCACTGTCAGGGTGTAAAATACAAGGAGCACCAAATGTCAAAAATATCTGCTAAATGATGTGCCATTTCCTCTGCCCTCTTGCTTTGCAGTGCACGTAACAAAACAAATTTTGTCATGTGGTCCTGATACACCATCATATACTTAAATCCGCGATCTTCTTGAGTCTCCATGTCGATCAGATCAACTTGGCAACGACTCTTCATTTCTGAATGAAGTTTCGACATGTGCCCCATTTTCTTAATGCTCCTTTTGGGCTGACAAGTTTCACACAGATAAATGTGTATCGTGTCCACTGTTATGTTTGCGTACTTTCTTGAAGTTTCAACGTTTAATCTGTCTCCACCTCCATGACCGACGGCCTGATGAGCTGCTTCAATAATGTCGAAAATTTCTTCAACACGTAATGTAGTACTCCACAGGCTCTTTTCTTGTCACTGACTTGCTGGTCCCACAAATATCAATAACCTTGAATCTATTTAATCTTCTGTACTGCTTCTGTGTCTTTTTCTTATCTGATTGTGCTTCTTCAATATCGTCCACTAATTTATCGTAAGATTCTTTTGTCGTAACATTGTAGTGCCGTGTTCTTGAATTTGTAACATCCTTCTCACAAATCCTTCTTTCCATCGACTTTCTTCATTTAAATGTGCCATGATAAATACGTACAAACTGATCTGTACGTGCTTAACCCCTCTACGGTGTTTGTTGTGGCGAAAAGCGCCCAGTGGTGGGCTATTGTCGGTCGCTGCAGCGTTGCTCGGCGGGGGGGTTTTGGCGCCTGGAACTGTTCGTGTCGGCGCCTTCTTGTTTTCACTATATGGAATGTGTTTGGATGTATGATCAAAATTCCAATAAATATTACGTTGCACAATACAAAAAAGCTATTTTTATTGCAATCAACACGTAGTTGCTCTTAATTTTAATATTTGCCCCTAAATAAATTTACTGAAAACTAGTTCTGTCTAGTTTAGTTAGGAAGCGTTCTTACTAGTTGAAACTAGTTGATACTGATAGCCTTAGTTACAATTAAAATTTACTGCTGGTCAAAAGCGAAATCCAGCTACAACAAGAATGAGATTTTCACTCTGCAGCGGAATGTGCGCTGATATGAAACTTCCTGGCAGATTAAAACTGTGTGCCGCAACGAGACTCGAACTCGGGACCTTTGCCTTTCGCAGGCAAGTGCTCTACCAACTGAGTCACCCAAGCACGACTCACGCCCCGTCCTCACGTCTCCTACCTTCCAAACTTAACGAAGCTCTTCTGCAAATATTGCAGGAGAGCTTTTGTAAAGTTTGGAAGGTAGGAGACGAGGTACTGGCAGAAGTAAAGCTGTGAGGACGGAGCGTGAGTCGTGCTTGGGTAGCTCAGTTGGTAGAGCACTTGGCCGCGAAAGGCAATGGTCCCGAGTTCGAGTCTCGGTCCGGCACAGTTTTAATCTGCCAGGGAGTTTCAGTTAAAACTGGTTTTAACTAGGCAAAACACGTTTTGATGAAGTGGCTCAGTAAAAACTAGTTTTAACTAATAAGAACGGGTTCTAACTAAAAACGGGTTTCGACTGGAAAAGACATCTTGTGGATTAGTGAAGTTCAGTGGCAGGAGGAACACGACTTCTGGTCACGTGAATACAGCGTGGTGATGGTTGTTGTGGTCTTCAGTCCTGAGACTGGTTTGATGCAGCTCTCCATGCTACTCTATCCTGTGCAAGCTTCTTCACCTCCCAGTACCTACTTCAACCTACATCCTTCTGAATCTGCTTAGTGTATTCATCTCTTGGTCTCCCTCTACGATTTTTACCCACCCCGCTGCCCTCCAATACTAAATTGGTGACCCCCTCGATGTCTCAGGACGTGTCCTACCAACCGATTCCTTCTTCTAGTCAAGTTGTCCCACAAGCTCCTCTTCTCCCCAATTCTACTCAATACCTCCTCATTAGTTATGTGATCTACCCATCTAATCTTCAGCATTCTTCTGTAGCACCACATTCTCTTTTTGTCCAAACTATTTATCGTCCACGTTTCACTTCCATACATGGCTACACTCCATACAAATACTTTGAGAAACGACTTCCTGACACTTAAATCTATACTCGATGTTAACAAATTTCTCTTCTTCAGAAACTCTTTCCTTGCCATTGCCAGTCTACATTTTATATCCCCTCTACTTCCACCATCATCAGCTATTTTGCTCCCCAAATAGCAAAACTCCTTTGCTACTTTAAGTGTCTCATTTCCTAAACTAATTCCCTCAGCATCACCCGAATTAATTTGACTACATTCCATTAGCCTCGTTTTGCTTTTGTTGATGTACATCCTATACCCTCCTTTCAAGACACTGTCCATTCCATTGAACTGCTCTTCCAAGTCCTTTGCTCTCTCTGACAGAATTACAATGTCATCGGCGAACCTCAAAGTTTTTATTTCTTCTCCATGGATTTTAATACCTACTCCGAACTTTTGTCTCCTTTATTGCTTGCTCAATATACAGACTGAATAACATCGGGGATAGGCTACAGCCCCGTCTCACTCCCTTCCCAACCACTGCTTCCCTTTCATACCCCTCGACTCTTATAACTGCCATCTGCTTTCTGTACAAATTGTAAATAGCCTTTCGCTCCCTGTATTTTACCCCGGCCACCTTCAGAATTTGAAAGAGTATTCCAATCAACATTGTCAAAAGCTTTCTCTAAGTCTACAAAAGCTAGAAACGTAGGTTTGTCTTTCCTTAATCTTTCTTCTAAGATAAGTCGTAGGGTCAGTATTCAATCACGTGTTCCAACATTTCTACGGAATCCAAACTGATCTTCTCCGAGGTCGGCTTCTACCAGTTTTTCCATTCGTCTGTAAAGAATTCGCGTTAGTATTTTGCAGCTGTGACTTATTAAGCTGATAGTTCGGTAATTTTCACATCTGTCAACACCTGCTTTCTTTGGGATTGGAAATATTATATTCTTCTTGAAGTCTGAGGGTATTTCGCCTGTCTCATACATCTTGCTCAGCAGTTGGTAGAGTTTTGTCAGGACTGGCTCTCCCAAGGCTGTCAGTAGTTCTAATGGAATGTTGTCTACTCCGATGGCCTTGTTTCGACTCAGGTCTTTCAGTGCTCTGTCAAACTCTTCACGCTGTATCATATCTCCCATTTCATCTTCATCTACATCCTCTTCCATTTCCATAATATTGTCCTCAAGTACATCGCCCTTGTATAGACCCTCTATATACTCCTTCCACCTTTCTGCTTTCCCTTCTTTGCTTAGAACTGGGTTTCCATCAAAGCTCTTGATATTCATGCAAGTGGTTCTCCTTTCTACAAAGGTCTCTTATTTTCCGGTAGGCAGTATCTATCTTACCCCTAGTGAGATAAGCCTCGACATCCTTACATTTGTCCTCTAGCCATCCCTGCTTAGCCATTTTGCACTTCCTGTTGATCTCATTTTTGAGACGTTTGTATTCCTTTTTGCCTGCTTCATTTACTGCGTTTTTATGATTTCTCCTTTCATCAATTAAATTCAATATTTATTCCGTTAGCCAAGGATTTCTACTAGCCTTCGTCTTTTTACCTACTTGATCCTCTGCTGCCTTCACTACTTCATCCCTCAGAGCTACCCATTGTTCTTATACTCCAGGGTTCTTCCATGTATACAACCTTCTTTCATGATTCTTGAACCAAGTGTTAGCTATGATTGAGTTATGCTCTGCACAAAATTCTACCAGGCGGCTTCCTCTTTCATTTCTCTCCCCCAACCCATATTGACCTGTTTCCTTCTCTCCCTTTTCCTACTCTCGAATTCCAGTCACCCATGACTATTAAATTTTCGTCTCCTTTCACTACCTGAGTAATTTATCTCATCATACATTTCATCAATTTCTTCATCATCTGCAGAGCTAGTTGGCATATAAACTTGTACTACTGTAGTAGGCGTGGGCTTCGTGTCTATCTTGGCCATAATAATGCCTTCACTATGATGTTTGTAGTAGCTTACCCGTACGCCTATTTTTTTATTTATTATTAAACCTACTCTTGCATTACCCCTATTTGAAATTGTATTTATAAACCTGAGTTCACCTTACCAAAAGTCTTGTTCCTCCTGCCACCGAACTTCACTAATTCCCACTATATCTAATCTTAACCAATCCATTTCCCGTTTTAGATTTTCTTACCTACCTGACCGATTAAGGGATCTGACATTCCACGCTCCGATCCGTAGAACACCAGTTTTCTTTCTCCTGATAACGACGTCCTCCTCAGTAGTGCCGGCCAGGAGATCCGAATGGGGGCCAATTTGACCTCCGGAATATTTTACCCAAGAGGATGCCATCATTTAATCATACAGTAAAGCTGCATGCCCTCGGGAAAAATTACGGCTGTCGCTTCCCCTAGCTTTCACCCGTTCGCAGTACCAGAACAGCAAGGCCATTTTGGTTAGTGTTACAAGGCCAGATCAGTCAATCATCCAGACTGTTGCCCCTGCAACTACTGAAAAGGCTGCTGCCCGTCTCCAGGAACCACATGTTTGTCTGGCCTCTCAACAGATACCCCTCAGCTGTGGTTGCACCTACGGTACAGCTATCTGTATCGTTGAGGCACGCAAGCCTCCCCACCAACGACAAGGTCCATGGTTCATGGGGGGAGGAATACATGGTTATAAATACAAAATCAAATCGGGGTAATGCAGTAGGTTTAATAATGAATAAAAAAAATAGGAACGCGGATAAGCTACTACGAAGAGCAGAGTGAACCTATTATTGTAGCCGAGATGAACATGAAGCCCACACCTACCGCATTACAAGTTTATATGCCAACTACCACTGTAGATGATTAAGAGCCTGAAGAAATGTATAATGCGATAAAAGCAATTATTCAACTAGTCAAGGGAGACGAAAATTTAATGGTCATTTGGGAAAGGAATTCGTTAGTAGAAAAAGGAAGGAAAAGCAGTCGGTGAATGTGGATTGGGGGTCAGGAATGAAAGGGGAAGCCGCCTGGCAGAATTTTACACAAAGCATAACTTGATCATAGCTAACACATGGTTCAAGAATCATGAAAGAAGGTGGTATACACGGAAGAGGCCTGGAGACACTGAAAGATTTCATATAGATTATAAAATGGTACAACAGTGATTCTGGAACCAGATTTTTAATTTTAAGACAATTCCAGGGGCAGATGTGGTCTATGACCACAATATATTGGTTTTGAACTGTAGATTAAAATTGAAGAAACTGCAAGAAGGTAGGAATTTACGGAGATGGAACCAGCATAAACTGAACGAGACAGAGGTTATAGAGAGTTTCAGAGACAGTATTAGTGAGCGATTGACAAGAACAGGGAAAAGAAATACAGTGGAAGAAGAATGGGTAGCTTTGAAAGAAGGAATAGTGAAGGCACCAGGTGATTAAGTAGGTAAAAAGACGAGGGCTAGTAGAAATTCTTGGATAACAAAAGATATTGAAATTAATTGACGATAGGATAAAATACAAAAATGCAGTAAATGAAGCAGGCAAAAAGGAATACAAACGTCTCAAAAGTGAGATCGACAGGAAGTGCAAAATGGCTAAGCAAGGATGGCTAGACGACAAATGTAAGAAGCATGTAGAAGCATGCATCACTACGAGTAAGATAGATACTGCCAACTGGAAAATTAAGGAGACTTTTTAGGAAAGAGAACCACCTGTATGATTATCATGATTCCTGAGATGGAAAACCCATCCTAAGCAAAGAAGGGAGAACATAAACGAGGAAGGAGTATATAGAGGGTCTTCAAAGGGGAGGTGTACTTGATGACAGTATTATGGAAACAAAAGAGGACGTAGATGAAGATGAAATGAGAGATATGATACTGCGTGAAGAATTTGACAGAGCACTAAAAGACCTAAATCGAAACAGGGCCCCTTGGGGAGGACCAGCCATGATAAGAACTCATCTAGAAGGGTTGGAACTTTAATAGTGGCAACTATTTATTTACAGCTCGTAGAAAATTGAAGTATGTATCTAAGTTTTACTGACCTTCAAAGTAGCCACCAGCATTGTGTATAACCCGTTGTCAGCGATGTGGAAATCGTAGGATACTCTTAGCAGTGCCAGTTGGGTTGACAGAGCGGAGCGGTCTATTGCTGGACGAATTTGTAGCAGTTCTGAAGCGAAGGCCATGAAGTGTTTCCTTCAATTTAGAAATCGAATTGAACTCACAAGGGCTTAAATTAGGGGAGTGCAGTAGGTGGTATAGCACTTAGCAGCCCCATCAGTCAAACAAATCAGTAACATCTTGCACTGTACATGCTTGAGAATTGTCCTGCAGGCAGAAAGTGTCATCGCTTCTGTCACTATGCTGTTCAATTTGGAACACAACCTACAACCAGCTTAGAGACAGAAGCGATGACACTTTCTGCCTGCAGGACAATGCTCAAGCATGTACAGTGCAAGATGTTACTGATTTGTTTTACTGATGGGGCTGCTAAGTGCTATACCACCTACTGCACTCCCCTGATTTAAGCCCTTGTGAGTTCAACTCGATTTCTAAATTGAAGGAAACACTTCACGGCATTCGCTTCAGAACTGCTACAAATTCGTTCAGCAACAGACCGCGCCGCTCGAACTGTCAACACAACTGGCACTGCTAAGACTATCCTAAGACTTCCACATCGCTGGCAACGGGTTATACACAATCCTGGTGACTACTATCAAGGTCAGTTAAACTTTGAAACACGTATCTATTTTGTACGAACTACAAATAACTATTTGCCTGTATTAAAGTTGAGTGTGTGCTTTTGTTTTCTTAGGTCTGTCCACATTCGTTCCTTTTAATGTGTGTCAGGGCACTGATGACCTCGATGTTGAGCGCCCATAAGCCCCAACACACCACCACACCACCACTATTAAAGTTCCAACCCTCGTATTTAGTGAGCAAGATGTAAGAGACAGGCGAAATACCCTCAGACTCCAAGAAGAATGTAATAATTTCAATCACAAAGAAAGCAGGTTTTGACAGGTGTGAAAATTACCAATCTATCAGTTTAATAAGTCACAGTTGCAAAATACTAACACGAATTCTTCACAGACGAATGGAAAAACTGGTAGAGGCCGACCTCGGGGTGCGTCAGTTTGGATTCTGTAGAAATGTTAGAACACGTGGGGCAATACTGACCCTACGACTTCTCTTAGAACAAAGATTAAGGAAAGGGAAACCTACGTTTCTAGCATTTGTAGACTTAGAGAAAGCTTTTAACAATATTGACTGGAACACTCTCTTTCAAGTTCTGAAGGTGTCACCGGTTAACAACTTTTTACTCGAGTACCATTGCAGGAATCGTTGTTGCTCATTAGCGAGAAGCTGGATGGGGAACTTTCAGACTTATTCCAACATGTGCTCACCTCGACTTACTTTTTATTTAATGGACAATACTTTGAACAGACTGACGGCGTCGCAATGGGTAGTCCCCTGTCACCCATTGCGGCTAATCTTTTCATAGAAGACTTCGAGGAGAGAGCCCTCCAGACGTCGGATTTGAAACCTACGTGTTTTTGGCGATATGTGGACGACACCTTTGTTATCTGGCCTCACGGCTTTGTATCGTTGAATGTTTTTCTTGAGCATCATAACTCGCTTCATCCCACATCAAGTTCACGATGGAGATGGAGAAAAACGGCGAACTTCCATTCCTGGACGTGTTGGTACGGAGAAAAGAAGATGGCACATTAGGTCACGCAGTGTACCGTAAACCAACGCACACGGACTTATACTTACAGGCCACCAGCTGTCACCATCCTTCGCAACGAAGTGGCGTACTGTGGACGTTGGTCCACAGAGCACGAGCCTTATCAGACTCGGACAGCTTATCCAATGAGCTACTCCATCTGCGTACCGCTTTCCAACAAAATAGATACTCCGAACGGGAAATTCGCCGTGCCTTACAACCGAAGCGGGTTACCCAACGTGAAGAAGTGGTACAAGGCGATGAACAAAGAGGAATGGTCATCTTGCCATACATCGGCGGTCTCTCTTCAAAAATAGGAAGATTATTGAAGAGGCATAACGTTAAATGTGTTGTGGCGTAACAAGCTAGTTACGCCACACTGAGAAGGGAGCCGAAAGGCACGCGTACACACGCGCCGACTGGCGTCAAGTCTGGAACAAGATACGTTATGACTGCTATATAGAAAATACGTAGCTTTGGAATATACTTAACTTCATTCTTTGTTGGTTTACACGTTCTTCTTGAGACATTTATACGATAACTCTCAAACTAGGTAAGGCTAATGGCGCCTTGCTAGGTCGTAGCCATGGACTTAGCAGAAGGCTATTCTAACTGTCTCTCGGCAAATGAGAGCAAAGGCTTCGTCCGTATTGTCGCTAGCAATGTCGTCCGTACAACTGGGCCGAGTGCTTGTCCGTATATCGAGACCTGCCTTGTGGTGGCGCTCGGTCTGCGATCACACAGTGGCGACACGCGGGTCCGACATGTACTAAATGGACCGCGGCCGATTTAAGCTACCACCTAGCAAGTGTGGTGTCTGGCGGTGACACCACAAAATGTGTCTTTCGTCCACCGGCAAAACTCAGAGCTCTCTTGCGCTCATATAAGGACAGCCTTGGCCTAAGAAGACCCGGTGTTTACGAGATTCCTTGTAGATGCGGCATGCCGTACATCGGACAAACTTGTCGTACTGTAGAAGATAGATGTAAACACCGACGCTACATTCGTCTGGAGCAACCAGGAAAGTCTGCAGTGGCCGAGCATTGTCTCAGTACAGGCCATTCTATGAATTATCAACATACAAAAATTCTCGCATAGACGAGTTCGTACTGGGACAGTGTTATTAAGGAAGCAGTGGAAGTACGTAGCTCGACGAATCTTGTAAACAGAGACACGGGCTTTCAGCTTAGTACAGCTTGGGATCCAGCACTGGTCATATTGAAGTCGCTTCGAGCAGAGAGGAGTGCTATTGGTCATAAAGCGGATGACGATTCGCCCGCAACATAAATATTCTGTTGACAACGGGAGGATAATCAAGGCGCCTACGTGGACGCGCAGTTTTGCTTGCGGCTTCCGACAGAGGTCGCTGGGGCGGCCGATGGCAGCGCAGAGTAGCGGCGGCAGCCTCCGCGCGTGCGTCGAAGTCTTTGGTTCTTCATCCTGTAGGTGGCGTTGCTGTCCTTCCAGCTATCGGTTGATATCGTCGCTATTGGCCATCGAATTTGGCGCCTCCACGCCTGCGCACTTCCTGCCCAATACTGGCATAAATAGGGAGCTCTGGTCCTGCCTTAAAAGCGTGTTCGTCGCACCTGAACATGTCGGTCAGTTGCGCTGACGAAATATTGTGGAGTTTTCACTATGACATCCGACGTCTCACCTGAGAACCATACATACAACATGTCCGTCGGGAAAGTCTGAAGCAACACAGGGTTATACCTATCACCGATGTTATTGAATCTGTACATTCAGCAAGCGTAAAGGAAACAAAAGATAAATTTGAAGTAAGAATTAAAACCCATAGAGAAGAAACAAAAACTCTGAGATTTGCCAACGACATTGTAATTCTGTCAGGGACAGCAAAGGACTTGGAAGAGCAGCTGAACGGAATGGACAGTGCCTTGAAAAAGAGGATATAAGATGAACTTCAACAGAAGTAAAAAGAGGATACTGGAATGTAGTCTAATTAAATCACGTGATGCTGAGAGAATTAGATTAGGAAATGAGACAAAGCAGTAGATGAGTTTTGCTATTTGGGGGGCAAAATAACTGATGATGGTCGAGGTAGAGAGGATGAAAATTTAGACTGGCTTTGGCAAGGAAAGCGTTTCTGAAGAAGGGACATTTGTTAACACCGGGTATATATTTAAGTGTCAGGAAGTCGTTTCTGAAAGTATCTGTATAGAGTGTAGCCATGTATGCAAGTGAAACATGGACGATAAACAGTTTAGACAAGAAGGGAATAGAACCTTTCGAAATGTGATGCTACAGAAGAATGCTGAAGATTAGATGGGTAGATCACATAACTAATGAGGAGGTATTAAATAGAATTAGGGAGAATAAAATTTGTGGCACACCTTGACTAGAATAAGGGATTGGTTGGTAGGACATGTTCTGAGGCATCAAGGTATCGCCAGTTTAGTAATGGAGGGAAGCGTGGAGCAAAAAGTCGTAGAGGGAGACCAAGAGATGAATACGCTTAACGGACTCAGAAGGATGGAGGTTGAAGTTATTCGGAGATGATGAGGCTTGCACAGGATAGAATAGCACGGAGAGCTGCATCAAAACAGTCTCTGAACTGAAGACCACAACGACAGCAACCACAGTAACACTCATACAGGATTCAGAAGTTGCATCATCTGAACCCTCACGATCCACAGCAACGTTCTGAATTTTTTCTTGGGTTTCTGGCACAGATCGAAGTTGAAATGACATGTGGCCAGACAATATTCAGTGGAATGACGAAGCACATTTTACTTTACAGGGAGCAATGAATAAACAGAACTGCTGAATTTGGGGCAATGTTAAAAAGTGTGTTGTGTACGTAGAGCCGCTGCACTCGTCGTATGTGACTGGATGGTGTCGTTTCTTGACCCGTTCTTCTTTTCAAGAGAGTACACCAAGAGGGCCTGTCCGGTGTACTATGGAGTCTGCACGTTATCGAAACCTGCTGGTAGACAGAGCATGTCATTCCTGCTGTGGAAGAGCGCATCCATGTGGAAACCACTGTTTTCATGCAAGATGGAATAACCTCATGTCGCTCGCCCAGTGAAAGATCTGCTTAATGCAACATTGCAATAACGTGTTATTTTCACAGGTTTTCCAGATACATGGCCTGCAAGATCACCTGATCTGAATCCGTATGACTTTCTGCTCTGGGGGATATCCAAAAGAACGCCCTTACGAGTTGAAAATAGGGTTTCTACATAATAAGGAGGTCATTACACAGGAACACATGGCTTAGATTCCACCAGGACTGCTGCGAGCACCTGATGTTCAAGTTATATTATGGATGTAGCCTCTCTTCGTCCTCTCCAGTGCTCATATTGAACAAATTGTGTAAGCAGCAGTTAATAATAAGATCAACGTTATGGCTTCCTGACTTGTTTGACCTCGTCTGCCCATATTCCGTTCCTAGTCCACTACACTTCTATTCGTATTTATTGCAGATTTGAACCTATGGGTAAAACTGGAATTAATGCCTTTCCGTTGTAAACCGGCTCCGCATTAACGCATTGGAATATCTATCAAATTCCACCGCCATATGACAATTACAGCCCACACTGGACGTCTGTGAGCAGCTGCACTTTAATTATACCCAAACAGTACCTGACAAGTTTAGTGCATTGATCTCAACAGTTCCTTATGTCCAATCCTTATCTGTCAAGAAAGTGGAGTACCGCATCAGCCAGCTCCTCGCCACCATGTCGTGAATCGGCTATCAATTCAGCAATACGTTCTACTGCTAACCATAGTTATTTGATATAGCACCACAGCTTAACTAATCATTGTGCGCAATATGAAGACTAGGGTCAACAATAACAATGTAATATTTAGCTGCAAAAATTACTGTCACTATTTGTTCAACTACTCTTCCCCATGATCCTTATTAAATCCTTTTATGTAGTGAAAGTCAAGTATGGCGTTGTTTCCTTCCCAGAATCTTTCTTTTGTGACAGATGCCTGGCAAGAAATAATCCAAATTCAGCAATACGTTCCACGCCCATTAAGAAGCTGCCCTTCTGAACACTTTCACGTTCATCATCATCATCATCATCATCATCACGACGGAAAGGCAGAATTCGAGTACAAAGTTTGTTAACAACAGTAGTAACTCCTTGTAACATACGTTTTTATTTTAACGAATCAGTCTCTTTATTTTGTTTTATCCCGTTCATAGCAATGTAGTTCCATATTTTTCAGATTTTTAAAAAACAAAAAAGAAAGAACGAAAAGTATCAACACCGTGAAACGTTCCACGACAATGCTGGGCGGTCCATTTTCCAATTACGTATGGTGAAAATGTAGTGTGTTCATCTTTAGTGTGTTTCCTCCTGGTCTTCTACAATTTCACTTGGAGAGTGCGTTTATTGTCTACCTGAATTCTTTGAGGATTTTATAAAAACGTCGTGAAAATATCTTCAATGCTTACTTTCTTTTCCTTTTGCTGGAGGTCAATACTGAGCCCCATTTAATGGATTCTTCAGTGATTACCAAAATATTGTAAAGCAGCACCCATTAACCCTGCCACCCTGGGCAGTTGCCTAGTTTGCACCACCCACCTCATCCCCTAAACACGACCGTGACCATGTGCATTCGCAGGTTGACGGTTGCCAGGTGCATTAGAAGAAAGGAAGGGAGTGGTAACCTGAAAATGCGACATCATTCTGGAGCAGCAGCTCACGACCGGTGGATATTTTCTTTCAGTGATTAGCCCTCCATTCTTCAACGCACGACATATTCAGCAAGTTTTAAGCTTCACTGTTATCAGCAGGACAGTCATTCGTCTTCTAAGGAAAGCAGAACTGAGAGCAAGAAACACTGTTCTCTAAGAGACATTGTCTACTTGCTACAGAGAAGCCTGCCCAGCCTTTGCTCCTGTTAATAGCGACACAACTCTCCACTTTTGGAGACGAGTGGTTTTCACTGGCGAAAACATTCCTTTATTGCATCGACGGGAAAAGTACTTCTTTACCAGCCAAAAGGTGCTAATTATGATCCAAAATATATAGTATAAGACAGAAAAAGACGCATCACGAAGTGGTCATCGGAATAGGACAGAAATCGGCAGATGTGTCGTACAAGTACAGACAAACAAATGAGTACTGTTTCAGAAAACTTGGATAATACACTCCTGGAAATTGAAATAAGAACACCGTGAATTCATTGTCCCAGGAAGGGGAAACATTATTGACACATTCCTGGGGTCAGATACATCACACGATCACACTGACAGAACCACAGGCACATAGACACAGGCAACAGAGCATGCACAATGTCGGCACTAGTACAGTGTATATCCACCTTTCGCAGCAATGCATGCTGCTATTCTCCCATGGAGACGATCGTAGAGATGCTGGATGTAGTCCTGTGGAACGGCTTGCCATGCCATTTCCACCTGGCGCCTCAGTTGGACCAGCGTTCGTGCTGGACGTGCAGACCGCGTGAGACGACGCTTCATCCAGTCCCAAACATGCTCAATGGGGGACAGATCCGGAGATCTTGCTGGCCAGGGTAGTTGATTTACACCTTCTAGAGCACGTTGGGTGGCACGGGATACATGCGGACGTGCATTGTCCTGTTGGAACAGCAAGTTCCCTTGCCGGTCTAGGAATGGTAGAACGATGGGTTCGATGACGGTTTGGATGTACCGTGCACTATTCAGTGTCCCCTCGACGATCACCAGTGGTGTACGGCCAGTATAGGAGATCGCTCTCCACACCATGATGCCGGGTGTTGGCCCTGTGTGCCTCGGTCGTATGCAGTCCTGATTGTGGCGCTCACCTGCACGGCGCCAAACACGCATACGACCATCATTGGCACCAAGGCAGAAGCGACTCTCATCGCTGAAGACGACACGTCTCCATTCGTCCCTCCATTCACGCCTGTCGCGACACCACTGGAGGTGGGCTGCACGATGTTGGGGCGTGAGCGGAAGACGGCCTAACGGTGTGCGGGACCGTAGCCCAGCTTCATGGAGACGGTTGCGAATGGTCCTCGCCGATACCCCAGGAGCAACAGTGTCCCTAATTTGCTGGGAAGTGGCGGTGCGGTCCCCTACGGCACTGCGTAGGATCCTACGGTCTTGGCGTGCATCCGTGCGTCGCTGCGGTCCGGTCCCAGGTCGACGGGCACGTGCACCTTCCGCCGACCACTGGCGACAACATCGATGTACTGTGGAGACCTCACGCCCCACGTGTTGAGCAATTCGGCGGTACGTCCACCCGGCCTCCCGCATGCCCACTATACGCCCTCGCTCAAAGTCCGTCAACTGCACATACGGCTCATGTCCACACTGTCGCGGCATGCTACCAGTGTTAAAGACTGCGATGGAGCTCCGTATGCCACGGCAAACTGGCTGACACTGACGGCGGCGGTGCACAAATGCTGCGCAGCTAGCGCCATTCGACGGCCAACACCGCGGTTCCTGGTGTGTCCGCTGTGCCGTGCGTGTGATCATTGCTTGTACAGCCCTCTCGCAGTGTCCGGAGCAAGTATGGTGGGTCTGACACACCGGTGTCAATGTGTTCTTTTTTCCATTTCCAGGAGTGTATAATCCAGAGAAAGAGCTTCACGAACTGAGGAAGTCAGTAATGCGGTTGTCTACGTCTGGCCCTTATGCAAGCAGTTATTCGGCTTGCCACTGATTGACGTACTTTCTAGATGTCATCCTGAAGGACATCGTGTCAAATTCTGTCACACTGGCACGTTAGATCGTCAAAATCCCGAGCTGGTTGGAGGGCCCTGCGTGTAATGCTGTGAACGTTCTCTGCTGACGAGACATCTGACGACCTTGCTGGCCAATGTACAGTTCGGAAGGCGAGAAGACAGGCCGTAGAAACTCTCGCCCTATGAGGGCGGGCATTATCTTGCTGAAATGTAAACCCAGAGTGGCATGCCAGGAAGGGGAACAAAACAGAGAACACAGTGTGGTCGGCGCACCGCTGTGCCGTAAGGGTGTCACGGTTGACAACCGAAGGGGTTTTGCTATGAAGTGAAATGAAATGCCACCCAGACCACCACTTCTGGTAGGTAGGCTGTGTGGCGGGCGGCAGTCAAGTTGGTATCCCATCACTGTCCAGGGCGTCGGCAGACACGTCTTCGCTGTTCATTCGGGCCTGGAATCTCATTGACCGGAGTAGAATTGTCTTCAGTGAGGAGTCCCAATTCGAACTAAGTCCCGATGGCCAGCGAGTACACATCTTGAGACACCCTGGAGTGTAGTGGTATATCGACCTGTCTTCCACACTCCGTACAGTCTGACACAGTGATAGCCTGGGATGACATTTACTTTCGTAGCAGGAGCCCTTTCGTTGTCAGCTGTGACACCCTTACAGCACAATGGCACGTCGACTATACAGGGCTATTACAAATGATTGAAGCGATTTCATAAATTCACAGTAGCTCTATTCATTGACATATGGTCACGACACACTACAGATACGTAGAAAAACTCAAAGTTTTGTTCGGCTGAAGCCGCACTTCATGTTTCTGCCGCCAGAGCGCTCGAGAGCGCATTGAGAGAAAATGGCGACAGGAGCCGAGAAAGCGTATGTCGTGCTTGAAATGCACTCACATCAGTCAGTCATAACAGTGCAACGACACTTCAAGACGAAGTTCAACAAAGATCCACCAACTGCTAACTCCATTCGGCGATGGTATGCGCAGTTTAAAGCTTTTGGATGCCTCTGTAAGGGGAAATCAACGGGTCGGCCTGCAGTGAGCGAAGAAACGGTTGAACGCGTGCAGGCAAGTTTCACGCGTAGCCTGCGGAAGTCGACGAATAAAGCAAGCAGGGAGCTAAACGTACCACAGCCGACGGTTTGTAAAATCTTACGGACAAGGCTAAAGCAGAAGCCTTACCGTTTACAATTGCTACAAGCCCTGACACCCGATGACAAAGTCAAACGCTTTGAATTTTCGGCGCGGTTGCAACAGCTCATGGAAGAGGATGCGTTCAGTGCAAAACTTGTTTTCAGTGATGAAGCAACATTTTTTCTTAATGGTGAAGTGAACAGACAATGTGCGAATCTGGGCGGTATAGAATTCTCACGCATTCGTGCAGCAAATTCGCAATTCACCAAAAGTTAACGTGTTTTGTGCAATCTCACGGTTTAATGTTTACGGCCCCTTTTTCTTCTGCGAAAAAAACGTTACAGGAGACGTGTATCTGGACATGTTGGAAAATTGGCTCATGCCACAACTGGAGACCGACAGCGCCGACTTTATCTTTCAACAGGATGGTGCTCCACTTCCATCATGATGTTCGGCATTTCTTAAACAGGAGATTGGAAAACCGATGGATCGGTCGTGGTGGAAATCATGATCAGCAATTCATGTCATGGCCTCCACGCTCTCCCGACTTAACCCCATGCGATTTCTTTCTGTGGGGTTATGTGAAAGATTCAGTGTTTAAACCTCCTCTACCAAGAAACGTGCCAGAACTGCGAGCTCGCATCAACGATGCTTTCGAACTCATTGATGGGGACATGCTGCGCCGAGTGTGGGAGGAACTTGATTATCGGCTATATGTCTGCCGAATCACTAAAGGGGCACATATCGAACATTTGTGAATGCCTAAAAAAACTGAGTTTTTGTATGTGTGTGCAAAGTATTGTGAAAATCTCAAATAATAAAGTTATTGTAGAGCTATGAAATCGCTTCAATCATTTGTAATAACCCTGTATTCTATTCCCCTCCTGACCTACGTGGCAAGCTATTCTGTACTTGCATTTCAGCAAAATGACCTGCATGCAGGTAGAGTCTCTGTTACTTGTATCGTGTTTTCCAAACCCTACCTGGGTCAGCAAGGTCACTAGATCTCTCCCCAGTGGTGGTGGTGGTGGTGGTGGTGGTGGTGGTTGTTGGGATGTTTAAGGGGGACTAAACAGCGAAGGTCATCAGTCCCCCAGTCCAAAATCAGGCCGAGCCGAAAATCTACGGAGCAGGTAAAAACCAAAGGGGGAGGAGACGTCCCCCCCAGGCGCTAAAAGAACACAAATGCAGCAACAAACACTACAGACAAGAAAAGGACAGAGGAACACCAGACAGAAAGAAACAGAAGAAAGGAAGAGGGCTGGAGACTGGTTGACTGACCACGAGATCAAAAAAGGGAAAGGGGCAACCATCTCACGGCCTACCAGAACAGCAACAGACACAAGGACAAAAGACACAGAAAGGGAAAGGTGCAGGACTGCCCTAAATCGAACCATAAAACGGACTACCACGGATAAAATTTAAAACTTCATCAGCCATGGAGGCATCGTCGGATAAAACCAAAGCCAAAGTGCCCGGGAGATTAAAAGATTGCCGGAGTGTGCGCAGTCGAGGACACTCCAGCAAAATGTGGCCGACCGTCAGCCGGGACCCACACCGACACAGGGGGGATCCTCCTGACGCAACAGATGGCCATGCGTCAGGTACGTATGGCCGATGTGCAGCCGACACAGGACCACCTGTGAGAAGCCCGCAGGGAGGAACGCCACACAGCGGTCGTCTCCTTGACAGCCCGCAGTTTATTTGGGGCTGTCATGCCACGCCACTCAACAGCCCACATCCCAAGCACCTTACGGCGCAACACCAGCTGCTGGTCGCGAGCCGTAAGGCCGATCTCCAAAGCTGGGGCGTCGATCGCCCCTTTGGCCAGCCTGTCAACACGTTCGTTCCCTGGGATGCCAACGTGACCTGGCGTCCAAACAAAAACCACCGAACGACCAGAGTGGGTAATGGTGGAAACAGACTCCCGAATAGAGGACACCAGAGGAGAAGAGGGACAGCAGCGGTCGATGGCCTGGAGGCTGCTCAGGGAGTCACTGCAGATGACGATGGACGCACCTGAGCAGGAACACATATGCTCAAGAGCGCGCAAGATGGCCACCAGCTCTGCAGTAAAAACACTACAGCCAGCTGGCAAGGAGCGCTGTTCAACATGGGCAGCGTGAGCAAAAGCGTTGGCAGTGCGACCATCAACCAGGGAACCATCAGTGTAGACAGGCTCACAGCCCGGAAATGAGGCGAGGAGCGCAAGAAAACGGCGACGGAGGGCCACAGGCGGAACCGAGTCCTTGGGTCCCTGTGCCAAGTCCAGACAGACAATTGGCCGGGACAAACACCAGGGAGGCGTAGGTGCACGGACCCAGAAGGGAGGCGGAAGAGGGAATGAACCCAATTCCGACAGCAGGGACTGAACGCGGACAGTGACGGAAAGCCCAGACCTAGGTCGCCGTTCGGGCAGATGGAGGACCATGGCAGGGAAAAGCAGGCAACGATTGGGATGGCCTGGCGAGCAATGCACGTGGACAGCATAGTCGGCGAGCAGACGATGGCGGCGAATCCGCAGCGGGGGAACCCCGGCCTGCACCAGTAGACTATCCACGGGGCTCGTACGAAAAGCGCCAGTTGCAAGCCGAACCCCACAGTGGTGTATGGGGTCTAACAACTTCAACACTGAGGGTGATGCAGACCCATAGGCCAGGCTCCCATAATCAAGCCGAGACTGCACAAGGGCTCTGTACAATCGCAGCAGCGTGCAGCGATCCGCACCCCAAGACGTGTGGCTAAGGCAGCGGAGGGCATTGAGGTGCCGCCAGCATTTTCGCTTCAGCTGAGTAATATGAGGAACCCATGTGACCCGGGCATCAAACACGAGTCCCAAGAAGCGGCAAGTGTCCACCACTTCAAGCAGGTGGCCGTCGAGGTAAAGTTCAGGATGAGGGTGGACCGTCCGACGCCTGCAGAAGTGCATAACTCGAGTCTTGGCTGCAGAGAACTGAAAACCATGAGTCAGAGCCCATGATGCTGCCTTCCGAACGGCTACCTGCAGCCTGCGTTCGGCGACTCCCGTAGTCGTGGAGCTAAATGAGATGCAGAAGTCGTTGGCATACAAAGACGGAGACACCGACGACCCCACGGCTGCAGCCAGACCATTAATGGCCACTAGAAATAAGGACACACTCAACACCGAGCCCTGCGGGACCCCATTTACCTGTGTATAAGAAGAACTAGAGGCGGCACCGACTTGCACCCGGAAAGAGCGGTTCAATAGAAAGGTTTGAAGAAAAGCCGGGAGCCGACCACGAAGACCCCACTCATACAACATGGCGAGGATGTGATGCCTCCATGTGGTGTCATACGCCTTCCGCAGATCGAAAAATACAGCAACGAGATGCTGACGTCGGGCAAAGGCCGTACGGACAGCAGATTCCAGCCGCACCAAATTGTCCACTGCAGACCGGCCCCGATGGAAGCCACCCTGGGATGGAGCGAGGAGACCGCGCGACTCAAGGACCCAACACAAACGCCGCCCCACCATACGTTCGAGCAATTTGCACAAAACGTTGGTGAGGGTAATGGGACGATAGCTGTCCACCGCCAGTGGGTCCGCACCGGGCTTCAAGATGGGGACAATAACACCCTCTCGCCATTGCGACGGGAACACGTCTTCGCTCCAAATGCGGTTAAATACCGCGAGAATGTGTCTCTGGCAGTCCCGGGAGAGATGCTTCAGCATCTGCGCGTGGATGCAGTCCGGTCCTGGTGCTGTATCAGGGCAATCGGCGAGGGCAGCGAGGAATTCCCTCTCGCTGAAAGGAGCATTGTATTTTTCAGAACGACGCGTGTGAAATGAGAACTGCGTCCGCTCGGCTCGCTCCTTGAGAGAGCGAACGGCGGGGGGATAAGATGCAGTCGCCGAGCTCGTCGCAAAGTGCGCGGCAAGGTGTTCAGCAATGGCGGCAGCGTCCGTGCAGACAGCGCCGTCCAAGGAGAGCCCAGGTACACCCATAGGGGTCTGGTATCCATAAATCCGCCGGATCCGGGACCACACGAGCGAGGGGGAGACACGGGAGCCCAAGGAGGAGACATACCGCTCCCAGCACTCCTGCTTACGCCGTGCAATAAGACGGCGGGCCAAGGCACGGAGCCTCTCAAAGGCGATGAGGGTCTCGAGAGACGGTTGCCGCCTATGACGCTGGAGAGCCCGCCGACGGTCGCGAATAGCCTCAGCAATCTCCGGCGACCACCAGGATACAGCCTTCCTCCGAGGGAGTCCAGAAGAGCGGGGGATGGCAGCCTCGGCCGCCGAAATGATGGATGTGGTTAAGACACGGACCACCCCGTCAATGTCACCTTGGGGGGGAGACTCAATGGTTGCAGCAGAAGTAAAAGCCGGCCAGTCAGCCCTGTGGAGAGCCCAGCGGGGCAGGCGCCCAGAAGAATGACACTGGGGCAGTGACAAATAGATGGGAAAATGGTCACTACCACAGAGGTCAGGATGGACTCGCGTGGGTGACGATAACGTGGCTGCAGCATAAGATGTTCGAATGGAAGCAGGATACAACCGTTCATATTTCTGTTTAGCCTCTCGATAAGTAAGCCGGTCCAGGGTCTTAAATTCCATTATCTTCCGCTCCTTATGAAGAACGGGGCAATCCGGCGAGCATGGAGAGTGGTGCTCCCCACAGTTGACACAGACAGGCGGAGGCGCATATGGAGAATCAGGATTAGAGGGGCGTCCGCAATCTCGATATGTAGCGCTGGATGGGCAACGGGAGGACATATGCCCAAACTTCCAGCACTGGAAGCACCGCATCGGGGGAGGCACGTATGGCTTGACGTCGCAACGGTAAACCATCACCTTGACCTTCTCGGGCAGGACATCACCCTCGAAGGCCAAGATAAAGGCACCGGTGGCCACCCTGTTTGTCTTGGGTCCTCTATGTACACGACGGACAAAATGCACACCACGTCGTTCCAAGTCGGCTCTCAGCTCGTCATCGGATTGCAACAAGAGGTCACGACGGTAAATAATCCCCTGGACCATATTTAAGCTACTGTGGGGAGTGACGGTAACAGGGACGTCACCCAGCTTATCACACAAGAGCAACGTTCGTGACTGGGGGTGGGGAGGACGTCTTGAGGAGGATGGACCCATTCCTCATTTTTGACAACCCCGCCACTTCCTCAAACTTATCCTCCAGGTGTTCAACAAAAAAACATAGGCTTCGTCGGAAGAAAGGAGTCAACATCAGTCCTGCTGCAGACAAGGTATTGCGGTACGTAAGGCTCCCGCTTGGCACTAGATCGGCGACCCTCCCATGGCGCAGCCAATGAGGGGAACGTCTGAGGGTCATATTGCGCAGCATCAAAGTCGACTCTACCTCGCTTAGAGACGCTGGTGGCCGTGCGACCACCAGCTTGGTGTGATTTATTTCGCTTCATTGCACCACATCCGCCCAGATGCCGACTACTCCGAACGAGGGCTCTCCCCAAGGGCGCCAGCCAGCCAAAGCAACGGGTACCTGGCCGATATCCCATTGCCCGGAGTCCCCGTGCCCCAGACTAGATGGGCACATACTCCTTGGCATGCATGGGGAGGAAACAGCTCTGGCATCTGTAGTGCGATCCCTGTGTGGTCAGGGGGCTACCACCAAGAGGGTACATGACGACCCCACCACAACGGACTGGCTACCGTGCTGGATTTTAGGCGCTCAAAGGGTCCACAGTTGTTGTAGGTGCTAAGAAGAAGAGTGCGCACAAGGCGAGAAGGAGACAACCCAGAAGATGTTGGGCGTAGTCCCCCCCACAGGACAATAGGCAACATGCAAGGTGGTGGAGCATGATGGACCAATAGAAAAAACACCACGTAAGGTGTCCTTCCCCAAATGGCACGTACTAACAACAGAAATTTGGAAAAAAAAGGAGGTCAAACCCAAGAGGGGACCATCACAGAAGGCCGAAACGGTTGAGACTCCTTTTAGTCGCCTCTTACGACAGGCAGGAATACCGAGGGCCTATTCTTACCCCGAACCCGCAGGGGGATCTCTCTCCAGTGGAGAAAGTTTGGAGTATTATGGGCAGCGCCTTCCTAGCAGCTCGGTATTTTGACGATCTAACGCATAATTGGAAAGAATTTGGCTCGATATTCCTCAGGAGGACTCTATCGTTCCATGCCACGCTGAATAACTTCGCATAACGCCAGAGGTGTACTAACGCGTTACTGACTTGCTCAGTTTGCGAAACTCTTTCTCTCCAATAAATTACGGAATATTTCTGAATTTGTAATTATTAGCTTGTCTGTAGACGGCGTAACTCTATAGTCATCACGTGAAAAAAATGGCAGGGACCCTCTCTCAGCCAATGGGAGCCCCAATCGACCAATGTGGATCAAGTACCTTTCCCCATTATCATCTGTCATAACTAGCTCAACTGCCCATAGCCCTTTTCATTCGAGGTCTGAGCATCACGTGATAGAGGTGCAGATTTGTTATAAGCAATATCAGATTATCAATAGTAATTCTTTCTCTATAGGTACAGCTGAACTGGATGAGCCCAGTCAGTTGTACTCTGTAGTGAAAGGGTTTCTAATTTATAACATTCTTCCGCAATTTTTCTTAATTTCCCATATTTTTGGTATCTTCCCCAATTTTACGCACTTTTGGCCAATTTTCGTAATTTTTTTCGGGCTTCCCAAAATTATAATTATTGTGTCGAATCACACAAGATCCACCCCACTGTTCCGACGTCGGGTCAATGTCTTCATGCCCTCAGGCGATCACAACGAAGCATAGGTCTTATTTATTTATCATTGCTAAGTCACCACTCCATCACTAGCGTGTGTGTGCGCGCGCGCGCGTGTGCGCGCGCGTGCGCGTTTTTGGGATGTCATGGTGTATGTGTTAGAAACTAATGTATTGGTAGAAATTATGTCATAGCAATTTGTATAAGTGATACAGATGTCTAACCAAATATGTAACATAAGAAATACCACACTCCAATAAACAAACCCCTTCCAAACCACCACTACATTACTATATTGTGTGACGACATAATAAAATACCGACGCCACCAACGGAAGATACTGTTTGAGACGCTGTACAGCGCTATCAAATACGCACCTAGAGATACAACCGTCCAATTACTGAAACCACCTCAGCGAACATCAGTTCGCTGACGGTAGCCTACCCCTTTGACTGCAAACTGTGGATGGATAGCCGCGGAAACTGCTGCTTGGAATATGACCACGGACATGCGGAGCAACTGCTGAGAACGTTGGGGTGTAGTCATCCCCAGCCTGGTGGCTCACACTGCTGCCGTATCAGTTTTGGCCGAAAAGTCTCCTGCCCGCTGTAATACAAAAGCAAACAGATTCCAACATGTCGGTGTAAATTCAAAGAACGCTACAAATACACACCTGGATGACGAGGATCTCCTCCCCTGTGTTCACTGGATAATGCCAGCAGGGTACCGAACTCCCTGTGCGGTCGCGGCCACAGAGTCGCGAATGGGAGAGCACTGCATGTCTGCCTAACAGTACACCAGACCGTCTCCCCAAATGTGGTGGAGAAATTTGCGCTATTTAAACAATACGTATCTGTGCACACGCAAGAGACCTAGTGGCTGCCACAAATAGCACTCAGTCACTGGGGGAGAGGACAGTCCGCCACAGAAAACCTGTCGTAATGTACCGACGCCCTTGCAGATAAATGTTGCTAACAAATTTAGCGCCGAGTACTCCCTTTCCCAACCCCTTTTCTCTAGACCAGTCAGAAACAGGCTTGCTCTGCTACCGCCTACCATCATTCTTTTAAAACCTCTGTGGGCTACTGCCATTGTTGTGTCCATTTTCCATTTTATATGGCTTTATGACAGATGGATTACATATACAGGTTCTTTTACACAATCTGGTGATGCTACAAAAGGGTGAAATGCATCGTCGATGTTAAATAATTTCGCATTCCAGTTTGTTGTTATGCTGAAATTGCATGGGTGACTCCATTTTCAGCCAGGTGGGCCCCCATGTTGAGTGAAGATATGTGATTACGCTGTCTAAACAAAGTAAACCCTGCAATATTGTTTGTATATGCGGCGGAAAACCAGAGTTTGATCATTGCTACTAACATTATTTGACTGATCCATAGAAATACAAAGACACACGCTGGACAGCTAGTACATTGTGGTATTTAAACATTTCTACAAAAATTTTTCTGTGCATGAATATAATGAGTTGTATTCTCCAACAGTTTATTGAACTTAACTTCTTCTACAATACAATAGCTGGCTGTACAATAGATGTACATCGATCGAGTCAGATGTGGTTCCTCTCAGTCGACTGGTACTTCGATCGGCGGTGCAGTACAGCGACTTCGGTGATACCTTCTCGGAGACTCTGCTACAGCGGTTGCCATTATCAGTGGACGAAGACTGGTCTTCCTTCGACTGGCCGGGCCTATATAGTGAGCTGGAGCCAATAGAAACCCTGTGCAGGAATCCGTGGCTGGCTATCTCGCGGTGACCTCTGCAAGGAAAGGTTCCTATTAATCGACTGGAATCTTTGGCGTGTTTACCTGATGTCTTCGGCTGTTGGTTTGTTTCCCCCATAGCGTGGCTGTTATGCGGTGCTGCCTGCCATTTAGAGGAACCCGATGGCAGACAGTACACACCACTCTTCCTGGGGGGTGGGGGGGGGGGGAGGGAGAGGAGGGCGACATCGTCCTGCTTGGCCTTGGCGGCCTCGTGGAGGAGGCGGTGAAAACTCGCCCCTGCAGAGTAGGGCGCGGCGCGGTGGGCCAGACGGGCGGAGCTGCGTTGCGGAAGATACGGGGAAGCCGGCCGCGACGGTGCCACGGGCATAGGTTCGTCGACGTCCGCGGGATGCTTCCCGGAAAATGGACTGCGCGGGCGTCGCTAGCTAGGCTGCGACACCGGCGGCGGCGGTGCCAAGGGCACGGGGGCATCGTCAACGATGGTGGATGGCGCAGCCGGTCGGGCCGGTGCAGCAGCCGGTGGAGCCAGCAGCCGCTGTGGAGACGACGGCTGTTGCTGCTGGACGGGGTCTGGCGGCCCTGCACGCCGACCACGGGTGGAAGGGAGCGCATCCGGGCGGCTGGAAAAAGGCGGCGGAGCTGTTTGCTGGAAAGAAGAGGTGGTCGGGAAACTGTGATACCAGCGCCTGAGTTGGTTGCGGTGGCGGCGGACCACTTTGTCAGCGATGCAGACATCAAAAAGCTGATGGCCTTGCGGCCAGACGATCACCCCCTGAATCCATCCAGCTCTCAGGCCGAAACCTCGCGTCCAGATAAGGGATCCAGGAACAAAGGGAGCCTGTGCAGTCGGAACCTGTCGTTTGGGTCCAGGCCGGAGGAGGTGCCAAAGGGTATGAGGTTGCCGGCCGTGCAAAAGTTCCGCTGGACTACGGAGGCCGATGGGCGTCGACCGATAGGAACTGAGGAACAACGTGCGCGACTCGTCCAAAGTGTGGGCGGAGGCATAATTTGTCACTTGGGTCTTAAATGTCCGGACGAGGCGCTCGGCCTCGCCGTTCGATTGCGGGTGAAAGGGCGCAGTGAGGACCTGTTGGATGCCATTGGCAAAACAAAACGTCGCGAATTCCTGGCTCCGGAATTTAGGGCCGTTATCGGTAACAATTGTTAGCGGCAACTCATCCGAGGAAAAACTTTCTGGAGAGCAGCGAGGGTCGCTTCCGAAGTGGGCCTTGGATAGAAAATCCACTGGACGTTCTGTCCCATTCAGAAGCTTGTGGGAGAGGACAGCCCTGAGCCCGTAATCAGACGTGTCCGTGGCCAGGAGTAATGGCAGAGACGGATCATATGGCATCAGGTGGGAGGCTGATTGCAACTGGAGTTTGAGGGTGGAAAAGGCCGTCTCACAAGCAGGGGTCCAACTCAAGGGGACATTTTTGCGGCATAAGTGATAAGGGGGCCGCCACCTGAGCGGCCGATGGAAGGAACTTCCGGTAATACGATATTTTTCCAAGGAAGGATTTCAGCTGATGGATGTCCCGTGGGGGAGGCAGGCGGCGTATGGCGTCCATATAGGAAAATGACGGAGAGATGCCTTTATGTGAAATAACCTGTCCTAAATAGGAAATAGAAGGTTGAAAGAAGGAGCACTTCACCTTATTGCATTTTAGCCCAGCCTGGCAGAGGCAAAGAAACAGCTGAAGCAAATTGGTAAAATGGGCTGCAGCAGTAGGGCCTGTAACGACAATGTTGTCGAGGTAATTAATGCAACTGGGAATGTCCTGCAGAAGTTGTTCCAAGAAGCATTGGAAAATGGCCAGGGCGCTAGCCAGGCCGAACGTGAGGCCAGCGGGCATATTCAGAACAGTGAGGGCTTGAGAAGCTTTATCCGAAAGAACCTGGAGGTACCTATCAGCGAGTCAATTTTGGTAAAGTAACGACCACCAGCCAATCGATGTAAGAGATGATCAGACCGAGGGAGTGGAAAGTCGTCCACCTGGAGCTGGGTGTTGAGGGTCGCCAAAAAGTCCCCAAAGAGACGGAGACACCTGCCTGGCTTTTGGACGATGACGAGAGGTGTTGCCCAGGGGCTGAACTGAACAGGCTGTAGCACCCTTTCCTTTTGCAGACGGTCCAATTCGTCGTGCAGTGGCTGCTGGAGAGCGACGGGGACCTGCCTAACCTGGAAGTATCGAGGGCAGGCTGACGGCCAGAGGTGGAGCGTTGCTGCAAACCCCTTGGCGCACCCGATGCCGGGGGAGAAGCTATCCTGGAATTCGGTGCAGAGGGAGTCAACTTTGGGAAACGGCAGCTCTGAAGAAACCAGATGTACATGATCATCGATCCTGAACCCGAACATTTGGAAGGCATCCAACCCAAACAGATCGGTAGCATTGGAACTGTTGACTGCCAGAAAAGAAATCGTATGACTGACAGATTTGTAAGAAACCACCGTCGTGAACTGCCCCAACAAGGCGATTTCCTGTCTGTTGTATGTAAGTAGGCGTCGAGGGGCCGGATGAAGGCTTGGCGCTCCTAAAACGGTCTAAGTAGTGTAATTGAGCAGGGATACCGCAGCCCCTGCATCGACCTGCAGTCGAACTGGCTTACCCAATAGGGTGACATCAATATACAGTTTGGGGGACGCCAAAGACACAACTTGGTTGATGTCCACGGACGCCTTGGTGTCAGAGTGCCTGGAGATTGGCGCCGTGGCAGAGCGACAGACAGAGGCAAGGTGCCCGTCCCGATTGCAACGGCGACACGTCGCCCAGCGGTCAGGACAATCCTCCTGTTCATGCTGGGAATAGCATCCTGGACATGATGGAAGGCCCAGGGGTTCTCTGCGGCGGCGTTGCTGGCCCCGTGAGTGCTGCTGGTTGTCTTCCTTGAACGACCGTCTTTTTTTGTTTTCCGTACGCCGAGAAGATGCCGGGGCGGTGCGCTGGGGAGTGCGGTGTGAAGGTGCGTATACGGCCGCAGTGTCCTCCTGGACGTCGGAAGTCTCTTCTCGGACGACTGCGACGTCGGTCCACGTTTCCAATCTATGGTCAGCTGCAGTGGGAACTTCAAACTTGAATGCAAGGTCTATGATTTGATCTAGCGACGGGTCCTCCAACTTTAAGGCGTCGTGGCAGAAAGCCGCGTCTGGGGCAGCTTGGATCAGGTGATCACAGACCACGTCATCTGCGTAAGATTCCCGGGATATGCGGGCGACAAAGTTACACTTCCGAGAGATACCTTTGAGTTCAGCAGTCCATTGTCGGGTTCCTTTCGACTCTGGTAAAATTCCACTCTTGCTGCCATGACGTGATATCTGCGGCGATAATAGGAGATGAGACACTCACATATGGCGGTGAAGGTGAGACTGTCAGGATCACATGGCTTGAGTTTCGTCAGGAGCTCGTACATACGGGAGACATTCCAAGAAAGAAAATAGGCTCTCTGATCATTTTCCTGGGATACCTGATGAATCCGGAAATGTTGACGAATCCTCTTTTCATATGTTTCCCAATCTTCAGCGTCTTCATCGAATGCTGGGAACGCTGGCGGTGTCGGTGGTGAATACTTTGAATTACAGCAATCAGTTGCTGCTGCAGTATTGCGAAATTTTGAAAAAGTTGATTCAGTACCTGCTGCACTGATAGATTCTGCTGCTGCAGTTGTGATTGTACTTGTTGTTGTTGTGGTTCCATCTTCTTTGGGTTGTCGAATCCTTATTCATCGCCACTGTTGTATTCTCCAACAGTTTATTGAATGTAACTTCTTCTACAATACAATAACTGGCTGTACAATATATGTAGACTTCCGTCGATCTAGCCGGAGATGTGGTTCCTCTCGGTCGACTGGTACTTCGATCGGCAGTACAGTACCGCGGCTTCAGTGATATCTTCTCGGAGACTCTGCTACAACGGTTGCCATTAGCAGCGGACGAAGACTGGTCTGCCTTTGACCGGTCGGGCCTATATAGAGAGCTGGAGCCAATAGAAACGCGGCGTAGGAATCCGTGGCCGGATATGTCGCGGTGACCTCTGCAAGGAAAGGTTCCCATTAATCAACTGGAATCTTCGGCGTGTTTACCTGATGTCTTCAGCTGTTGGTTTGTTTCCCTCATAGCGTGGCTGTTATGCGGTGCTGCCTGCCATTTAGGGGAACCCAATGGCAGACAGTACATGAGTGTCCTTCAGTTGTGAGCAGGACCAGTGCAGCTGACGTATTACCCCACTACACGTCAACCATACCGGGTATATCGGGAGAAAATTTAGCGACAAAATATAGTCCTGGAATTACGTTGACGGTGGGCTGTATCTTCCCGTGTTCCCAGACAGAATGTAAAAACATGTAGCTCTCACAATATTACATCGCTATGTCACAGTAAGACTCATGAACAGATGCGGAACTACTCCGAAGTAAACGCGTCCTCACCACACACAAACGAAACTGAGTAAAGACCACAGTGTAGGAAAAAGAAACTATTTACGTACGCGAAGTCATATACTCACAGAGTCACAGTACAATAAATCGCGAGCTTAGAGAGTTGCAGAGATTGAGGACCGTTTGTCGATAACACTATTCTCCAAAGACTGTGTGGATTCAAACAGCGCGCAACAAACGCACAATGAGCTCTGTAGAAACAGGCTGCACATACCCGATAACACTGCAATCGGCACCATATTTGTGATGAAATGCTGTTCCTCTCTGCAGGTGCTACTGCTGCAGCAGTGAACCATGAGGTTTCACGTTGCCTTGCGAGCCTGTGGTCAGCCGTGGGAATACAGAAGGCGGCAGCCATTCGTCTCATCTCCGAATGTGTTGCCGCTACCTCTAAGCTGGTTGAGAGAAAGTGTTGAAGCGGCCTACGCAAAGCTGGAAAATTGGGGGGGGACTCAGCGACCTGTGTGCGTCATTAGGAGTAACGGACAAGAAATTTCTTTCATCTCCACCTGTGTGTCAGAAGACTATGGCTCCAAGGCGGCCGTTAAGGAGCCATATCTGAACAACACCCACACACACTAGCGACGCGCTCCAATCGCAGGAGGATGTTTCGATAAGGCTAACAACGTGGCACCTGCCGAAAGTACAGAGAATTCTTTATCAATAAAAACGCACTGAAATTAATGATGCGTTAAAACTACACCCTTTTACAACATCTACACATCCATCTCAAAGTATCAGATGTATTCCAGTCTCATGAATCATAACAATAAAAAGACGTCACGGTCAACAACATCTAATCGAGTATTACTGCCCCAGTAGACAAAGTGCAAGACGATCTTTGGGCTACATGTCTTTATATGAAAGCTTTAATAGGTAACGGCCTAAGTCTCCTCGACAAACAATTCCAACGTAACCTATCAGGAAGGTATAATTTGGTCTATATCGTAACCAGTAATGCAGCCACGAATTATCGTTGCGGTATCAGAATTATTTTCTAAATTTTGTTGCCATATTCATCCACATCTACAGGATTACTCTGCTATTCATAATAAAGGGCCTGGCAGAGGGTTCAATGAACCACCTTCAAGCTGTCTCTTTACCGGTCCACTCTCGAACGGCGAGCGGGAAAAACGAGCACAATTTTTTCTGTGCGAGTCCTGATTTCTCTTATTATATCATGATGATCATGTCTCCCTATGTAGGTGGGTGCCAACAGAATCTTTTCGCAATTGGAGGAGAAAACTGTGGTGTCACCGCCAGACACCACACTTGCTAGGTGGTAGCCTTTAAATCGGCCGCGGTCCGTTAGTATACGTCGGACCCGCGTGTCGCCACTATCAGTGATTGCAGACCGAGCGCCGCCACACAGGTCTAGAGAGACTTCCTAGCACTCGCCCCAGTTGTACAACCGACTTTGCTAGCGATGGTTCACTGACAAAATACGCTCTCATTTGCCGAGACGATAGTTAGCATAGCCTTCAGCCGCGTCATTTGCTACGACCTAGGAAGGCGCCATTACCAGTTACTATTGATACTGAATCATGTACAGTCAAGAGCGCCGCTCCTCATTAATGGATTAAAGTTAAGTATTCCACCAGCAACGTCCGTTTTTCTGAAGTCTAATTTCCTTGGCCTGTTCCAGACCTCACGCCAGCCTGCGTGAGCTAAAACGCGTGCCTTTCGGCTTCCACTAATAATACGGTGTTGGCTCTCCTGCCAACCCACAACAAAAACTTGTGATTAAAATTTCATGAGAAGATCCCGCGCAACGAAAAACGCCTATGTTTTAATGATTGCCACTCCAATGTCTGTGGTACTATCTTCTCTATTTCGCGATAATACAAAATGAGCTGCCCTTGTTTGAACTTTTTCGATGTCATCCGTCGGTTCCACCTGATGCGGATACCACACCGCATAGCAGTACTCCAGGATAGGGCGGAGAAGTAGACCTGCTACACCTTCTAAGTGTTCTGCCAATAAATCGCAGCCTGCCGGAGTGGCCGAGCGGCTCTTGGCGCTACAGTCTGGAACCGTGCGACCGCTACGGTCGCTGGTTAGAATCCTGCCTCGGGCATGGATGTGTGTGATGTCCTTCGGTTAGTTAGGTTTAATTAGTTCTAAGTACTAGGGGACTGATGACCTCAGAATTTAAGCCCCACAGTGCTCAGAACCATTTGAGCCAATAAATCGCAGTCTTTGATTGCCTCTATCCACATTTTCTATGTGATCGTTCCAATGTATTTTATTTGAAATTGCAATCTCTAAGTATTTAGTTGAAGTTACAGCCTTCAGATTTGTGCGACTTTTGGCGCAATCGAAATTCAGCGAATTTTGAGAGCTCGTTTCTCTGGATGGGGCAGGATAAGGTTACGATTGTGGATGGGGCCGTAATCAGTTACTCTCGGTTGCGCAACAAATACGTTAACTTTATTTAAAGAAATTATAATTTTAAAACAATCTCTTAAAGTCACAATTGACTATGACAGCACAGAAAAAAAATTCCACAATTTTAGCGCTGAAGGCCAGCAACAATAACCTCTAACAACAAACGGCGGAAGGCCTGAAATAAAAGTCTGAAGAACAATTCTAAATAGCACTTTTAAAACAAATAGCTCGCTTTTAAAACAAATAGCTCGCTTTTAAAACAAATAGCTCGCTTTTAAAACAAATAGCTCGCTTTTAAAACAAATAGCTCGCTTTTAAAACAAATAGCTCGCTTTTAAAACAAATAGCTCGCTTTTAAAACAAATAGCTCGCTTTTAAAACAAATAGCTCGCTTTTAAAACAAATAGCTCGCTTTTAAAACAAATAGCTCGCTTTTAAAACAAATAGCTCGCTTTTAAAACAAATAGCTCGCTTTTAAAACAAATAGCTCGCTTTTAAAACAGATAGCTCGCTTTTAAAACAGATAGCTCGCTTTTAAAACAGATAGCTCGCTTTTAAAACAGATAGCTCGCTTTTAAAACAGATAGCTCGCTTTTAAAACAGATAGCTCGCTTTTAAAACAGATAGCTCGCTTTTAAAACAGATAGCTCGCTTTTAAAACAGATAGCTCGCTTTTAAAACAAATAGCTCGCTTTTAAAACAAATAGCTCGCTTTTAAAACAAATAGCTCGCTTTTAAAACAAATAGCTCGCTTTTAAAACAAATAGCTCGCTTTTAAAACAAATAGCTCGCTTTTAAAACAAATAGCTCGCTTTTAAAACAAATAGCTCGCTTTTAAAACAAATAGCTCGCTTTTAAAACAAATAGCTCGCTTTTAAAACAAATAGCTCGCTTTTAAAACAAATAGCTCGCTTTTAAAACAAATAGCTCGCTTTTAAAACAAATAGCTCGCTTTTAAAACAAATAGCTCGCTTTTAAAACAAATAGCTCGCTTTTAAAACAAATAGCTCGCTTTTAAAACAAATAGCTCGCTTTTAAAACAAATAGCTCGCTTTTAAAACAAATAGCTCGCTTTTAAAACAAATAGCTCGCTTTTAAAACAAATAGCTCGCTTTTAAAACAAATAGCTCGCTTTTAAAACAAATAGCTCGCTTTTAAAACAAATAGCTCGCTTTTAAAACAAATAGCTCGCTTTTAAAACAAATAGCTCGCTTTTAAAACAAATAGCTCGCTTTTAAAACAAATAGCTCGCTTTTAAAACAAATAGCTCGCTTTTAAAACAAATAGCTCGCTTTTAAAACAAATAGCTCGCTTTTAAAACAAATAGCTCGCTTTTAAAACAAATAGCTCGCTTTTAAAACAAATAGCTCGCTTTTAAAACAAATAGCTCGCTTTTAAAACAAATAGCTTGCTTTTAAAACAAATAGCTGGCTTTTAAAACAAATAGCTTGCTTTTAAAACAGATTTGCTTAAAAACCTTACTGTAACACGTCTGAAGGCCTTATCACCAAAGAAGTGAAATTATTGCTCGGCTGAAGGGCATATGAATAATAAGAGAATCACAAATATCTTTAAAACAAACATCACAATCTAAGGAATCAAGACAAGCGGTTCTCAGCAAGTGTTCCAAGGGCCTTGGAAGGTAAATCAAACGTAAGGTACGGTGAGACAGGCAGCCAAGAGTTGTATTCACGTAACAGGATGACAAAACTACTGAAACTAAGGGCACAAACGCTCCGACCGACCGACTAACCAGTCTGCCTAACGTCCAATCACCGGTACAACGATGGAATATTTTTAGGCAAGGGCGAAGAGACAGACAGCACTACGTCTTCAGAAAACACCCAAGGCCGAAGGAAACACCAGGACCGACGTAGTAGACCTCCGCGCCCCCCCCCCCCCCCCCACACACACACAAAAATATGCACAGTACAATACAAGAAGTTGTCAAACTACACGCCGTGTCGGACAGCATCAACACGACGAGGAAAGGCACACCACCTCCAGGGCAGGTAACTGGGGCGTTAGCGGCCACAAGGCAGAAAATACCACTGGTTGTACTTCACTAACAAGAATAATACCAAATTCAGTGATGAATAACAAATAGAGAAAGACGGCTGCAATATTTCACCGCCTCTGAACACTTCACTTGTTGGCGCCAGGGTCAGCGGCCCTGGAAGCAACAACCCACCTGCAAAAGTCGAGATCTCAGAATAGTCAAGGTTGCATTAGCAGTTAACTCTTCACTCAAACGTCCAGGGTTCGGTGTGCAACGAAGTCGTCGCTCTCGCAGCTACCCCTCCTCGGTCCGGCAGTGGCAGCACGCCGCCAGCAACCCCAGCTTGCCCCTCGCGCTGCATGGACCTGCTCGCTGCTGCGCCCCCAAACGACCTCATGTCCGTTCACCCTCCCACTCACACCAAATCCAGTACGCAGACAGCATTAAAATAACTGCTCATTCAAAACCACGAGATACACACGGAGCCCGGAAAACAATTACGACAACAATTCACAATACTAAAACGAGTCACTATGAAACAACATGGACGAATTAGAAGTCGGCACGAACACAGAGAAGCCAGAAGCGATCGGAAGACCAAATGTACGTCGTCCGCTGCGACGACCGACCGAACGACCAACCAACAGTCGTCTCCACTCAAGTCAGGCACAGGAAAGATTCCAGTATAAATCTTCGACTGACAACTTATTTCCATGAGATCATGAGATCACTTCGACGGCCACACACACACACACACACACACACACACACACACACACACACACACACACGTGAAAGTTGCACTACTCAAATATCACGACCCATTCAACTAAAACTCGCTGAATCCGGTCCTTGACGTGGTCGTGCACTCTCGCGACCACACCCTTCCGCCGGACAGTGGATGTGTGTCGCCAGAAGTCGGGCGACCACTGGCTGTCCGGACCTCACTGCTGCTCGCTCCCAAATCCTCTTGTTCGACACACGACGGCCCGGAAATACTACAGGCTGCTCCAAAGATGGTACCACAGTAAGCGCTATCTATAAGCGCTGCTGCTGCTGCCACTCACGGACAGACAACGCGAGCAAACGTAGCGGCGCCAGTGAACACAATAAGAAAACGAGGCGCCACTATCGCTGTTACAAGATGCCAGGCTATGATCCTGATCAGTTACCGCTTAGCAGCCAGCTATTGTTGCTCGAGCATCACATTAGCGAAGCTGTTACTTCACGTCATCAAGAGAAACAAGAATATTCATATCTTCAGTATCATTGTCGTCCAATTGTTTTGATTGTGATTATTGCGTCTGCTGACTCATCAAGTAAATACAATAGTCGTAGTGATGGGAGTGCAATAAAAATTAAGGTAATTGCGGGTAATGCTGTTCAGATAGTTTTAATTAAATGTCCATGATGTATATTTCGGTTTGTATAGCTCCTTGTGGATCGGAGTGTGGAAACAGATCCCTTCATCTGGCAGGTAGGTTAGAAAATTTAAAAAAGGAAATGGACAGGTTGAAGATATAGCAGAAATTAGAGAGGTTTGGTGGCAGGAGGATGAGGGCTTCTGGTCCGGCGAATAAAAGGGTTATAAATACAAAGTCAAATATGGGTAATGCTGGAATGGTTTAATAACGAATAAGATGGGTGGTTGTTTGAGGTTTAAGGGACCAAACAGCAAGGTCATCAGTCCCTTGTTTCAAATATGCTCCATTCCGCTAATGCGACATCTCAGGAAAGTCAGAACAATAAAACGGAAAAAGGTAAATACGTAATAGGGCAGACATGTTGTCATTGGTAAAAACAAAATGAGGGAAGTCGGCAAGAGAACGAACCCAACGCTATGCTGAAGCAGCATAGGCAAGACCACCTGTGACTTAAAAGGTGCAACCGCTAGAATGTAGAAATACGTATGGGAAAAGGAGACTAACCAATCCTTAAAAAACAAAGAGGTAAAAACAGAGTAAAAGGGGAAGAAAAGAGGATCTCGGTCAGGGAGGTGAATCGGGAATCTCCCAACACGGCTTACAGTGGGAGACACCCAAACACTCACCGCCCTGCCCCAACACCAGAGAGAGATTAAAAACCTTAAAACTGAGAATAAGAACCACTTTCCCGGAGGAAACCGAGAACCAGAGAGACCATCCGGGAATCGTCAGACAACATCAAAGGTAAAGTGCGGGGGAGTCTGTACTTAGCACGCAGAGCCAAAAGAAGGGGGCATTCAACCAAAATGTGGGCTACTGACTGGAGGGCTCCACAACCACAAACTGGGGGTGGCTCATCACGCAAAAGAAAACCATGGATCAGCCTGGTATGACCAATGCGGAGACGACACAGTATGGTTGAGTCCTTTCGGGAGAGGCGAAAGGAAGAACGCCACGGGCCTGGTGTCACCTTAATCGCACGAAGTTTATTAGACAGGGGAGTAGCCTCCCAAGAATTGGCCCATGACTGTGCGAAGTGGGATTTTACGTGAAGCCGTAAATCCGCTGCAGGAGGGGCTACAGAAAACGGGGTAAGTAACTGCTCCCCCAGCCAAACGATCAGCGAGCTCATTACCCGGGATACCCACATGGCCAGGGACCCAAAGGAAGTCAATAGAACAAGCAGCATGGTGAATATCAGCGAGATGTTCATGGATGGCAGAGACCAAGGGATGGCGCGAAAAACACCGGTCAATAGCAAGAAGGCCACTCATCGAGTCCATACATAACAAAACGCGGTTGTGTTGGGACTGTTCAACAAAGCTAAGGGCCTGGGAAATTGCCATCAATTCCGCAGTAAACACCCCACATGTGGGTGGCAGCAGATGATTTTCCGTTCCAACAGAGGACTTGAAGGCATACCCAACATGATCAGCAGATTTAGAGCCATCAGTGTAAAGAACAACAGGATCACGAAACTCCCATAAAATTTGGCGGAAAAAGGAACGCAACACCACCGGGGGGGATGGAATCCTTCGCACCTCCGTGGAGATCCATCCGAATTCGAGGCCGAGGAACTAACCAAGGAGGGGCGGAGGGGAGGGAGCGAGGAAGACAGGAAAAAGAAGGAAGCTGAAAATCACGGCAAAGAGACGCAAGGCGGAGTCCAACCGGTAAACCCGCCCAAGGGCGGGAGTCGGGTGTGCGACGTCCATGGTCTGGGAACAGGATAGAATAGGGAGGATGATTGGAGAGGAACGGATAGTGAGTGCATAAGACACCAAAAGCTGGGACCGCCGAACAGAAAGGTGGGGGGGGGGGGGGGGGGGGGGGAGATCCCAGCTTCAACCAGGAGACTATCAACAGGGCTAGTAGGGAAGGCACCGGTGGCCAAACGGATACCACGATGGTGGACTGGATCCAGCACGTGCAGTGTGGAAGGAGCAGCTGAACCATAAACTTGACAACCACAGTCCAAGCGAGACAGAACTAGAGCATGATAAAGACGGAGAAGGAGGGAACAGTCCGCACCCCAAGAGGAGTGGGCAAGGGAGCGAAGGACAGTGAGTTTACGGAAACATCCTACCTTCAGGAGTCTCATATGGGGCAGCCAAGTGAGCTTGTTGTCGAAAAGAAGACCCAGGAAACGAAACTGTGGGACCACAGGCAATCGCTGTGCAGCGACAGAGCTCTGGATCAGGGTGGACCGTAGTACGGCGACAGAAGTGGCACACCCGCGATTTTAAAGGAGAGAATTGAAACCCGTGGGAGAGGGTCCATGCAGAGGCACGCCGTATAGCAACCTGGAGCTGCCGTTCTGCAGATGCCATCGAGAAGGAACTAACCCAAACGCAGAAATCATCCACATTCAGGGCAGGGGCGACCAAGGGACCGACAGAGGCCCCAAGTCCATCGATAGCAATGAGGAAAAGAAGGACACTCAAGACAGAACCCTGTGGGATGCCCGTCTCCTGGGTCCGTGGAGAACTGAAAGCAGTACCAACCGGAACTCTGAATGACCAATGGATCAGGAACTGGCGGATAAAAATCGGGAGTGGGCCCCAAAGACCCCACTGATGAAGGGAAGTAAGATGTGATGGCGTCAAGCCGTGTCATAGGCCTTGCGAAGGTCAAAAAACACTGCAACCAAATGGCGGCGCTGGGAAAAAGCCTGCCAAACTGCGGATTCCGAGCGAAGTAAATGATGGATTGGAGGCCGTCCCTCTCAAAAGCCACACTGGTAATGGGACAAGAGATCCCGAGATTCGAGGACCCAATTGAGCCGACAGGCTACCATCCGTTCAAGTAACTTACAAACAACATTGGTCAAACTAATTGGCCGATAGCTGTCAACAGATAGGGGGTTCTTACCAGGCTTAAGGACAGGAACCACAATGCTATCCCTCCACTGAGAAGGAAGTCATCCTGGAGCCAGATATGGTTAAACACCCGAAGAAGATGTTGCCGTTGTGGAGCACAGAGATGTTGAAGCAGTTGGTTATAAATGGAATCTGGGCCAGTGGCCGTATCATTAGAAAAAGATTCTGACTCACAAGGGGTGAAACATAAAGTGGAAGCTTCAGCTCGCTGTTTTGGTGAAGGAAAGCAGCTGGATAGGAGGCTGACGCTGATGCCACAGCAAAATGGGTCGCAAGATGTTCTGCAAGAACTAATGGGTCCGTACAAATGCCATCTGGGAGGTGAAAGCCTGGGAGGGTGGACGGCCGATGGCAACCTTGGAGAGAGCGAAGTGTAGCCCATACCCATGACAGAGGAACAGTAGAACCAAGGGAAGAAACGAATCGTTTCGAACATATGCGCTTGCTCTGTTTGATTAAATAACAGGCTTTAGCGCGGAGGCGTTTAAAGTTAGTAAGGCTGGCTATGGATGGGTGCCTCGTAAGGTGTTGCAAAGCTCGACGGCTATCATGGATGGCAATGGCAATGGCCGTACTCCACCATGGGACTTGCCAGTGACGAAATGGTCCAGATGAGCGCGGGACAGCAAGGCTAGCAACGCGAACAATTGCCTCAGACACGTCACGTAGGACGTCATCAATACGACCCGAAAGAGAGGGAGAAAACACGACCTTTGCAGTGTATAGAGGCCAATCGGCGCGTCGGAAAGACCAACGAGGTAACCTGTCCATCGGGGAGCGGGAAGGGATAATCAACGGGAAATGGTCACTATCCAAAGGTCGTCGTGTGGCGACCAGCGTAATGAAGGGAGGAGAGAGGGAGAAGAAAGACAAAGATCAATGGCAGAAAAGGTACCATGACCGGCACTGAAGTGAGTAGGGGAGCCATCATTAAGAAGGCACAGTTCGTGGTCTGCAATAAATTGGTCTATAAGATGACCTCGTCTAGATGGAAAGGCACTGCCCCACAAGGGATGATGAGCATTAAAATCCCCAAGGAGGAGGAAGGGAGGAGGAAGTTGCTGAAGAAGGGCAGTTAAGGCAGCAGGTGTAAGAGTGCTGTCAGGAGGGAGATAAAGATTGCAAACTGTGACCGCAGAGTCTAAGTGGACCATAACAGCAACCGCTTCCAATATAGTTTGAAGAGGAATCCACGTGCTAGCAATGTCTGTACAGACCAACGTACAAACGCCACCAGAAGCCCACAGGGGTCCAACCCGATTTCGACTGAAAACACAGAACACACGGAGGGTCGGTGAGCGAGCATCAGTAAAATGAGATTCCTGGAGAACCACACAAGCTGCTGAGTAGGACGAAAGAAGGGATTTCAATTTCGGAAGGTGACGATAGTATCCATTACAATTCCATTGGAGAACCACAGAACGATGGTTTAAATGGGGGCTGAACACGCTAAATCTAGTCATACCGCCGGGTCCCCACCCGTCACCGACAAGGAGGGGGCGACATCCATGAACGACAGGTCAGAATCCGGTTGTGAAGTCGGGGAAGGGACCTCCGGTGACACCAGAGGCTCTTTGTCCCGGGACTTATGTTTCTTCTTCTTTTCAAGCTGAAATCGAGGAGGGCTGTGTGGCATGAAGGAGCCAGCTGCAGCAAGATCAGGAACAGAAAGAGACCGGGCGACCTGGGCGCCGACAGACCGCGGCTCTCGCGGTCGTCGCGCGGCAGCAGACCTTTGGCTTGGAAGGTGCCGGGAAGGGGCATCCCGGGAGAGGCGCCCTTGACCGGCAGACGCCGAAGGAGTGGGACACTTCTCCGGCTGGGGAGGGGGAGCAGCGCCCATAGGAGGAGGTGTGGGAGCCGCAGGGGAGGGGGGGGGGGAGGAGAGGGGTCCGCGATGGGGGTAAGGAAGGGGGAGGAAGGGTTGTAGATGTAACCAAGGCGTAACTAGATGTCATGGACACAAGGTGAAGTCGTGTATATTTCTTACAGGCCTCTGTGTAGGTTGAACGATCGAGGGACTTATACTCCTGTATCTTCTTTTCCTTCTTATATACTGGGCAATCTGGTGAACGTGGAGAATGACTACCATGACCATTTACACACATAGGAGGGGGAACACAGGGACTCACCTCATGGAGTGAACGTCCACAGTCACCACAGAGGGGCCTGTGAACAGCGGGAAGACATGTGTCCAAAACGCAAGCACTTAAAACACCTCATAGGAGGTGGGATGCACAGCTTCATATCACAGCGATAGACCATAATCTTAACTTTCTCCCCTTCAAAAGCCAGGATAAAGGCACCAGTATCAATACGATTGTCTTTAGGACCCTTCTGAACACGCCAAACAAAGTGAACACCACGCCGTCCGAGATTGTCCCGAAGTTCATCAGTTTGAAGGATGAGGTCCCTGTGAAAAAACACACCTTGTACCATATACAGAGACTGGTGGGGGGTAATGGACACAGTAATTGTGCCAAGATGGGTACAGGCACGAAGGGCCGCAGATTCGGCAGCTGAAGCAGTTTTTATCGGCAACGAACCCGACCGCATCTTGCTCAGGGAGTCCACTTCGCCGAACTTGTCTTCAATGTGTTCCACAAAGAATAAAGGTTTGACACTGGTGAAAGTATCTCCATCAGTCCTGGTGCAAACTAGATAACGGGGGAAAGGTTTTGCCCCTAGCCGACGGGACTGACCCTCTTCCCAGGTGGTAGCCATGGAAGAGAAGGCCGAAGGGGCAAGAGAAGCAGCACTTGAGGAATCAGTACCACGCAGACAGACGGCCGCAGAAGAGCGGCCAGAGTTTTGGACCCGTATGCGTTTCATCTGCATAGCGTCCGCCCTGATACCACCCACTCTGATCAGGGGCTCTCCTCACGGGGAGCACCCAGCCACAGCAAGGGCCATCTGGCACACCGGCCATTGCTGGGGGTTCCGATGCACCAGGATGACGAGCAACCACTCCAAGGCATGCATGAGGAGGTCACAGCTCAGGTATCAGAAGTGTGATCCCTGTGTGTTCAGGGGGCTCAACCAAAAGGGTACATAGCGACCCCACCACACGGGCTGGCTACCGTGCTGGCTATGCACCCTAGTATCAGACAACGACGTGAAAGAAAAGGTGGAATGTACTAGGAGGGCGCACGTCGGAGACACTAGGTAAGGTGCTCTTCCCAAATGGCTCACACTATGGAGGAGAAATTTTGTAATGGAGGTCAAACCCCAGAGGAGACCTAGGAATGCCAAAAGGAGGAGATGATTATGCAACAAAGCCGAATTGGAAAACCAAAAGAACCAGGAGGATAGCGGGGGCCAACATAAGCAAGGACACCAACAGAGGGAGAAGAGAGGGCGAGGGGAAGGGGGAAATGAGGGTCAGGGAGGGTCAGGGAGGTGAAGGTAGGGGAAGGGAGGGAGGGGAGGGGAAGGGAGGGAGGGAGGGGAGGGGAAGCGATGAGGGTAGGGATGGGGGAAGGGAGGGGAAATGCAGCCCTGGAGAGAAAGAAGGCTGCAAGGCTCGGGGCCCCGTGCTCGCCACGTACGTATCCACAAAAGAGTTGTGGACCCCCTGTGGGGTAACGAATAAGAAAATAGGAATGCGGGTACACTACTGTGAAAAGCATAGTAATGCATTTCCATTGATAAGGTACATTGAGGTAAAAAAAGTCATGGATAGCAATACGAACATATAGAGGTGGATGTAGTACCGCGTACATGAAGTATAAAAAGACAGTGCATCGATGGAGCTGTCACTTGTAGCCATGTGATTCATGTGAAAATGTTTCCAATATCATAATGCTCACACGACGGGAATTAACTGACACTGAAGCGTAATTTGAGCTAGGCGCTTGGGAAATCCATTCCGGAAAGCGTTAGGAAATTCAATATTCCGCGATCCACAGTGTCAAGAGTGTGCCGAGAATACCACATTTCAGGCATTACCTCTTATCACGCACAATGCAATGGGCGACAGCCTTCACATAACGACAGAGAGCAGCACTATTTGCTTACAGTTGTCAGTGCTAACAGACAACCAACATTGCGTGAAATAAGCGCAGAAATCAATGTGGGACGTACGACGAATGTATCCGCTAGACACAGAGCGGAGAAATTTGTAGTTAATTGTTTACAGCAGCAGACGACCGATGCGGGTGCCTTTTCTGACAGCACAACATCGCCTGCAGCGCCTCTCCTGGACTAGTGACCATTTGAGTTGGATTCTAAATGACTGGACAACTGTGTCGTGGTCGGATGAGTCCCAGTTTCAGTTGATAAGAGCCGATGGTAGGATTCGACTAAGGCACGGGCCCCACAGACCCAAGTTGTCAACAAGGCGTTGTGCAGGCTGGTGTAACGGTGCAGGCTATGTTTACATGGGACGGACTGGGTCCTCAGGACCAATTGAACCTATCAGTGGCTGGAAATGGACATGTTTGGCTACTTGCATATCATCAGCAGCCACTGACGGACTTCGAGGTCCCAAATAACGGTCAAATTTCTATGGATTACAATGCGCCACGTTATTGGGCCACAACTATTCGTGACTCGTTTGAAGAACATTCTGGACAATTCGATCGAATGATTCGATTGCCCAGATCGCCTGACACGAATCCCATTTAGGGGACATATAGACAGATCAGTTCGTGCACGAAATCCTGCACTGGCAACACTCCCGCAATTATGGGCGTCTATAGAGGCAGCATGGCTAATTATTTCTGCAGGGGACTTCGAACATCGTGTTCAGTCCATGTCACATCCAATAGCTGCATTACGTCAGGCGGAAGGAGATCCGACAATTTTAGGAGGTATCCCTTGACTTTTGCGACCTCCGAGTAGTGACGAAGCCCACACCTCTCTCTGAATTTTTAGTGAATGAGAATATCCTGGGAGAAAACTGGTAAGCATAGTTTTCCCAGTATGTCACGGTAAGAAACTTATTGGCTGTTGTACTCGTCCGCGTCGGGCGCGAGGAAACCATAGACGACAAACGTCAGCAAAAAATATGAGAAAATGAAATTAATTACACTACTGGCCATTAAAATTGCTACAGCACAAAAATGACGTGCTACAGACGCGAAATTTAACCGACAGATGCTGTGATATGCAAATGATTAGCTTTTCAGAGCATTCACACAATGCTGGCGCCGGTGGCGATACCTACAACGAGCTGACATGAGGAAAGTTTCCAACCGATTTCTCATACACAAACAACAGTCAACCAGCGTTGCCTGGTGAGACGTTGTGATGCCTTGTCTCAGGAGGAGAAATGCGTACCATCACATTTCCGACTTTGATAAAGATCAGACTGTAGCCTGTAGCGATTGCGGTTTATCGTATCGCGACATTGCTGCTCGCGTTGGTCGAGATTCAATGGCTGTTAGCAGAATATGGAATCGGTGGGTTCAGGAGGGTAATATAGAACGCCGTGCTGGATCCCTACGGCCTCGCATCACTAGCAGTCGAGATGACAGGCAGCTTACCCACATGACTGTAACGGATGGTGCAGCCACGTCTCGATCCCTGAGTCAATAGATGGGGACGTTTGCAAGACTACAACCATCTGCACGAACAGTTCGACGACGTTTGCAGCAGCATGGACTATCAGCTCGGAGACCATGGCTGCCGTTATCCCTGACGCTGCATCATCACAGACAGAAACGCCTGCGATGGTGTGCTCAACGACGAACCTGGGTGCACGAATGGCAGAAAGTCATTTTTCGGGTGGATCCAGGTTCTGTTTACAGCATCATGATGGCCGCATCCGTGTTTGGCGACATCGCAGTGAACGCACATTGCAAGCGTGTATTCGTCGTCGCCATACTGGTGTATCACCCGGCATGATGGTATGGGGTGCCATTGGTTACACGCCTCGATCACCTATTGTTCGCATTGATGGCACTTTGAACAGTGGACGTTAGATTTCAGATGTGTTACTACCCGTGGCTCTACCCTTCATTCGATCCCTACGAAACCCTACATTTCAGCATTATAATGCACGACAGCTTGTTGCAGGTCCTGTACGGGCGTTTCTGGGTACAGAAAATGTTCGACTGCTGCCTGGCCAGAACATTCTCCAGATCTCTCACCGATTGAAAACGTCTGGTCAATGGTGGCCGAGCAACAGGCTCCCCACAATACGCCAGTCACTGCTCTTGATGAACTGTGGTATCGTGTTGAAGCTACATGGGCAGCTGTACCTGTACACGCCATCCAAGCTCTGTTTGAGTCAATGCCCAGGCGTATCAAGGCCGTTGTTACGGCCAGAGGTGGTTGTTCTGGGTACTGATTTCTCAGGATCTATGCACCCAAATTGCGTGAAAATGTAATCACATGTCAGATCTAGTATAATATATTTGTCCAATGAATACCCGTTTATCATCTGCATTTCTTCTTGGTGTAGCAATTTTAATGGCCAGTAGTGTATTTCTGATAACCGATGCAAATTAAGCATCTGTTTACATCACCGTCCAATAACATCATGAAGCAAAACACCACCAGTCCACTGAAACGACAACCTGTGTCATTGTCCCACATTAATGGACCGATCAGCTTAATACTATTCTTATGTAAGGATATACGCAACAAATGAAAAGAAATGATCGGCAATTTGATCTCTGAGTGGTTCGACCTGGAGATATTCAAGTAAGTAACCAAAGACACGTAATATATCCGGTGGTTCTACCCTCGAACAATTCTTCAGTTATATTTTATTTACTGGCTGTGAACTGTGACAGAAATATTCGTACATAATCCTAGTTGTTATCACAGGACTCAAGAGGTGTGCTTTTTCTAAATAAACGCGATTCATACATTTCCCTTAATATCGTATGTTTAACTAAATACAAAGGACCACAGGAGCAGATGCTTACCCTCTGTAGAATCCGACAGAGAAAACGCCACCATCAGGCGAGGATAGATGAAGTACGTAACGATCGCTTATTTCTTCACCGTCACTATGTATTTTGCATTTGCCGCTTCGCTCACTTACCAAGTGTCTATCCAAACGATTTTAATTACAAAACATTTCTTTGTATAAAAAAAACAGAAGACATTTTTCGGTTCTATAAATTACAGTATTAATAGACTTCTATAAATACGTTTTTGAAATCACTTTGGGGGCAAGGCATAAACGTCTTTCACAGATAATGAGGATATATTATGTGTTGTAAGCCCAATAAATGAATGAATGAAGTTATATGATGAACAGAACATACTTTATGCATTCAATCAGTTACCAGCTAGTACTTAATTGTTCGTTTAAATATTTTTCAAAATAATTTTACTCTTTTTTTTAATGTATTGGTTATGTATGATTTTCTGCTGGCAAATTATTTTCAGAAATATTCTCATTTGCTTGAGTTGTATAATAACCAAATAAAGTTTACTTGCGCACTGATCAATAAACTGTCATTATTATAAGGCTTAGTTTTCAGGATTGGATGAGAACTTTTTTTCAATATTTACATTTGACTGAGGCAAAAGTGAATAGTTGTGTTTACGTGGCATTACACTTTGTTTCCATTCCTCCCAACGGGAAAAAACTCAGCGAGGGATAAAATTTCCATCCAGTTTTGTTTAACATAAAGTTTGCTTCATATTTACAACCGCTACGTAATAGAATTACACACAAAATTGTTTTGCTTTAATTATGTTATCAATATTATTGTACTGTTTGTTTTCAAGTTCGAGCTATTTTTGGCTCAACAGTTTACAAACTGCAGTAAAGTTCTTAAACTTAAGTGTGATACAAGTCAGCGTTGAAGTCTTAATTGTAAATTTCATTTGATACGACTCTCTATGTAATTGATACGGAGCTCACATCACACGATCGGCGGCTCCAATCATCTGTTCTGTTGCAGCTCTGCCGCTACACCAACTGCTTCATAGGAACAAATGCCTGCTGCTGGTACCAAGGTTAGCACGATGTGTCGCGGGCTGCACTTCTGCTTTTCACCTCAGCATCGTTTATACGAAACAAATTAAGTGCAGTATCACAGAGACAAAACATTTGTTATCCACTATACGGCACTGAAAAGAGTTTTGCTTAGCATATTTGTCTAGTCAGTTGTTTAATGTAGTTTATACGCAGTTACTACTGTTCGTTCATTTCAAAGTAAGAACACGTTTCCTTGTTGGCAACACTGTCAGCGGTCAGAGCGCTGCATGACATCCACTACACTACAGAATTACTGTTAGCCTGTTGCACATAGTTCAGCTCTCAGCGAATCATATTATAAAACTGTCTACGACAAACGGTAGTTTAGCGTTCTTGTAGGGCACAGGTTATTTATTCAGTCCTTAAAGTTTTTGTACTTTAAACGCGCGCAACCATACGTGACAATTGTGGACTTGTTAAGCACTGTTACTGAATACCACAACGGCTGACATCAGTTCGCTTTGTTAGTACCACGTTTATCAGACGCGTTTATTTGTGGTTCGGTGCGAGAACACTTATGAAGATACACTTGGTTAAAAGCGTTCGTGCATACTTCATCCGATTACCTCCATAATCCGACGCAGCAGAGGTGAGTACAGATTCACGTACTACTATGGGCTTTCACATGTTGTATTTGCTTATGCTTGCGTAGCCTTTCAGTATGTGCTGAGTTCCACAGTGGGTTTTAAACTGCACTATCTACAGAATCATTGTGTCTCTTTTCTCAGGAGCTTCTGTGTACGTTGACAAATAGTTGCTGTGCAAGTATTTTGTTCTCGTGCAAGGTGAAGCTTAATACAACACTAGAATTATTTGTATATTAATATCTCCCTTTTGTGATTTTAGCGGTGGAGCTATGTAACAAGATTTATATGTTCTCATAGTATTCGCTCATGTACTTAGTTACTTGGTTTAGTGGCCTGATGTTTACATGTGAAATATATTTCATAAAAGAAAAACTTTTTTCTTTTCGTACATGGCATCGCCATACGACCTTTACTTCCATAGAAATTACGGTGTCTATGCAATAAGCGAAAATTACCACAGGAAAAAATGGGTAAATAAACCGTCCGCCGCGTGCGCGAATCAAACATGGGCATCCAGACACACACAAAGAGAAATTTTGTGTAACTACGAGATTGACAAGATTCAATAAGCAACTCATTTCCTAGATTTTTCTATTAGTACTATGTGCTTGCTTTATTTATGTAGAAAAATTCACAAGAAAAATAATTACTGGCTCCTGCCAAAACTTAGCAACTACGTTTGTAAAAATAAGCTAAACATAAGCCATACACAATTACAGATTTGTGCCTTGCTTGCATAGCTAAAGATTTTTATTTCTCTTGCTTGCTGGTATATCCTACCCATACTGGTTGTGCTTACAGTAAAAGTGTGATTTTATGGTGTACATTTTAATATTCACTCCCATACCATGTATCTGTCATAAATTAGTACTTTTCCAAATTATTTTGACTTAACTATTGTACTGTTCAGAACATATTTAAAATTCCTAGCTTTACACGGCACTGTGGTTAGTCCATGAAACAAAGCGTACTTCTACTGCTTCAAAGCTTGTGTCCAAATCTTGATCAGTTGTTATACAAATATATTTGCATATATACATTGGTCCATGAGATTAGTACAGCCGATCATCTGTCCGAGACTGTCATGAATTAAACAGAAATATTTACTATCTATAATTACAAGAGGTTCACTTAACTTTGAAGAATCATGCTTTAAAATTAGAAAAGTTTTTTTTTCATTTTTAGAAGAGAAATTCGCCGGAATGACTACAAAATACCATCCTAACTATTAATACTATATATGAAGCTAAATTCAATAGAAATTGCACCACCTTTCCTTAGGCCCAGGGAAAGCAATACGTCACATGACAGTACTGTATGTGCAGACGAAGTTGGTAGTCGGCGCATGACTGATGTGAATGACCTGAAGGCATTTCGCAATTACAGTTGCCACTGCGCGCAGTGTCAACTTAGTTTGCGCCTATGATACATCTGATAAGGGACTACCTGCGCATGATATTCGTACCCCTTGATACCAGGCTTATGCGGTAAGACATTTGAATATTTATTCAGCAAATCAGCTAGTTCAGCCTTTTGTTGTTCTGTTAAATACCCTGATTCGCCTATTTTCGTTTGAATATGGGATAAAATATCCATGGCATCTCCTGTATTCTGACATTCTAGTGCATTATGAACACAGTACTGCCCACCACTAGTGGACAAAGCCTTAGTTTTTATCAGTTTGAGACTTTGGCCTTCACTTTTTCGCAATACCTACCATGACATGATGTTTTCCTTAAGAAACTTACAACTTGTTCCGTTCAGATGGTCGATCTTTGCGTCCCCTCTTCGCAGAAATCCCATGCCTACCAGACAGGAAACAGACAAATTCTTGACAATGATGAACGTTGAGCCCGCGCCGAATAACGCTGCGCGAACGGCTGGGCACGTTTGGGGAGAGTGGTGGTGGGGGTTACGGGCACGCCCTGTAGAGGAACTTCAGAGCGCTGGAGAGGGAGTGCGTTCTAAACTGAAGCGTACGCTCAAAATTTTCGTTTAGTATTAAGTGGAGCCCTCACTTGTATGGTGACCATTCGAAAAGCTCTGCCACCTCTGCTTTCGTTAATATCAAAAAAGAATTCCGCTGAATTGGTTTTCGCCTGGTTTATTAACCATTTGTAATTTTCAGAGAAGCATCATGAGTGCCGAATTTTAATAATACCTGTACTTTTAACTTGTTGCCCTGTTAAAACTTGCTTCTTTTGCCAGAGCACAGCAGAGTTTACAGTTTCACCTCACATACATGTTGTGCAGAGAGAATTCCGAAACAGTGGCTCATGAAGTTTAAGTAAGGAACTGAGAAAAAGTAAGATCGGTAGCTTATGAAAAACCACACCCGCGGTATAAATATAAACGTGTACTGTCTAATATTGTTCCGAAACCTATAGCATGTGCTTTCTTCGAGAAAGTCTAGTTCGTGGAATAACACGGTAAATGAAGTTCTGCATAATAAACATAAGGAAAAATAGTCTCTTTGCGTTTTATCATTTGCCAAAATCTCATTTCGATATCTCAAACAGTTGAGGAAATATAAGAGATGATGTTGATATTACACTGTGGCTTCATTGATACGTCAGAGCAGTTTTTTCGAGATCGATGACAGACACCAAGTCCCAAGTCTAAACAAAAATTCAGTATGTTAGCTAAATTTAATACACCGCTATAATATAATGTAGTATGCACCGAACGTTAAGATCATAGCGACTCTTGTTTTTCAATGCAAACTTTTTTGAAATTCGTGCAGCGCCTTACTTCCATGCAAATATTCAACTATGACTATTAAGGAAATTATGTGCACACATTATCATGTAGATGATACTACTGTTCGGACCTCACGTTCCACAGTCACCTAACTAATTGTCCCTTGGCACCATTAGCACCGGAGACTACACAGTTTTGGAATGGCATTATCCGTACACTAGTTTTACTAGTTACACTTTTGAAAATTTCACGTCACGGACGTTAATACCTGCTCCTCTGTCCAGTACAACTGTCGTGGGTATGCTCTCCACTACAGCATTCACGTCTGCCTGAACTAGTTCTTTAAGTTTCATGCACGATTTAAAATCTCCTCACAGTTCTTCTCGAATATCTGTATCCTCTTTATATCGTAGCATACGAAACTTTTCATCAGGTTTCCTCGTAGGTGTATGTTCTGGGTGTTCACAAATTTTTAAAGTCACTTAAATACGCAAGTGTGAAATTAATAGCATCTACTGTAAAACAGTTACGTTTATCAAGATATTTGTACAACTTCCGCCGCTGTCTATAATAATAATTTTCAACTTGTCTGAAAAAATTTATGTATATGGAATTTTGTTATTTTGTATATTATTTAGTGCAGTTAATGGCAAGAATGAAACAATGTTTAGTCTTTCACTACTCTCCATTTCATATATTTGTGTAAGTGGCAGTTTTCGCGCCTTTTTTAGTTTTTCTGAAAAATGTACAAGATCACGTATGTACAATTCACGTATGTACAATTCACGTATGTACAATTCACGTATGTACAATTCACGTATGTACAATTCACGTATGTACAATTCACGTATGTACAATTCACGTATGTACAATTCACGTATGTACAATTCACGTATGTACAATTCACGTATGTACAATTCACGTATGTACAATTCACGTATGTACAATTCACGTATGTACAATTCACGTATGTACAATTCACGTATGTACAATTCACGTATGTACAATTCACGTATGTACAATTCACGTATGTACAATTCACGTATGTACAATTCACGTATGTACAATTCATGTATTAGTTAATGAATAGATTTCCAGGCCGATAATCGGGAATTATTACGATGCACGCACACAGCTTACGCATATTATACACTTCTTTGTTGAATGTTCGCTTCTAGTCACGCTTATTTGATTTCCTCACTTTCTCAAACAACGAATGTCATCTAAGAGGCCCTGCTTCCTTTTCCTGGTGATTCTGTTTTCTGTTAGCGTTTAATACAGGTTCAAGGGGCCCAGGTTGGATTCCCAGCTGGAGCAGAAGATTTTTCTCCATTTGGGGACTGGGTTTTGTGTCACCATCATTTAGCCCAATGTGGGCGTCGAATGCAGTAAGTACTTGCCCTCGGCTGCCGAACTTCCCCAAATGGGGGACTCCCGGCTCACAATGCTGTATGCTCATTACGACAGGTTCAACAGAACTGATGTTGACACTGCACAAGAAAGCCGATTCCTGCGCAGTAAACAGCCAACTCCAAACACACACTGCCGTTAACGGAAATTATTAAATTCAACTAGTGCCATCTACCAATGAGGTCACTTGACCAGAACACGAATAAGGAGCTGAGAGCCACGAGGGCCAAAAGCACACTGTCCTTGACCCCCAAATTTAAGTGAATATCAGAGAAACCAGTGAGACAGCTTTTCTTGAATGTTCTGATATACATGTAATGTGGGCCTACAGTGCCGATAAACCTGACCCACCGAAAGGTCAACAGATTTCAGAAGCATTGAATAAATGCTCTACACTCACAATTGTCAATGATGTGCTTTATGGTTCTGAGTGCCTCAAATGGATTACTGTAGGATAAAATCCAGAACTTAATGTACTGTATCTCATTCAGAATCTCACAAAGTAGGTGTTTTTTGCCAGTATATCTATAAAATACACCAATGTCCGATCTAATGTTACCATATAGCGGGTGAATTGGCGTATCTGTGCAGTGTGCCAACTGCCTAGTGGGATTTATGCCAAGCAAACGACTGCTGCAGTGCGCTGTCACCTGGTGGCACTGATGTAAACTTGTAGATGAGTGCTGTGAACCGTGCACATTGCTTATCAAATCCGTATGTATTTGGCCCGTGAATGTGCGCCCGTTATCGTGATACAAAGTTTCAGTTTCACTGAGTCAGGGGAACAATGTAGCGTAGCGCGGTAGGTGTCATTTATTTCGGGTTACCCCATCTACATTATGTTTAAAGCGTTCAAAGAAAAATAACCAATAAATCAGCAAGGTGCCAAATGGTACGGTGTTCATGTGCTCTTGTGCTCTTACCCAACAGCTGCCACTGCTCTTCATGCCGTCTACCACTCGCCCCCCTTTCTGACGGTCGTAGTGAGTACGAGGGGGGCGGTTTTAGTATGACCCACCAGCGTTGCTTGAGGACCATTCCTGGGACACCTCTAAAGTGCTCACGGTATGATTTTGCGTGGGTGGCGTCCAGTTAGGCGCAGGCCCCGTGTTTTGTCCCGATATACTGCGTCCATTATTTCTGTCATTGTTATTCATCGACAGTTTCCTAGAATGTGATTGTGTTCCGAGAGCAGTTATACCCTGGAGTAAATCAATGTCCAATATTTTGGTTACTATGTCGGCCGTCTGCATGCGACGGTTAGTGCATATGTTATTATCTATTGTGGCGTTCATTCGCGTGATACGGCACTGCGCCGTTGCCACACACACTGTAACAAACAGTATTTACAATTAGTCCAGTAGAATTAGCATTCCAATCGGAAATAATTGCTACAAAAATTTTATTGTTTTAATGGCTTCGTTTGTGTCCCAGTATGACTATCCTAGGTCTTCCCCCACAGCCGAGTTGTGGAAAAGTCCGGGGGGGGGGGGGGGGGGGGGCAAAAATGTACCCGAGAAAGTGGTATTTTTCGGTTTCGTGATTATATATCGTAAATGACTCACAAATCGAAAACATAGTGCAATTAAAAATTGTAGGGCATGAAATTCTGCATTGAACGAGACCATCCGTATATTTCTTGGACCACCCGTTTCCATACTAGTGTTCTTCAAAATTGGACCAATTTCACATATTCATAAAAATTTTTCGTTTTAACATCTGTTTTTTGGTATTATCGTAGAAACTAACCCACCTATCAATAGTGTCGTTCAGAAAAAAGATATGGAGAGAGAAATTTGGCATTCGATGAAACCAAAAGTGAATTTATTGAACCACCCATTTGTGTACTGCTCCTCATTAAATTTGGACCGTTTCTCATCAATTTCAAATGTAGTTCTTCAGTAATTCTTATGTACAGTCTTTTAAACACAGAACTATAGCAACCAATTTTCTTGTACTTATGTAATATAGTAATAGAATAAAATACTAAAATTTTGTAAAATTTGAAAAATATTAAAGTTTTTCATATGTCGAGGGTTAAGAACTGAGACCTCGTATCTGACAGATGTCAGAGAAAGTTCTGACTCAAAAAAACTTGCAAGTGGAAAAAATACATGTTAGAACAAAATGATGCAAAAAATACAATGCACAACCTGTGAGTAATAAGTGATTATCTCTAAATAAAAAATCAAAACAATCAAAATTTTTATTAAAGGTTATTTTTTTAGCTCCCCTGTGAAATTTGTCTTGTCAGGTACGTGGTATCCGTTCATAACCCTCAATATAATATAGTGATACCCATTCAACTGATATGAAGGACACAGGAAGAGAGAGACACTCCTTGAAATTAAGTAGTGATTATTATATTTCGTAATTACAGAATTTTACGTGAATGTATGAGATGAGAAGGTAAAAGTAGGTATGTACACAAATTTCACATACGTCAACGTTTGACTGTCTTGTTGAGAGAAGAGAATGTGGAGCTGGTTCTTTGGAGCTGGTTCTTTGGAGGTAGGAATGAGGCCAAGACAAACTCTGAAGCCTGCCATCCCCAGAGGAGCGGATCCATCTGGTGTCCTATCCACATTTGTACTTGTAAGTAGGTCCACAAGTAATGCTGGCGATCTGCTTCCGACGTTGGTGGTAGGGATGCTAGGGTGAATCTGAATTTCATAATCGCTTTGGAAAACAGGTCGAATCGCAAGTTGTCTGAAGTCTCTCCTGCCATACCTCCGTAAATCAGAGGTCAGCTTCGACAATAGCTTCAACTTGAGTGTCATGCTCTAAGAAAGGTTTGATATCTTCCAGAAGACATTTTTGACCAGTAGATTGACCACCTTCTTCTTGCCCTGACCGAAGGGTGCTGAAGTTGTGTCACATCCACTTATGGGGTAAAGAAATATGAGTGACCTGATCTTTGCCAGTTTGAAACTGTTAGAATCAAATACTTTTGATGAGGTCTTTCCTCTTCCAGGTTTCAAGAAATATATATTTGCTGATGGTGTGGCTAGGGCATTGAGCATGATGAGAAGGTCCATATCCTCACCAACAACCACAACCTTCTCATGCTCCTGTGAAACCTCAAGCACTGTGGCAACAATTAGGTGGTCTGCATCTTCAGTAGCTTGCCTTACTGAGAAGCCTTCATCTTTGAGCCTCGAAATAAGCAAGCTAATGAGATGTACTTTATTTCTGGAAAGGAACTGCTCCTGAGTCAGTCACCATTATTAGCTCGGCAAATATGACCTCAGGAGTAGTGTGTCTTTTGCTTCGGCAGAGGTGCTTAGCATATTTGATTCTCTTGGTGGGCAAGTCTTCTGGGTAGCCATCGACCACCACACTTGTCGCACTTCCGCTGTAGTGTCTTCTTAAGTATTCAACGTATTTGGTTAGCATTAACTTAAGTGTTTCACCATTCTTCCATACAACGCACTGGAGAAGAAATCCATCGATGACAAGGGTGCCATCTCATATTGGAAGAATTCTTTAATAAAATGAAGAACAAACCGCCTTCAGTCACAAGTTGCGTTTATTTACTGCACTATGCATTTCGAGCACTGGAGGCTCATCTTCAGGTGCTTTTTAGTGATTTACATAAGGTTTTTTAGTTGTTTGCCTGTTGATATTACATTTTTCTGTTACAACATGGTATATTCTAGATGTAAGTTTAACAGCGTTAATAATATGAAAATAACTTACAGTTTAACATTGTATGATGTCTGCTTCTGTTGTGCAGTTGGTATACACAATATACGTCTTTAATTTTGCAGTACATACTGAGATATATACATAGTCACACACTTTCTCGCACATTGTAGTAGCAGAACGTAAACCTGCCACAGATTCTCGTTCATACAGATGTTCTACTTATAAATATAATCGATTTTCTTGTTTCACAGAAGATAACGTGATAGTATTAGTACACAGGTATTATTAAAATAATTATTTGGCACCATGTTGTAGGTTGTCAGCTGTTCGTACTATTATGGATTTGATTTCTCAGGAAAAATACTTTTGAAGGTGTAAAAAAAATTGTGACTGTTAAACTCTGTTTGTTCATTCAACAAGTTTTCGGAACATTTTTCTTTGTGTAGCATTATTTCTAACTGTTCTAGTAGATTAAATTTTTTACTGTTGGGTTCTGTGTGAAGTACAGTTAGGCTGTTGTGGATGTCGTCAAGTCTGTTTATTAATATACATGTTGTTAGTTATTGTAGATTTTTCAAAATGGTGTAGTCGAAAGGTGTCGGTGTGTTCTTTATACCGTGTGTGGAAGGTTCTTCCAGTTTTTCCTATGTAAAATGCAGGGCAACTGTTACATTGTAATTTATATATTCCACTGTGTTATGTTATTGGCTTGTTTGTGTTCCCTGCGTGAGGTAAGTGGTATCCAAGTTTGCCGTTTATGGAGAAAAATATTTTAATATTTTTTTTAATAAGTTAGCTACTTTTTGTGATACTATGCCTAAGTATGGGATGCTTGTGAAGATTTGTTTGTGTTGGTAGTTTTCTATCTGCGCCTAAACTTACTTGCATCTGTGCAGGATGACAGAAAGTGGATGGAATGACCGGTTGAGATGAGTTTGTAACGAAGTATGCTCTAATGGTAGATGATTGAATGGTAGATGCATTCTAGAGAGAGGAAGATGTTGCGTCAGATCATTTTAAAAAATTTTCCCTTCTGTTGGAGTGCATCAGTTGTGTGGCATAACCTGTGTTCGACTCGTATTCAACTGTATGTTATGTCTGAGGCTTAGAGAAGTATCTACTCGCGATCTTCAACAGCAGATCTGCCATCAGAGGAGTTACATCTCATGTGTGTGGTTATGACGACGACGACGACGACGACGACGACGACGAATCACGCCCATCTTGTTTCGGCACTTTCCTCTAGATGAACGAAGATATTTGCAAGGTACTCCATCAACCTGCCGCATCTTTGGCATAAAATCGAGTCTTCAGTTTCATAATTACATTGATTCTATGTTAGTGACAGTTTGTGAGATACTGAATTCCCATGGATACATCTGCTTGACAGATGTTCTGTTTACAGATTTAGTGACGGCATGTCTTGTAATTTCACATGTCGAACATCGTTGCTATGCGTTGGTCAGTTTCCTTGTGAGAGGTATTCTCCGTTACTAAAGATCATTTTGTATGGGACTGATGCAGGCATAGTATAATTTCTAAACCGTGATCGGATATGAACAGAGGATGCCATACACCTCTGCGAAACTATATTGTGCATGTATCACAGGGAATCGATGTCTTAAGGAAGTAGTTTTTTTCATTTCACAGTTTATCTTGTTACAGTTTTAGGGCGCAAAATTGCTACGGTCATTAGCGCCCATTCTGCGACTTAGGGAAGGGTGCAAAAACCAAATGGGAAATCTGCAGCAATGAAAGCTAAACTCAACAAGAGGGGAAACTAAAAAACCAAAGGGAAACTTAGGAAACCACTGTAGGAGAGGGGGTTGTTTTTCCCAAAAAGAGCTTCAAATAACAGACGTGATCTCATTGACACTGATAAACTCGAAGGCACGATCAGCTGAGCGCGTGTCATCATCTGAAATGGAAGGCATATCAGGCGACAGCTGTAGATGGGCTCGTAGTGGAGTAAAATAGGGGCACTCAAGAAAAAGATGTCTCACTATCCACAGTTGAGAGCAGTGGGGATAAAGTGGGGGAGCATCGCCACTTAAAAGATGTCAATGGCGAAAAAGTCAGTGCCCTATCCAGCGTCTAGTTAAAATTACATCCTCCAGATGACAAGTTCGGGAGGAAGATGTCTGAGCACTGAGAAGAGGTTTCACATCCCGCAATTTATTAGCGGGAAGTGTAGACCAATGAGCGTGCCATAAAAGAGCAACACGACGAAATAAGACAATGCAGATCGGTGAAGGGCACCACGCGAACAGTGGGCCGAGGAAGGGAGACTGTAGCATTGCCTGCTATGTCGGCTGCCTCATTTACATGGATACCAACAGTAGGGGGACAAGGTATGTTCTATCCGACATTCCATTGTTGCAAATTTGTTCAAAGTGACGGCGATGACGTCATACAAGATGGCGGCTCTAGACTTAGCAACAGTGCATGACGTCATCCAAGTTGGCGGAATTTGGTGAGAAGTTTGAATTTTGGCTGGAAGATAGCTCAATTGCGCTACCTCCACTAACCTAACCCTCCAGAAAAAAATTGGTTGGAAAATCAAATTCCAGCAGGATAATGCATCACACCACGAAAATGGCGGGAAAATAGACCACTTGGGGTACGTCCACTAACCTAAACCACAACCCCGTAGAAAATGGCGGCAAGCTCAAATTCCAGCACAATAATGGCAGTAAAACTTGACTTGTCTTTATTATTACTTCAACAATATCATGCAGGTGTGTTCGCCACGAGGTCCAACTGGCTAAGTCACATAGCCACCAGCAGAGGGCGTCATTCAAGATGTCGGATTTTGGCGGGAAGTTTGAATTTTGTTGGAAAGAAGGCCAACTGCGTCACGTCCACTCAACTACTGTCATCAAGGACGGCTACTTATTTTGTTTCACCACTCAGATGACCTGATTGGCGGTGCACATTCAGTCTTTGCTGTGTTGTCATCGTCAAAGCATCGTCACATGTTCGATCATCGAGATGAATGTGAAGGATGTAGACATTTGAGGGAGGACTAGCCACATTTCACTACATCATTTATAGAAGAGTATGATAATGCAGATGGCAGTTATAAGAATCGAGGGGCATGAAAGGGAAGCAGTGGTTGGGAAGGGAGTAAGACAGGGTTGTAGCCTATCCCCGATGTTATTCAATCTGTATATTGAGCAAGCTGTGAAGGAAACAAAAGAAAATTTCGGAGTAGGTATTAAAATCCATGGAGAAGAAAAAAAAACTTTGAGGTTTGCCGATGACATTGTAATTCTGTCAGAGACAGCAAAGGACTTGGAAGGTCAGTTGAACGGAATGGACAGTGTCATGAAAGGAGGGTACAAGATGAACATCAACAAAAGCAAAACGAGGATAACGGAATGTAGTCGAATTAAGTCGGGTGATGCTGAGGGAATTAGATTAGGAAATGAGACATTTAAAGTAGTAAAAGAGTTTTGCTATTTGGGGAGCAAAATAATTGATGATCGTCGAAGTAGAGAGGATATCAAATGTGCTGGGGGTCATAGTATTTTCATGCAGCACTCGACTGTTGATAACTTATTCAATCTAGACATGGCAGTAACTAGTACTAAATAGATGGCCCCCATGTGTTCAAGGTGTATACAGTAACATCATTAACTGGCTTCAGACATGTAGCATTCACATAGAAGATATAGACCATTGTCTTAGCACCTGTATAAGGCAGCGCCGAAGTCTTGTGCTATTCCTCAAATAAGTGTTGTGAATGTTGAACTCAAATTTACTGATGGCATACCCAACTATTTCAATGGGTCTATAACATTATGAGATACATTTGCTGAATTTGAGGGATATAAGAAACAACTCTTTTCGAAATACTGTACTTCTGTTGCACCATTTGAAAAAGAATGAACTTATTGTTTTCCATGCTGATCATAATTTTATGTCTCGAGTAAATAAATATATTTATAATATTAAATTTCTCTTTGTCTTTTTCATTTCTCTAGACAAAAATGTCACAATTGTTAATGCACGTTAGTACACCTTTATGTACGTTAATGTATGTGACACACTTCCCTTTAAATACACCGTGTGGAATTCATTCTGTCGTGTAGCCGTTTTAGTTCAGTTGGTAAGGTGATTGCACTATAGTGGCTACACACACACACACACACACACACACACACACACACACACACACACACACACACACACACACACACATACACACACACTATCATATAAAAGCCTATTGCACGCCAGTACATAGCACAATAGGTATCATGGCAGGCTGGGTGATGCACACTTGCTGCATAGACTTTGTTGTTGGTGACTGGTCATGTGATGATCAAGACCAGAAGACCAAGTAGTAGTAGTAGTAGAAGAAGAAGAAGAAGAAGAAGAAGAAGAAGAATGGAGCACTCCTTCACAACAGCATACGAGCTATAATTGTAGGTCCTTCCAACTGTGGTTAGACAAATGTCTTGATGGCTCTGTTAACACACACAGACTGAGTCCGCTTCAAGCACCTTTTCGTCTACTCTGAAACACTGCTTAAACCCAAGTACCAGTTACTGCAGATAATGTTAGATGGGGTAGACGGCTCTTTTTTTGTTTTGTTTTTTTGTGGTTTTAGGGCGCACAACTTCAATGGTCATTAGCGCCCAGACTATGTTAGGAATGCACCCCGAGGCACAAGTTTAAAACAGCAACTAAAATGGAAAACATGATAAAAGACAGATTGACAGGCATAGGATTAAAAAACAGCATCATCAAATGTCCTTAGTGAGGTTTGTCAAATTGATAAAACGAAGAACACGAGCAGCTGCTCGTGTGTCATCTGCTAAAATGGCATCGAAAGTACTTGGCAGATTAAGATCTAGGCGCAGTGTATTAAAATCTGGACAGGACATTAAAATGTGTCTAACCGTCAGCAAGTGCCCACACGGGCAGAACGGCGCCGGCGCAGCCGTCAGCAGATGGCGATGGCTGAACCGGCAGTGTCCAATTCTTAACCAGGCCAAAACTACCTCCTCCCGCCGAGAAGGGCGTGAGGAGGATGTCCAAGCCACGGGAAGAGGTTTTAAGGCCCGAAGCTTGTTGTCTGTAAGTGCAGCCCAATCGGCATGCCACAGCGATAAAATGCGCTGACAAATGACCCTGCTAAAATCGGACGAAGGGACACAACAAGAAGCTGTCCGAGGCTGGAGGACCGCAGCCTTGGCCGCGGCATCTGCAGCTTCGTTCCCAGGGATACCGACATGGCCAGGAACCCACATAAAGCTAACCGGAGAACCGACGTCCACCAGCTGCTGAAGAGATCGTTGGATCCGGTGTACGAAAGGGTGAAGTGGGTACGGATCACTGAGGCTCTGGATGGGGCTCAGGGAATCGGAGCAGATGACATAAGCAGAATGTCGGTGGCGTCAGATGTAAAGAACTGCCTGGTAGAGGGCAAAGAGCTCAGCTGTGAAGACCGAACAATGGCCATGGAGCCGGTATTCGAAACTTTGTGCACCGACAATAAAGGAACACCCGACCCCATCATTGGTCTTAGAGCCATCTGTATAAATTAAAGTCATGTCGATGAACTTCGAACGAAGTTCCAAAAAACGGGAGTGTTAGACCGAACCGGGGGTAACCTCTATTGGGAGCGAGCTGAGGTCAAGGTGAATGCGGACCTGAGCCTGGAGCCAAGGTGGCGTGTGGCTCTCGCCCACTCGAAAGGTTGCAGGGAGTGAAAAATTAAGGTGTTGAAGGAGGCGACGAAAGCGAACTCCAGGGGGTAGGAGGGCAGAGACATACAACCCGTATTGACGGTCAAGAGAGTCGTCAAAAAAGGAACGATAAGACGGATGGTCGGGCATTGACAGTAGCCGACAGGCATACCGACAAAGCAGTATATCGCTCCGGTAGGTGAGTGGCAATTCGCCAGCGTCAGCATGAAGACTCTCTACGCGACTAGTATAAAATGCTCCGATCGCAAGTCGTAAACCCCGATGTTGTATGGAGTTGAGGCGGCGTAAGATGGATGGCCGTGCAGAGGAGTATACGAAGCTCCCATAATCCAGCTTGGAGCGGACGATCGACCGATATAGATGAAGTAGGACGGTTCGATCCGCTCCCCACGACATACCACTGAGAACACGGAGGACATTTAAAGAACGGATACAACGGGCGGCCAAATATGACACATGTGGAGACCAGCTAAGTTTCCTGTCAAATGTAAGGCCGAAAAATTTTGTTGTCTCCACGATTGGGAGAGCAACGGGACCGAGTCGTAAGGACGGTGGGAGAAACTTTGTAGCGCCAGAAGTTAATACAGACCGTCTTCTCGGCAGAAAAACGGAAGCCATTGGCGACACTCCAGGAGTAAAGGCGGTCAAGAGAACGCTGAAGACAGCGCTCCAGGACACATGGACACTGCGCGCTGCAATAGATGGTAAAATCGTCCACGAAAAGGGAGCCTGATACATCTGCTGGGAGGCAATCCATTATTGGATTGATCGCGATGGCGAAGAGAGCGACGCTCAAAACTGAGCCCTGTGGCACCACATTCTCCTGGCGAAAGGTGTCAGACAGGACAGGACCCACACGTACCCTGAACTGTCGATCCATTAAAAAAGGAATGAATAAATAGAGGGAGGCATCCGCGAAGGCCCCATGTATGCATGGTGCGGAGAATGCCCGCCCTCCAACAGGTGTCGTAATCCTTCTCCAAATCAAAGAACACAGCCGCGGTCGGGCGCTTCCGCAAGAAGTTATTCATAATGAAGGTCGACAAGGTAACCAGATGGTCAACAGCAGAGCGGCGCCTACGAAATCCACATTGTACATTGGTAAGTAGGTGTCGAAACTCGAGCAGCCAAACCAATCGAGAGTTAACCATTCGCTCCATCACTTTACAGACACAGCTGGTAAGCGAGATAGGTCGATAACTGGAAGGCAAGTGCTTGTCCTTCCCTGGCTTAGGAATCGGGACAACAATAGACTCGCGCCAGCATGCGGGAACATGTCCCTCAATCCAGATGCGATTGTATGTACGAAGATGAAAACTTTTACCCGCAGGAGAAAGGTTCTTCAGCATCTGAATATGAATAGAATCAGGCCTTGGAGCGGAGGACCGTGATCGGCCAAGTGCGTTTTCGAGTTCCTGCATGGTGAATGGGGCATTATAACTTGCACAATTCGAGGAGCGGAAGTTAGGTGGCCTAGTCTCCTCTGCCTGTTTGCGGGGGAGGAAGGCAGGGTGGTAATGAGCGGAGCTCGAAACCTCTGCGAAAAAGCGGCCGAAGGCATTGGAGACAGCCTCAGGGGCCGCAAGGACGTCATTTGCGACCTTCAAGCCAGAAACTGGTGAGTGGACCTTAGTGCCAGATAGCCGGCGCAGGCTACCCCAGACAACAGAAGAAGGAGTAAACCTGTTGAAGGTGCTTGTGAAAGCAGCCCAGCTGGCTTTCTTGCTTTCTTTGATAATACGACTACACTGAGCACGTAATCGTTTATAATTGATACAATTCGCCACTGTAGGGTGGCGTTTAAATGTGCGTAAAGCACGTCGACGAGCTCGTAAAGCGTCTCTACATGCTGCGGTCCACCAGGGGACTGGTACGCGACGTGGAGAAGAAGTAGGGCGAGGGATGGAATATTCAGCAGCAGCGAGAATGACTTCCGTGAGGTGTGCGACCTGACGATCGCAGCTTGTGAAGGTTTGATCCTGAAAGGTCGCCCTGGAAGAGAAGAGCCCCCAGTCTGCCTTGGAGATGGTCCAACTAGAGGAGCACGGAGAGGGGGTATGCTGCAGGAGATGGATAACACACGGGAAGTGGTCGCTCGACTATGTATCAGAAAGTGCATACCACTCAAACCGGCGTGCAAGTTGGGGAGTACATATAGAGAGGTCTAAATGGGAATATGTGTGAGATGTGTCTGAAAGAAAAGTAGGGGCGCCAGTATTGAGGCAGACAAGATTGAGCTGGTTGAAAAGGTCTGCTAACAAGGAGCCCCTCGGGCAGGATGCTGGAGAGCCCCAAAGGGGATGGTGGGCATTGAAGTCTCCAGTTAACAAAAATGGTGCGGGTAGCTGAGAAGTAAGTTGCATCATGTCTGCCCTGGTAACGGCAGATGACGATGGAGTGTAGACGGTACAAAAGGAAAACGTAAAAGTGGGGAGAGTAATGCGGATGGCAACTGCCTGCAGGCCGGTGTGCAACGTGATGGGATCGTAGTAAATATCCTGGACCAGCAACATAACCCCTCCATGAGCTGGGATACCTACCACAGGGGGTAGGTCAAAACGCACAGAGGTGTAGTGTGCCAAGGCAATTTGATCGCATGGGCGTAGCTTCGTTTCCTGGAGGGCTACGACGAGCGGATGGTGCAAGCGGAGCAGCAACTTGAAGTCCTCTCGGTTGGAGCGAATGCTGCGAATATTCCAGTGAATAAGTGCCATCGTAAGAAAAGGAAGATGAAAGAAGGGGTCACCTCGAAGGCCACTGAGGGCCTGGCTTCGAGCGAGCACTGCCGCCGCTATCAATAGGCGGACAGTCATCGTCCATTGGGTCTATAGGTTCATCGGCCATCTCGGGAGGATGGCCGGGAGGGGAAGCTTCCTCCGCCGGTGAACGGCCAGATGTAGGGCTACCAGCGGTGCGTCCAGGCGAAACGGATGACGGCCTGGGGCGGCAACCGCTGAGTGGCGCAGGAGAAGAAATGCGCCGTGGCGGAGAAGGAGAACTGTGCTTCCTATGAGCCTTTTTGGAAGGACGTTTGGTGGAAGTACCGGTCGAAGGCTGGGAGGTCGAGGTACGTAGGAAGTCTGCCCGGGATGGTTCCTTCTTGAAGGCCCGTGCATCTGACTTTGGGGTCTTCGTCTTAGCAGAAGACGATGAAGGGGCTGGTGTCTGTGGGGTGATGGGAGGAAGAGGAGACGTCGACCGCGCGATCTTAGCACTGGCCGAACGGACGACCGCGGTGCTGAAGGTCAGATCGCATGTCTGGGTTGCTACCTCCCTGGTAGTCCGAGGAGAGGCGAGGACAGTACTGTATTTCCCCGCTGGGAGCAGCGTGGGCTTCCTACTAGCCAATAGCTTGCGAGCAGCCAAGGTGGACACTTTCTATTTGACCCGAATTTCTTGGATACAGCGTTCTTCCTTATAGACAGGACAGTCGTGGGAGGATGCGGCATGGTCACCATGACAGTTCACAGAACGAGGAGACGGAGGTGGACAGTCACCCTCATGGGCATCCCTGCCACAAGTGACACATTTAGCCGCATTGGAACAAGACTGTCGAGTGTGATTGAAACGCTGACACTGGTAGCAGCGCGTAGGTGTCGGGACATAGGGGCAAACAGAAGTAACCTCGTAGCCCGCCTTGATGCGCGATGGCAGCTTAACACTATCGAAGTTCAAGAAAAGTGTTCGGGTCGGTACAAGGTCATTGTTGACCTTGTTCATGACCCTATGGACAGCCGTCACGCCCTGCTCAGCGAGGAAAGATTGAATCTCCTCGTCAGTCAATCCGTCGAGGGAGCTAGTATAGACTACACCACGAGACGAATTCAAAGTTCGGTGGGCCTCCACCCGGACAGGGAACGTGTACAGGAGTGTGGCCCGAAGCAGTTTTCGTGCCTGAAAGGCACTCTCAGTTTCTAGTAATAAGGTACCGTTACGCAACCTGGTACAAGATTTGACAGATCCGGCTATGGCATCTACGCCCTTCTGGATAACGAAAGGGTTGATAGAAGAAAAATCCTTTCCGTCCTCAGATCGAGAAATGACGAACTGTGGGGCAGGCGGTAGTACTATTGTCACTGGTGGCTGGTCACGTTTCCGTTTTTGGGCAGAAGTCGAAAGCGATGGAGTAGAATCCATTGCAGAGGAATCCCCCATGATTGCCAGCATCTCCGATGGCGCGCTCCTTCCTTGTGGGGACCCTCTCAGAGGGCACTCCCGCCTTAGGTGAATGTTTACACCTCAGGTCACACCTCCCGAGAAACAGACGGAGGGACCAATCGGCATGGTCAGAAGGTATCAGCTCAGGCAATCACCCCTCCCCGGGCCTGGCCTTTACCAGGGGGTACGCGCGTGCCTTACATGTCTACCCAGGGCTAGGAATTACGCGTTACCCCGTCACTGGCTACGCGTGCGAACGCGTGGGTCGGCCTTCAGGCACGCACAGGGAGGAAGGAAGAAGAGGAAAAAGAAAGAGAGGGAGAAAGAGGACAGACTGTCTCAAACGCCGAGGCGGAGACCAGAGGAGGCAAGGAGAAGGAGGCAAGGGAAAGGAGGCAAGGGAAAGGAGGCAAGGGAAAGGAGGCAAGGGAAAGGAGGCAAGGGAAAGGAGGCAAGGGAAAGGAGGCAAGGGAAAGGAGGCAAGGGAAAGGAGGCAAGGGAAAGGAGGCAAGGGAAAGGAGGCAAGGGAAAGGAGGCAAGGGAAAGGAGGCAAGGGAAAGGAGGCAAGGGAAAGGAGGCAAGGGAAAGGAGGCAAGGGAAAGGAGGCAAGGGAAAGGAGGCAAGGGAAAGGAGGCAAGGGAAAGGAGGCAAGGGAAAGGAGGCAAGGGAAAGGAGGCAAGGGAAAGGAGGCAAGGGAAAGGAGGCAAGGGAAAGGAGGCAAGGGAAAGGAGGCAAGGGAAAGGAGGCAAGGGAAAGGAGGCAAGGGAAAGGAGGCAAGGGAAAGGAGGCAAGGGAAAGGAGGCAAGGGAAAGGAGGCAAGGGAAAGGAGGCAAGGGAAAGGAGGCAAGGGAAAGGAGGCAAGGGAAAGGAGGCAAGGGAAAGGAGGCAAGGGAAAGGAGGCAAGGGAAAGGAGGCAAGGGAAAGGAGGCAAGGGAAAGGAGGCAAGGGAAAGGAGGCAAGGGAAAGGAGGCAAGGGAAAGGAGGCAAGGGAAAGGAGGCAAGGGAAAGGAGGCAAGGGAAAGGAGGCAAGGGAAAGGAGGCAAGGGAAAGGAGGCAAGGGAAAGGAGGCAAGGGAAAGGAGGCAAGGGAAAGGAGGCAAGGGAAAGGAGGCAAGGGAAAGGAGGCAAGGGAAAGGAGGCAAGGGAAAGGAGGCAAGGGAAAGGAGGCAAGGGAAAGGAGGCAAGGGAAAGGAGGCAAGGGAAAGGAGGCAAGGGAAAGGAGGCAAGGGAAAGGAGGCAAGGGAAAGGAGGCAAGGGAAAGGAGGCAAGGGAAAGGAGGCAAGGGAAAGGAGGCAAGGGAAAGGAGGCAAGGGAAAGGAGGCAAGGGAAAGGAGGCAAGGGAAAGGAGGCAAGGGAAAGGAGGCAAGGGAAAGGAGGCAAGGGAAAGGAGGCAAGGGAAAGGAGGCAAGGGAAAGGAGGCAAGGGAAAGGAGGCAAGGGAAAGGAGGCAAGGGAAAGGAGGCAAGGGAAAGGAGGCAAGGGAAAGGAGGCAAGGGAAAGGAGGCAAGGGAAAGGAGGCAAGGGAAAGGAGGCAAGGGAAAGGAGGCAAGGGAAAGGAGGCAAGGGAAAGGAGGCAAGGGAAAGGAGGCAAGGGAAAGGAGGCAAGGGAAAGGAGGCAAGGGAAAGGAGGCAAGGGAAAGGAGGCAAGGGAAAGGAGGCAAGGGAAAGGAGGCAAGGGAAAGGAGGCAAGGGAAAGGAGGCAAGGGAAAGAAGGCAAGGGAAAGAAGGCAAGGGAAAGAAGGCAAGGGAAAGAAGGCAAGGGAAAGAAGGCAAGGGAAAGAAGGCAAGGGAAAGAAGGCAAGGGAAAGAAGGCAAGGGAAAGAAGGCAAGGGAAAGAAGGCAAGGGAAAGAAGGCAAGGGAAAGAAGGCAAGGGAAAGAAGGCAAGGGAAAGAAGGCAAGGGAAAGAAGGCAAGGGAAAGAAGGCAAGGGAAAGAAGGCAAGGGAAAGAAGGCAAGGGAAAGAAGGCAAGGGAAAGAAGGCAAGGGAAAGAAGGCAAGGGAAAGAAGGCAAGGGAAAGAAGGCAAGGGAAAGAAGGCAAGGGAAAGAAGGCAAGGGAAAGAAGGCAAGGGAAAGAAGGCAAGGGAAAGAAGGCAAGGGAAAGAAGGCAAGGGAAAGAAGGCAAGGGAAAGAAGGCAAGGGAAAGAAGGCAAGGGAAAGAAGGCAAGGGAAAGAAGGCAAGGGAAAGAGTAAGGAAGACAGTGAGGTGGAGAAGAGCAAAGAAAGGAACCAACAAAAGGAAGGGAGAAACGAGAAGTTAAAATCCAAAAAGACCACAATTATAGGTCGTGGAACCGCTAACTACCCCCGTGAGGGGGATGGACTCCTTTTAGTCGCCTCGTACGACAGGCAGGGACACCTCGGGCCTATTCTAACCCCCGGACCCACAGGGGTAGGATTTCCGTGGTTGGGAGCTATCAAGCGAATTAAATTAAAATACATTGACATGAGTACGGAAGGCTAAAATATGTTATTAGTTTCAGATTTTATTTTATTTCCACCTTTCAGACAGTCAAGCATCAATAGCCTTACAGAACAATCAAGTTATTCTTGTCGTTTTTTTAAGGAGATTTGGCTTTTATTAATCTTTTCCGCTGAGGCAGTCAATTTATTTGAAACGAACTGTTTAATTCCACACTACTGGCTGGTTTCAACTGTTTGCTGCATTTCAAAAGTGCATGTTTTCACCTTCTAGCACGTATGAAATTATGTTATAATGAAGAACCAAAGATGAAATAATACATTACTGGTACGCCAAGAAAATTTACATTCGAATCTGGACATACGAATGTGCACTTCAAGGCGAATTACGCGTTTTAGTGTGGTTCACGAAATTCCGATGCTCTTTGCGTATCCTCTGATTTCTTTCTTTTATGACAATGTAAGATCTTTTAATGTCTTACACCTACGAACATACGAGCTTCCAGAATCCTAGTAGCTGCGCAAGCGCGGTGACGCCTGTTATCTGGCGCCTGTTATCTGGCGCTGGCTACTGAGACTAACCTATTTCTAACAGGTCGCGGGAAAATATTGCGAATGGTTATTTGAAAAGCGTTAGTTTCAAAGTAAATTTTCTTTTATGTAAGATGAACTATGTGCGAGAATTTACGATGAATTCCTTAAATCACAGAGCGTTTGACTCATTTAAAAATCAAGTCTGGTACGAACATTTAGAAAAATTTCGAGCTCAGAAGATCAGTCATGTCCTTGTTAAAAAAATTTACTGGCACATTTGTGGGATGTGTCTAAGTGTAATGTGCGCAAAAAAGATCAACATGATATGTGAAAGCTTAGCTTCTCTTGCAGCTTATTAATCATAGAGACAAAGATTATATGTGAAAACTCTGCTTTTCTTGTAGTAACAATATGTATATTAATTTAAACCATTAACGTTTCCTATCTGTGTGCACGCACTACTTAACGGTGGTATTGCTATCACGTGTCCTATGCTCGAATATTCGATGTCATCGGCTGGCGAGATCACGTGACATGAGCTATGACTGGCTACAAAAGCGCATTGCAAGCTTGATTTCAATGCTTCAGAAAGTGACATGCGGAATTTAAGTTTACACTTTCGTAACACGAAAATATGCAGCATACACGTTTCCAATTTTTTTTTTTTTTTACTGAATGTGGTTTTCTAAAGAGCCGAGAAGTACTACACTGATGTATAAAACCAGAACCATTCAAGGGATTGATAAATTTTACAGTTTCAAGGAAAAGTACCCTGTCACTTAACAAGGAAAAAGTGTATTTTCACCCGGGAGAAAGTGTAATTTTAACTGAGAAATCCGGGAATTTTTTTCTTGTCCTCTTATACACCCTGTATTTACTCCTGTCAGCTTAACGTCCGGGAATTCGGTTATAAATAGAACGTTATTCACAAGAGACCAATCTGTGCTTACGTAATGTGCTGTGTCAAATAATGCACTTTTTATACCAGGGCCGGCCAAACGCTGCACAGTGTGCAGACGTGCGGAAGTGCTGCACATGTGCGACAGCGGCATCTGTTATTAGACATGTGTCCTAAATGAACGGAGGGGGCTCCACTTCCCTGTTTATGTGGTACAAGCAAGAGCGCAACATTCCCAGTCTCGTTTACCCCTGGTAACCGTAACCTTAACCTTAACAGAGAAGTACTGAGAAATGGCAAATACTGTGAAAAATTAAATGACGGGAGATCTATGTTCTCAGTCGTTTAAAAATGACTGGGAACTGCAATTCTTTTTTGTAGCCGTTGGTGAAAATTCACAGTGTATGCTGTGCCGCCGAATAATAAGCGGCTAGTGTAAGTTTTCAATTGAAAGACACTACAATACATATCACAAAGACGAGTGTAGTGTACTCAACAGTGAAGAACGGCAAGCAAAATTAAATGTGCTTAAGAAAATGGATGAGACACACAACTCTGTTATCATTTCTCATGACCAGTGATAAACGTGTTTGGATTTATTCCTTTCATAATTAAAAATTATTGTTTACTAACTGTGCATCATTGCCTCATTCTGCTCCATGTTACATTCTTGTCAGGAAAGTTGGTCATTAAAGCGATTCTTCCAATGTATACTTACATTTAGGTTTTTTTTAATGCGTGAAGGGCTACGCTCAGCTGAAGTCGATAAAACATAACATTCATCTAATTGTCGGTTATTATGCAGATTTCAGACGTAACTGATGAAAGATATAGCAATAATGGTATTGAAATAACAGGTGATCATCGAGAGGTCTGCTGTTATTCTGTTCAGAGGTCAGTGAGACAAATTATGTGGGTGTAACTGAGGGCACCGAGAATTAGTTATAGGAAACCTTGCATTAGTTTAATGTTATTTTAAATCATGAATAAGGTTCTTGGGAGTCTAATTACTCTCTTTCTTAAATACTAGATCAAAAGCATTACGCGTATTTACGTGCCGTCAGTCAAGGTGCCTTAATAAAAATCCACGGTTGTTAACTGTATTACTTGTCTTACTGAGTTAGACTTAACATAAAAGTAGACGTCTCAATGAGTAGATTGTGACAGTATTTTAAATGTTTAATACGCTAAATACCTTCCCATCGTTGGCCTGCTAGCTGTGGAAAGAGCACTAGAATGCGCCGGTACAGAGTATCCCAGCAAGTGGATAAAGCGACATCTGTGCGTAGAAACATGCACTACATGAACGCTGACTGCTGCGGCGTGCACGCTGTGACCCGAAAGTTGCACATGTGCAGGAGCACCGCACGCGTGCAGAATTTATGGCCGGCCCTGTTTTATACCAATCAGTCCACGCATATCAACTGTCGTAGACAATTTTTTATTAATAACTTAATAACAGATCTTGTACGGTTTCACACTGCAAGAAGCCTCTTCTTTGACATGCACACTTACAGTAGAAATATTTGACGTAACATCTGAAACGCTGAGTTCTCGATAATTTGCAACTTGATGAATTAATTCTTAGCCTATTTCTTTGGAACTGTCATCAGAAACACCTCACCTCTAAAACGTGTCACCTCTTTAGCACACATTGCAACAAACTTCGTTTTTTTAATTACAACCTACATTCCTGAAGATGTCAGTGTGGAATTTCATACAACTGTATTTCTTTAAATGAGTTGCTCGCGACTGGAAAAACAGAAACGTTGGTCAGCTTACGCGTGACACATATGCTGTAGAATTTCTTTAGTTTACAACAAATATTTATTCCTTACTTCTCTTTTTGGACACTCCCGTTTCCTCTACGTTTACGCATTGGTTTCAGTTTTACTTGTTACTGCAAATACTTCCTCACTCTGCATGATTACAAATACACCACGAATGAGAATCCTGTGCTGGATGTAGTTGCGCAGGGATGAAGGTACGTTTAACGTTTTTGGAACTAACATTACGTATGACTTGGCCATGGCCTCTACGCTCGGTCACTGTTGACTGGTTCGGGCAGTCTGTCCAGGCAGTCTGTGCTCGATTACTCCGTCATGCAAAACTAGCCCGCCCGAACATCAACTGCTCTTCTACACAGTTTATTGACCGACCGACAAATTTCGTAACAGTCTACACAACGCACGTCCCGACCCACTTCATGATTTCAGCGCCGCCCTGCTCCTAGAGCTGGTTATGACGTTCTGTTCTACGCGATACCGCTTAGAAGGGAACCTCCCCATCGCACCCCCCTCAGATTTAGTTATAAGTTGGCACAGTGGATAGGCCTTGAAACACTCAACACAGATCACTCGAGAAACAGGAAGAAGTTGTATGGAACTATGAAAAAAATAAGCAAAATATACAAACTGACTAGTCCATCCGCAAAATAGGCAACATAAATGATAGTGTACGCTCAGGATCGTTGTGTTCCAGTTGTTAGCATGTGCTGCTGCGGCACAAAAGGTTCTTGGTTCAAGTCTTCCCTTGAGGGAAAATTTTACTTTATTTTCACAAAGTTATGATCTGTCCGTTCGTTCATTGACGTTTCTGTTCACTGCAATAAGTTTAGTGTGCCCCTCCAATGGGAACTGAAAACATTTGATCGCAAGGTCATAGGTCAACCGATTCCTCCACAGGAAAACACGTCTGATATATTCTATACGACACTGGTGACGGCATGTGCGTCACATGACAGGAATATGTTGTCGACCCACCTAACTTTTACACTTGGCGAATGGGTAAAAAGATTCTTCTACCTTGCCCGATTTAGGTTTTCTTGTGGATGTGATAATCACTCCCAAAAAAAGTGATGAAAACATAAGAGTTTGTCACAAACTGCAACAAATGAATGCAACAGTTTCACAGTCGCTCAGTTTTCCCTGTGCTCTGTCAAAACATATGTTTTTAACGTTTTCAAATTTTTCCGTGTGTAGACAGTCAAATCCTGCATATGTCCAAGCAAATCTGAACATGTCCTGGAATTTTGTAGATCGAAGCTGATTTTGTGTGAGTGCCTGAACTGAAAATAAAAAATTAAAATATTCACTCTAGGCAAGTCTTCAACCAAGGCCCTGTCGTTTCGCAGCTGCTCACGCTAACCACGAGACCACGGCGCTCCTGAGCTCACACTATCCGTGATGCTGCCTATGTTACACACGGACTACTCAGTTTGTATATTATGCCTATTTTTTCCTAGTTCCACACAACTACTTCCTGTTTTCTCCATTGATCTGTGTTCAGTTTTTCAAGGTCTATCCACTGAGCCAACTTATAACTAAATCTGAAGGGGGTGCGATGGGGAGGTTCCCTTGTTAGTATTCCATAGGAAAAGAATTGGGTTTTGGCTTGGCTGTTGGAACTAACAAAGCCAGAAAAAGCCTTGATAAAGCTGTGGGTAAAGAAATAGCTAATGCAATGGACCAAATGCACCTACGCTTTGTTACTTACGGAGCAGAGACCCGAAGATTTTCGGAATTATTTAAGAATGGATGAAAAATGCTTTTCGGAGCTCCTGAACGTCGTCAAACGATAGCCACATACGATTTCTAGCCACTGGCAGAATTTACGAGGACCTCAGATTCAGCGCAGTTAATCCCCAAAATTATTATCTAAAATGATTCTTGAAATCTGCAGGGTGATTCTTAGTTGCTTGAGGAAATGTTCGTGATAAAGCAGAAGCGAAACGAAACTTATATTCATGTAAACTTTATGAATTTATGTTCGTATGTAGTAATAATATCCCCTGTAATTTCAAGAAACTCCTTTCAGATTCGGACGACTGCAAATGGCGGCGGCGCATATTATATATTCAGCAACATATTCATAAGAAGTGAAGCACTTAACAGTTGTTAGAAAGGAAAAGTCCTTCACTTTGCTCTTCATAGCAGAACAGGCGACGATAGGTTGGATTTTTGTTAACACTTCTAATAATGAACCAAGTGGATTTCATGAATGAAAGTCCGTGTACTGTCTATAATTCGGTTTTTAGTTCCTACTATCGATACGTATCTGAAACGAAATAAAAATCCAATCTGTCTCTATTTAACGTTATCTAACTTCATTTCCGGTGAGTATTGGAAATAAAACCGAGAAACAGACAGACGACTAACCATTATTCACAAAACTGTGTATGTTTTATTTTCTCTGTTTGCCACATGAAACTACTACAGATTTGTTAAAAATGAAAGAAGTACTTCATTTCTTACCCCTCTATTGCTATACTGCTCGCGCGGCACGTCCCACAGACATCTGAAGACTCGAAAACTTTCCAGAAACTCTGTCATAAAAATTTCGTCTACCTAGCACACTACCGTGTTAGCCACATTCGGAGTGCGCTGAACCCCGCGCGTGGTGACTGAAAAGGAACTGTTGTGGGGCGGCTTGCAGGACAGACTACACAATTTGTACGGTGAATGGGGTCGCGGGGAGGCGGGTGCGGCTGTCTGCTAGTCTTATCTAACAAACCAACCGCAAAGAAAAATCGCGTACAGTTGGTCGGTCGGTCGGTCGGTCAACAAGCTACACACGCACAATTTATCGGTCGGTCGGTGAACTGGGCATGTGTAGGATAGGGTCCTTTACTGACAGTGGGACACTGATAGTAACTGAATAAGAGAAAGAGCTCGAAAATCTAGATTTTGCAGTAGCAGATTCCGATGCCTCCTAACAGGCTTCTGACTTCAGTGTTGAAGGGTTTCAATACTATATCTTACCAGGTATGTAGTATACCGAAGCAACATTACGACAGATCACTGGCAACACACTATGGGGAGTTACTGGCAATGCTTGAGGAAAGTTCGGTTGGGTGGCTGACCACGGTTTCTCTCGGAGGTTTGCTTGTAACCTCAGAATCGTTCCTTCAAACTACTATGAAATTATCGAGTGGGGTAACGCAGTGGTTAGCACACTGGACTCACATTCGGCAGGTTGACAGTGCAATCCTGCGTCCGGCCATTTAGGTATAGGATTTCCGTGATTTCCCTAAATTGCGTACTGAAAATGTCGGGATGGTTCCTGTGAAAGGGCACGGTCGGCTTCCGAGTCCACCTTTCCATAGTCCGAGCTTGTGCTCGGTCTCTAATGTCCGCATCTCGTGGTCGTGCGGTAGCGTTCTCGCTTCTCACGCCCGGGTTCCCGGGTTCGATTCCCGGCGGAGTCAGGGTTTTTCTCTGCCTCGTGATGACTGGGTGTTGTGTGATGTCCTTAGGTTAGTTAGGTTTAAGTAGTTCTAAGTTCTAGGGGACTGATGACCATAAATATTAAGTCCCATAGAGCTCAGAGCCATTTTTCGGTCTCTAATGGCCTCGCTGTCGACAGCACGTTAAACTCTAACCTACACCTCCACCTACGAAATTGGAATTAATTTGGTCCCGATATAGGGAACCACAATTTGTCCACGAAATTGGTGTCACTAAGAACCTGTGCTCCGTACTTTGGGAACAATTGTCCACTTTTCAACCGGAAGTAATTAAAATTAGCACCAGAACGAAAAGATTTATCCAGCTGCGCTGGCTATCATCAAAGACCAGGCAAAGGAAACAGAGACAGCTCAGCGTCGGAAAGCAGGAAATACGGATTTGTCATCGGTTTAGGGTCTAAATGAACAATATTTGAGTATACAAGGCTCCTGCACTTACACACTAATTTATCGGATGACAGAATGACCAAATTGATCGCAGCCTACACACGTCCGAACCGACTGTACTCGGCGATTATAGTGCCGCCCTGTTGTTTGTTTTATCTTCAGTTCACTGCGTTTTTGTTCTAAGAGATCCGGCCCGGTTTTTCATAAAAAATAATAACGGGGTTTACATTGGCTGTTTTAAAGGTAAGAAGGGAAAAATGCAGAAAGAAAGCTGTGAGCGAAGAAGTGGCCAATGCAAGGGAAGAAATACACCCATGTTCAGGCTGGGAGCTTATAATTTTCCTGATTATTTTAGAAGGGTGAATAATGCATTTCGAAGCTGCTGGACATCATAAAACGTTTGTTAAAGGAAAAATAATGCAGTCCTGAGAGAGGTGCTAAACTTCGAGGAGAGACTGTTAGCTGTTTTACGATTTCTCGCCACTGGCGGCAGACCTAAGATTCAGTACTCTCATACCGCTACAATTATTAACTAAAATTATTCGGGAAACGTACAACGAGATTTATAGCTGACAGAGGTAATAAATCATGATAAATTAAAATAAATAAAACAAAAGACGTTCACGAAAACGTTATTAATTTACTTACGGATGTAGTACAAAAGATGACCTGCAAATTTCAGAATCTCATTTCATATTTGAACAAGAAGGACTACACATGAGGGCGGCGCGCATCATCTAGTAAATACATCTGCTACATCTACATCCGTACAGATACATAAGAAATAAAACATTTTGTGACTGTTAAAATTGTTGGGTTGGGTTGGGTTGTTTGGGGGAAGAGACCAAACAGCGAAGTCATCGGTCTCATCGGATTAGCGAAGGACGGGGAAGGAAGTCGGCCATGCCCTTTCAAAGGAACCATCCCGGAATTTGCCTGGAGCGATTTAGTGAAATCACGGAAAACCTAAATCAGGATGGCCGGACGTGGGATTGAACCGTCGTCCTCCCGAATGCGAGTCCAGTGTGCTAACCCCTGCGCCAACTCGCTTGGCGTTAGAATTGTAATAAATAAATAAATAAAAATGAAAGATCCCACACTTTGGACTACAGGGAAATTAAAATGTAAAAACAGAAATAAAGAAGATAGACAGACTTAATCACGTGTTGCGCATAGAGAAACCACTATGGATTCGTTAGAAAATGAAAAAAGTGCATCATTTCTTGCATCTCTATTGTTATACTCCTCGCTCGATGTGTCGCGAAATCATATGCAGTCTTTGAATTTCACTAAAAACTTTGTCCTTAAAGTTTCGTCCGCCTCGGACGTCGAAATGTATATTACAACAGTATTTAATTCCGAGAGCTTTGTCAGAACAGGAGTTTTACTCATGCGATTGGCACGATCGTGCTATACACGACACAATTTCTTGGTTCGGTTGTCGACTGGTCGGACGCGCCCGACATCCCGACAATAAAAGTTCGTCGGTCGGTCAGTCAAAACACCGACACACTGCCAATTTGTCAGACGGTCAGTTGGTGGGGCGCCACAAGAGGCGCTGTTATCCAGTCACGTGATCTGCCTGACGGCTGCAACGGATGACACGAACAGCTGAGGGTTATTCGTCTTACTTGATTAGAGAGATAGAGATCGAAATATTACGGCGTTGTTTTGTTGGTGAGAGGAGTTTTGTTGTTGAGAGGAGTTTTGTTGTTGAGAGGAGTTTTGTTGTTGTTGCTGCGGTTGTTTTGAGTTTTGTTGCTGTTTTTTCTTGAGTTTTGTTGTTACTGTTTTGAGTTTTGTTACTGCTGTTGTTTGGGGGAGAGTTTTTATTGTTTGGAAGGGAGGAGAGTAGTTGCTGTTTGCGTGCGAGAGGAGGAGAGTTTTTGCTGTTTGCGTGCGAGAGGAGGAGAGTTTTTGGTGTTTGCGTGCGAGAGGAGGAGAGTTTTTGGTGTTTGCGTGCGAGAGGAAGAGGGTTTTTGGTGTTTGCGTGCGAGAGGAGGAGAGTGTTTGGTGTTTGCGTGCAAGAGCAGGAGAGTTTTTGGTGTTTGCGTGCGAGAGCAGGAGAGTTTTTGGTGTTTGCGTGCGAGAGGAGGAGACTTTTTGGTGTTTGCGTGCGAGAGGAGGAGACTTTTTGGTGTTTGCGTGCGAGAGGAGGAGACTTTTTGGTGTTTGCGTGCGAGAGGAGGAGACTTTTTGGTGTTTGCGTGCGAGAGGAGGAGTGTTTTCGGTGTTTGCGTGCGAGAGGAGGAGTGTTTTCGGTGTTTGCGTGCGAGAGGAGGAGAGTTTTCGCTGTTTGCGTGCGAGAGGAGGAGAGTTTTCGCTGTTTGCGTGCGAGAGGAGGAGAGTTTTCGCTGTTTGCGTGCGAGAGGAGGAGAGTTTTCGCTGTTTGCGTGCGAGAGGAGGAGAGTTTTCGCTGTTTGCGTGCGAGAGGAGGAGAGTTTTCGGTGTTTGCGTGCGAGAGGAGGAGAGTTTTCGCTGTTTGCGTGCGAGAGGAGGAGAGTTTTCGCTGTTTGCGTGCGAGAGGGGACGAGTTTTTGGTGTTTGCGAGAGGGGACGACTTTTGCATCAAGTTAACAGCCATGGTAAGTGAACTCTGATATTTCTGGTAAATTGTATTTTGCAGGGACGTTAAGTTTTAAGAAAATGACAGTGTTCCTGTTTTAGTTGATGTTCTTGTAAACATGTTATGCAGGTAAAAATAAAAATGGCCGATATTAAGGTATCTTTCACTCATTGAACCGGCCCTCTGATACAACTTGTCTAATAGCTTGCTCATTGTGAATATTTTTTTTACAGTAAACATCAGACATATTACATTATTATATTGCCTGTTTCGACTCAATAGATGGTTGATTTTTGTCAGCAGTGGCTGCGCTGTTTATTTTTGCATTACAGGTTTTCCTTCCATCATATGACTTCAGATTTCGTATCCATCCAACTCGAAAAGCTCTGGGTGAAGGGTGTTCGACCAATAACGGACGATTCTTTCCATTAATTTAGGAAGTTTTCTTGTTGGTATTTGGCAGTTGTTAGTGGTTGGTAGGTGTCGACATCAGTTTACCATTATTGGCTGGTCATATTTCTTCTACTATGTCTGGAGAGTTTTCGTTTGTTTTACTGTGGACTTCGTGTTAGATATGGTATGTGAAGGTTTACGTAATGGGTTTTTACGATTTCAATGTGTTTGTTTTCGTCACTATGGGCTTTCTTTTTTCTGCTATAATGACCAAGTGAAATGTGCGGTATCAGTTTTCAGAGATTTGTGTGAGTATCTGGTATCGAGGGTTTCGTTCAAGCAATACAGGTCAAGCGAAGTTACAATGCCACGGGTTTTGGTTTTGCGTATTTGGATTGTGCTTACTGTGCAGAACTTCGTGTGCTAAATTTTTTGGTTAATATTGGTCTGGAAAGGTGTTATTATTCTCAGTCAGAGAGAGAGAGAGAGAGAGAGAGAGAGAGAGAGAGAGAGAGAGAGAGAGAGAGAGAGAGAGAGAAGGGGGGGGGGGGGGTTGGCGGAAATACCACGCTTTACCTAGACGAAACACCAAAGTTACAGGGCCTCCGTGTAATACGAGACCTTCAATATTTTCTAGCTGTATTCGCGCAGACTAAAACAAAATGAGTAGAGCGTTTTTGTAGCGTATGTAATGCAGTTCAATGTTTTAACGGTATGCATTTGTAATAGTAGTCTGTTCTCGAGTTGTTACAGAAACGCGTACAAAAGTGGTCTCCAACTACACTAACTTCCTCACACTCTATCCTCCCCCACTGCTTTTCCTCCTATCAGAATTCTTAGTATGTTGCTCACGGCTCTCCCTTTTACCACTGCTCGACAATTTGAGACTAAACGAATTATTTCCTTTTTCGACCGGCTGCGTGGACTATTTAATCATAATTATTAAGTTATGTACTTGATGTAAGCACTTCCATTAAATTTACGAAGGTTTATAGAATTTCTTGGTGGTGTTCTGCAATACAATTGTTCAGTAATAATTAAATATGGCGATTAATAACACAGTGGTTGTGCAAGGAGTGTTAAAATTTGTTACGTAAAGGGTGCTTTAATCTGTCTGGTCGATATTTCTTCGTTCTCTCGGATGTTTTCTTTCTTCTTACGAGACGACTCTTCCTGTAGTTCTTCCCCTGATCTTCGATTGGGGTCTCGTTTGCCTGTCTTCCAGTACTTTGGTTTTTTAATTATCCTCTATAATTTGCAGTTCTTATGTCTTCCTAAATTTATGTGACGCATTTAATGTTGCTCTTACTATTCCACAGCTTTTCTATTACTCCTGTACTAATTCTTTTCTGTGGTGTTCTCATAAGATGTCCAAAGAACGATACGCGATACTTCCTGATGGTGTTAGTTATTAGTTCTGTTTTCTTGTGTATTGTTTACTTCGGAGTTACTATCCAATGATTTTATGTATGTCTATGTATATTCTCCGATGCCCATTTACTCAGATATTGTTGGTCTCCTAATTCTTCTTTCTGTCTTTGGTCCATTTCTGCTGTAGTAATTTTGAAGATTTTTCAGCTGCATATGTTATTTCTGGTCGTGTAACTGTTTCATAGTTTTTTTTAATTTAGCATCTATAGACACGCTTTTTAGTTGTTTAGTAATGTATTTTTCTTTCTTCAATTGCTGTATTTTGCCATTTTTAGTTCTCATTTAGATTGTTTGTTACGATTTCACCTAAATATTCAAATTTATTAACAGTTTTGGGTAAAAGCTACGTATTGGACCCCCCCCCCCCCCCCATCCGTTTTTCAATATGGCACAGATGTAGATATTAGTCTTCGCTACTAGGTAATTTGTTACCACGAACATACATTCTACTGTCACATTAGTTGGCTTTGCCACCTTGTAACATAAACTAGACAAAGGAATGTTCCACGAATCTTTGTCGCCACGGCCACAAATTCAAGGGGGAGAGGAGGTGTCCAATACGTAACTCAGTTTCGATTCCCTGTTATATTGTAATTTAATTTGCAAGTCGGATAAGACAACGTAATCTTGTTTTCCGAATGATATTTTAAGGTCAATTTCCTGTGCTGTTTCTTGTAGCGATTTAACTTGTATTATTTCCTGAGTATTGTTGGCTAGGTGAGCAAGAGCATCAGCAAATCCCAAGAAGTTGAAACTTCATTTGTCGCACACACAATTCTTATTTTCTTTTGATTATCTTCTTACCATTCGCTCATTACATATTCCAGTGCACAGTTGAAGAGTAGTAGTGTTAGCCTGTCACTTTGTCTGAAGCCAGTTTTTATATGGAATGCTTCAGAAGTCGCCCCTGTGAACTACTTTCGATGTGGTGTTGTGTAGAGTAAGTACTGTTACCATCATTAAGCTGGTCCCTTTTCCAAACGTCATTCGTTAGTTGAGTGATCAGTTAATATAAACAATACATACAGTAGTGATACACAATACATTCATCTTTACATATTACAATCGAGGGCCTTCAGCTTGGAATTCATTTAGTGCAAACAGGTATTTACTAGGAAAGCTAACCCCCTGTTTCACAAATTTTTAAAGTATGTGGCAGCTTGTTGAACCATACATACCTATTAAAATATGGACTATTCTTATATTTTTGTCCTCTGAATGATCTTGTTATCCCACTTCTAGTGTCGTAGTTGCGTGTATCACATTTGCTTGCTTTGTTTTTACTGTTCACAAAAACTATAGTAAGTTAATACAAATATAAGGAATATATTGTTAAATATTTGTCAGACAAGGATTTCACACGAGGACTCTCCGGACCTTAGTCTGTGCATTAACCTCATTGCCTTTATCTACAATACCAACAGTGTATTCAGCTGTTGTCCTGCCACGCGGGCGCACACTTCAGTATCGTGATTAACAAATTATCCCATGTTTAGGGATTGAGCCGGAACTGTTTTTGCCACTTCGCGTATCAGGTGGAACCTACCGCTTATTTTCTCGCACACAGAATAGATGTGGTTTACGTGACGAAAATTTTTGTCCAGAAGGACACAAAGAAATTTGTTACCTATTTCTTCCTATTTAATATCACATATATTATTTTATCCTCATTAGAGCAAATTGTTTTAATGTTAGTAACAGATTTACTGACTTGAGGATTTAGGCCTCAATGTAGGAAAATACGTGGTTACTTCTGTCACTCCTTCAGTTTCAAATGCCTCTAATCCCTCAGCTTTGCTGGTAAAATAGAAGGGTGGTGTTGTCTTCAGCATAGCTTACCAGATGAAGGTGGAGGAACTGTCGTAGTAGTAGTAGTAGTAGTAGTAGTAGTAATTCGGTGCACTGCTTGCTATAGTAAGTTAACAGTGACTGAATGTTGTATGCCTTAAATTTCATGAGCGACCCACGGCTGACTGTCAGAGGCTTTGGAAAGATGTAATATTATACCTCTTCTTTTCATTCCTTCATCCATTCTTTCCTAAAGCCATGCTGCATTTATTTATTTAAAATAACCATTTCAAAAACCATATTAAATCTAGGGGACAATGATACTGAGCCCTAGTTTGAAGCCTTTATTGTAGGTTACTTCGCTTCTTAGCACTGGTTTAACAGTGTTTTTTTTTTAGACTACTAAGATTTTCTCCTTAATACTACAGATTGAGGCAAGTTGTGGTTCCTTCTATGCACTTTCTTCAGGGCTCGACGTCACAGCTGAGTATTTGTTCTTTAATGTTAGGATTACCTTGCTTGTTTCATTTCCCATAACCTTCTCAGGTTGAAACTTCACGGTTTTGAGTGGTATGGTTTGGTATCTCAAGGTAGATGCCCATAACATTTTCTGCTGGTGATAAGAAATTCTTATCAAAAAGAATACATACTGCTTTTGATATTTTTACGATATTAGCGTACTGCACTTTGCACTAAACTTATCCCGTTTATCTGACGCTTCTGCGTGGGATAGTGTATCCAATCCCTCCTAGCTACCTTATTTTTAATGAAATTTGATCTTGCTGTTATTCAAAGCTCGTTTCTTTTCAACACTTTTTGTTGTTTTGTAAGAACTGTTATTTATTCTGTGTGTTGTGGAAGGTAGTTTGAGTAATGGGAAGTCCACGTTACTTAACCAGTGTCACCAGCAATTTCGAGAATTGTTGCGTGATGTATCCAGGTAGATCTAGAAGCTGTGAGACCCTGGTGTCAAAGGAAAGTATATTTTTACGGTTGTATGATCTTAATATAGCTGAGTTTCATGACAGCTAATTTGCTGAAGCTGACATCAATGTTTGTCTCAAAGTACATTGTCATTGGAACCAGTCTGCTTAATTTCGTCACTGAAACTGTAGAATCTTCACAAGGTCGGTCTTGCCACAGAATCGGTGGTTTCATGCCAAAGGGACAGATACTAATAAACAATTCGTAAAACGCTGGTTTCAGGTTGAAATGACTGGTCTTTGTCGCTATGCCAGCCAAAAGCACATTAAAATCCGTTAGCTCGCATTTCAAATAAAATTGCACATGACACTGTCAACGTTTTAAAATTAAATGACTCATTTCAGCGAATTCAACTGCACGAGTGTTTCGTCAGAGATATAAAAAGCTTAAACAAAAGAAATAAACCCTTGGCCAAAGGCTCATTACTACGCATGCCTGAACTAAGTTAGGCAGAAAATCTAATGATTAAAATGTTTGAGAGATATGCGAAGCTTCTAGACAAAATACTGTCTTTAACTACGGATGGAGGTACGACTACGTTGTAAAGAAAAAAATTCTCACGTCTTCTAATCATATACTGCATGTGGTAGAAACATTAATAAAGTTGCATCTTATTGTTTGGACGATCTGTTTGAAGTACGAACCAACGGATTTTAATGCGTTTTATGGTGGAACAGCGACAAAGACCCTTACAAGGGTTGCAATTAATCACTTGACATAAAGAATTGGCATCTGTGAAACCTGTAACGTCATTTAACGGTGATACCAAATTTAATTCATAATTTTACATTTTATGTGGAGTGTGCTGTCTAGTGATGCGTCTGTAGGTTGTGCCAGTTACCACCGCTTTCCCAAGTGACTTCGTAAATATGCGATTAGACGGAGCTTCCCTCACACAAATATGTGGAAGATATGTGACAACAGTTTCTCGCAGTCATGGCGGTTTGTAGAAGGTTTTACGTAGATTTCTGACTCTTATCTGTTCTTGAAGCTGCTGCAACTTTCGTCATGTGACAACCAGGTAGCTTGAAAATGAACAATGTGACAAAATTAGCTAATAGCGAAAAATCATGAAATAAGTGTTCGTTTCAAAATAAAAAATCGCATACGCAGGGCAATGACTTCCCTCAAGAAACTTGAACATGTTTCGAAATACTGAGGACAAACATTCAGCAGATTGCCTAAGAATCACGTAAAAATTTTATTGCGCTATACAGTACGTGGGTAAGTCCATAATTGTTTTGCATTAGTTTGCGGTTCTGTTATTGATTCTGTAGGAGGAGGGAAATGAAGCTCAGGAGGTAGTTAAAGATGAATTTTTGTTTTCCGCAGGGTATTTCAGAGGCAGCTGCACAGTAAACTACACTGAAAGCAGGCACGGGATTGGTAGTAAATACGCTCACACTCATTTTGCTCTCATTATGAGATTGACGAAGAACTAGGTAGTATGAGAAACCGAGCAAGTAGGTACAGACAAAACGAAAATCACAGTAGTATTTTGCCTTATTTCAGTCTCTCGAAAGCCTTTATTCCCAGAAACCTTGCAGTTCTTGGCTCGCTGAGATCTCCGTTCACTTTCAATTGCTGTAGTCCCTAAACCCGTCCCTCGCATATTTTCGCGATATAGGCGCGTTTTTTAGTTTCCCTCGTTGCAGTGGAAAAGCAATTTCCGTTATTGCATCCATCCCGCTTGAGATTTGGCACGAGATCTCTGTTTATGGAATCCACAGTCACGCATCCCATTACCCATACAAGAGGACACGTTTTGAACCAGTAAGAAGTTATGGACTGAACACTTAGTCAGGAATGTTTGATACTGTGTTTGGGTTAAAGTACAATGGCATTCTAAATACCCTAAAACTAGTAACTAAAATGCCGAAACTTTTTAGTAGAGCCGGCGGTTAAAAACACGCTCTGCGGCAGGTTGACGACTAATAGAGCCTAGATTCAGCAAGAAAGACTTAATTGCTCAAGTATCATCCCTGACTATAATTTATGAAACTGGAATGCTCCTACCAGGAAGTGGTGAGGCGTTCGACAGGAGAATAGTTCACTGTTTTAGCTTCTTAAACAAAGCACTGTTAGAAAATGCATCTGTCAGATACTCACACATTGCAACCATAGTCAACGCAAACATATAGTTTGCATCTGCCATTTCCAAAAGAACAGTTCTATGTCGCCGTTTACGTTTATAAAAAGGCTCCCACTATTAGTCGAGCTTGTTATCACGTGCTTTCCATGTAGCGCGTCGAGACGATGAGGGAAAATTCAGCTTCTCTCGAAATCTGCTGTGGCAATGACAAGGGTACCGCCCTGGCTCACCACGATTTCGTTCAGGTACATGATGTATGCAGGACTTGACTAGAAATTAAAGTGACGCAAGTGGGAACTCCAGATCAACAAACGTTCAGAAAAACAGTATTTTTGGTGCTGGTTGGACGATGCATGTCGTGCAGAACGGTAATCAGAAGGTCGTGGGGTTGAGTTCGTATGTGCAACAATTTTTCCTTCGAACTTTACGTCACTTGCACTGCAAATAAACCGAAGTATAGGTCAATATATTGCATTTGTTAATGTTTTCATAAAAGGCGTGTAAAGGGAAAGCAGAGGACAATGTGGTACTGCGAACAAATTTCCAGGTAAGGATTGTAAGACGTACACAAGAACTTCGTATAAAAAACTGAATACTTCATTACTGCACAGTTAGTAATTTACACTTGCTGTAGTGATACTCATCGTAAAAGCAAGGAGCACTAATTTTCTCAGTATCTTACACACGTTATGAACGCCTCTTTTTTATTGCACAACTTTACTTAAAATTTTCTATAGCGAAGCAAACTTGATTCACATTCGTGAAAGGTTCTCTCTATAGCACAGTTTGTTGCGTAACGCATCGTTTCGCCAAATAGTATAGCTGGTGACGCACAAAGATGCAGTTTTCTCGGAATGTGATTTATTTTTATCATTCTGTGAGGTATGAGCAGTTTTGTAGCTTTTTGATCAAATTCTTTTTCTTGCAATAAAAAGACGTCACAGAGTGGCAATAGCAAAGTGCATGTAATATTTTCTCAACGCTTGGCCTTTTTATTTCATGCCAAGACCTACGTACACCATAAATTTAGACGAAATCGGTGATGACGAGTAGGCGCTGTATCTTTGTGGCCAGTCTTCTGCGCTTTGTTGGATATGTAACAAACCACCATTCTCGATGAGAAAGAGCTGTCAGTAAGATTTAACTATTTGCAGAAATTCTATGTAGTGTAACTGCGTTTTCAGCAATCTGTTAGGCATGTGTAGCCGGAATTTCTTTGTATTTTGAGCATAGTTGAAAAAATAATGAACACGTATTACACGACAAAGCAAATACAGAACCAGAACTTCCAAAAATATCAATGGAAAAATTACCAATGTTGGAATTCATAATAAATAATGAGATTTCTTTTCCAGTCAGATTGTTTGCTTGGATGTTCACATCCCTACAGACCACCGTAGCTGCTTCTTTAATGATCCTGCCTATTCTGCAAACAGGGTCTCGAAAGGGATACTGTAGGTTGCAGCACGAATCACATGAAAAATGCTGATTGTTATCGGAACGCAGTACATTTAAATCTACCGTTTTTGTGAAATAAAATATTTTAAGGTAAGGTAGTCCAAGCTTTTACAGTGAAGCGGTAGGCAACAGTCACTGTGGTGCAATCTTACTGCTCGTCTCACTTTTGTCTCGTTATGGACAGAGTCTAGAAGAAACCGCACCTCGCCGCTCGTCAATCGGAGGAATGTCCCGGCTTCGTGCTCATCCTCAATCCGTAGTTCCCGAACTAGCGTATGGGCTGCGCCCTGTCCTGTTCATCCAGTTTCGCTCACAATCTTTCACGTGTACCGTGATGAGAAATATGAATCATCTATGTACACGTTGGTATCATTTCTAACTCTGACTAAAAAAATATACGTATACGTATTCTGTAAATTAACACGTCACGAAACCTTTTCCATCACCCTGGTTCCCAGAACTTCTAAAGATAGATGTTGAATGTGGATATTGTATCACAGACACAGTACTTTGACTGTTCAGAGATGTCACTAAACCCACGCAGAGATGTAAACAACCATTCAGGAGCAGCGCCTATTAAACGAGGGGGTCCGACAGTCGATCAGTTCCAGTCGTTCCACCAGGAAGCAGGTACAGGTCTTGTGTTTTCTGTAGTTCAACCATGCCTACACGGTCAATACTGGCGTTCCATCGCGTCTGCATTGTTACTTTACGCTAGGAAGGGCTCTCAACAAGGGAAGTGTCTGGGCGTCTCAGAGTGAACCAAAGCGATGTTCGGACATGGAGATACAGAGACAGGAACTGCCGATGGCACCCATCGCTCGCTTCCCCCCTCCCTCACCAATGGCTATTACTGCAGTGGATGACCGCTACCGACGGATTATGGCTCGAAGGAACACTGACAGCAACGCCACCATGTTAATAATGCTTTTGTGCAGCCACAAGACGTAGAGCTACAACTCAAACTGTGCCCAATAGGCTGCATGATGCGCAACTTCACTCCCGACTTCCAAGGCGAGGTCCATTTTTGCAAACACGACTCCATGCAGCGCGGTACAGATGGGCCCAACATGATGCCGAATGTACCGCTCAGGTTTGGCATCACGTTCTCTTCACCGATGGGTGTCGCATATGCCTTCGAGACAATCGTTGGAGACACGCTGTCCAGCAAGTGCAGCAAGGTGGGGCTTCCCTGCTTTTTTGGGGTGACATTATGTGGGGCCGACGAACACCGCTGGTGGTCATGGAAGGCGCCATAACGGCTATACGATACATGAATGCCATCCTCCGACCGATAGTGCAACCATATTGGCAGCGTATTGGCAAGGCATTTGTCTTCATGGAAGACGATTCGCGCCCCCATCGTGCACATCTTGTCAATGGCTTCCTTCAGGATAACGTCACTGGACTAGTGGCCAGCATGTTCTCCAGACAAGAACCCTATCGAAACTGCCTGGAATAGTTTGGAAAGGGTTGTTTAAGGACGACACCCACCAACTACTCTGAGGGATCTGCGCCGAATCTACTATTCACACAGACGTAGACAGCAAACAGTCTCCATCCCTGATTTGAAACGATCATTATAGTTGCAGCAGCTGCAGACGTTGTGTTTCGTGTGCAGAGGAACTGTCACAACATTGTGTTGGTGTCGATGAAAGGCCACTCTTGGATACCTGGAATTAAACAAGTAGACGGCCGTGCAAAGCAAGTATCTCTACAAGCAGCTCATGGAGCTAGTATATATATGATATCCATGCTCACGAAGCAGTTGTCTTTGGACTGGTAAGAGGAATGCTCACAGACATCTAAAATCGAAGGCGATCACTACACGTTATTTCGTCTGACATTTCCGAGAGTTCCAGAGCATCATACGAAACAAACATCAATGAGCTTCACAAAAATTTCAGTACGGCTGAAATTTCACCATCGGAAGTTCAAAACAAACACTTTCATCGACTCGACATAAGCGTCATCCAACCACATATTTATGCAATGTCTTCGGGGCACGTATCACATCAACGTCCTTAAAAGTAATCTTCGTGCTCTTTGTCGTGTATTCCCAAGCAGCCACCGACGCTTGTTGACACCGAACGCTGTAGCAGCATATACGCTACCATACGAATTCGACAACAGTGCCAACATCAGGACATAGCTCCCAGTTGCTAATTAATGCTTAATGTACTTACAATGCCAGAGGAAGACCAAAGCTCAATTGACAGGGTCTGCCACTCTGCAGAATATGGAATGTTCAGTCTCTAAATTTATGCCGCTGTGGACTTGCCTGTGTACTGGTGTATCAATGCGTGTGGCTGTAATGCACAACTTTAGTTCTTGTGAACTGTTCTGCTGTTCTGTTCTGTGTAGATGGAACTTACAGACCTGTACAAGCATTCGATTCTCTATCCGAAGCTTTTGAAACAATTCTCAGAGAACATACAAAGAAAATTTTTTTGTTAATTTAGATATATAGTCATCAATGTGGACTGACCTGGGAATATACCAATTGTGTACCAACGGCGAGTTATCATTTCTTGTTGTGTTACCAGTAGAATTTTTATAGTATACTAGCACTGTGTATCTTGTGTTCCATTTTCGTCCTGTTCACTCGTTTTCGTGTACTCTGATTGTAAATCTTGTTTTATGTCGGATCTGACCTTTCTTAATCCTATGTTACATCATACCAGGACAAGAATTCAAATAATGTCTTGCATGAACTGTCGAAACCAACTGTAATAACATTTCCTGTGTTTGGTTGGCTGTAAGTGCACGTTCCGAAAGCCAAGAAATTAAAAAAAAAATTTACGCCTCTTATAATTTCTGCTGTATTCATACACTTGCTGCAGGGACATGCAAGGATCAGGTAATGTGCTATCATTCGGCAATGCACTTCCACAAGCTGAACACTACTTCTGCTCTGCTGGTCATTCCTGAAAGAAGTATGGCACCTACCAAATGCCAAATCCAACGTTTAGGAATTTTATTGGGCCTTTAAGGATTCCATTTGTCAGCTTCGTACAACATGACTTTACGAAAGATCTTCGGCAAATTTATGGTGTAATGCAGGTGCAAGGGTGGCACACAATGCGAGAGTAGCCTGACCACAGTGTGTCTGGAAACCCAAGAGCGACCACCTGAGTCCCACCTATCAATCTCTATCCAGTTATGTCAAACGCACCCACTAACGGCTGATAAACATTCCTGTAAATGAAGACTCTATCTTCCAGGAAACACTGAGGACGCATTTTACATTAAAGACTGTGGAACACGAATATTGTACTCCAGGAATAGAAAAGCAGTTTCAAATTAAGACACTTGAATATGTCGTAAAAGCAGCTGGTACGAGGATTGGCGATACCAGTCCTAAGACATGACTGTACCAGTTTACAATTGGGTTACTGATCATCCATTGGGGTTTGGCTACAGACGATTCATACAGAAGTTCGACACACTTCTAGTCAACGATAAATTATGCCTCTAGGTACGAAACTCTTGCAACAATTGTGCAACGGCTCATGCAATTCATTAATATGATTTGAAATACCAATTAAATCTTTATGTAGATGCTTTATTGCGGTTCACAAGTAGAGTGAGCCAACTATAACTTCATAAATGCGATTCGTCTACAAGATTTGTAGGACGTGGAAAGTAATTTACAAAAAGCCCGGGATAAAAGAACAATTGGCAAGCTGGTGTATATGAAGAAAACATATGAAGAAAATTCAGGAAAATTCAGAAATCTAAAGAACCTATGCAAAATACATTTATGGCTCAGTACTGCAGTCCTTTCTAAGACTAAAGTCTTTAGGTGTAATACTTTATGTATCTGGACGCAGATGTACCAATCACATTCATGAAATTCGTGGATATCACTGGTTTGCCCTCATCTACGTACCTGTACGTAAACAAATCAAGTGGGTCTACAACATGCGCCATTTTTTTCTACCTGACACGAAATAACACCTGTGTCAGCGCTCCGATTACCTGGCCAGGCATAGCATAGCAGCGCTGTCTCCGTGTGTTGGGCCACAACAGGTATTCTCCACCGTTGTTGGGTGATAGCGGTAACAGGTTGGAAACTGCCTGCATCATCGCCTTCACACAGAAATGTTGCGAAGCCATACCGTAAAAATGCCACGTGTTGCATCCACACTGCTGCACTCTTACAGGGAACACTATTTCGGACACACACTGTCGTGAAATATGGGCCATGTAAACGTCCTTTGAATACCAAACGTTGCCCAGGGATTATCCTGATACAGCGTATCACGACAGTCACACGTCCGCAACGTTGTGCCCATTCGCTCTACAGAAACCGGCGCAAATGTTCCAAGAAACTGGATGTAAATGGGATTAAACGGCAAGTAAAAATAAACTATAATTGTTATATGCGCACAAGAGTAATACACACATCAAAGAAAGTTTTGCATCACCATAACCTGTACAGAAAATTTGAACAGAGATCAACCTAAGCATCTTTTCCGCCAGAATGAGATTTTCACTCTGCAGCGGAGTGTGCGCTGATAAGAAACTTCCTGGCAAATTAAAACTTTGTGCCATACCGAGACTCGAACTGGGGACCTTTGCCTTTCGCGGGCAGGTGCTCTACCGAATGAGCTACCTAAGCACGACTCACGTCCCGTTCTCACAGCTATACTTCTGCCAGTACCTCGTCTCCTACCTTCCAAACTTCACAGAAGCTCTCCTGCGACGGGGCGTGAGTCGTGCTTGGGTAGCTCAGTTGGTAGATGACCTACCCGTGAAAGGCAAGGGTCCCGAGTTTGAGTCTCGGTCCGGCACACAGTTTTAATCTGCCACGAAGTTTCTTTTCCGCCATTTATATTGCTCATGAATACGAAACATTTCAAGTTGTACCACCATACAGCGAGACCTTCAGAGGTAGTGGTCCAGATTGCTGTACACACTGGTACCTCTAATACCCAGTAGCAGTCATCATATGCATTGATGCATGCCTGTATTCCTCGTGGCATACTATCCACAAGTTCATCAATTCACTATTGATCCACACTGTTCCACTCCTCAACGGCTTATCATATATATACTATCTCCATGAGCAGCATGTAGAGATACTTGCTTTGCACGGCCGTCTACTTGTTTAATTCCAGGTATCCAAGAGTGGCCTTTCATCGATACCATCACAATGTTGTGACAGTTCCTCTGCACGCGAAACAACGTCTGCAACTGCTGCAACTATAATGATCGTTTCAAATCAGGGATGCAGACTGTTTGCTGTCTACGTCTGTGTGAATTGTAGGGCTTCCAAAATAGCATTCAGCTCGGCTGCCATAATCGTGTAGTGTGGACCCAGCTTGTGTAGGCTGTGTTGTTTGCTTTGGGATACCCAATAAGCACTAGCAGCGACTTCTTTAGACTTGGACCGCCGGCCGGTGTGACCGAGCAGTTCTAGACGCTTCAGTCTGGAACCGCCCGACCGCTACGGTCGCAGGTTCGAATCCTGCCTCGGGCATGGATGTGTGTGATATCCTTAGGTTAGTCATGTTTAAGTAGTTCTAATTTCTAGGGGACTGATGACCTCAGCTGTTAAGTCCCATAGCGCTCAAAACCATTTGAACCATTTTTAGACTTGGACCCATTCTATATACACCACGCACGCGTCGTGGTAGTGAGACAGGAATTCAATTGCCGTTGCATTTGATGGGTCCTGGTTTTGACATGTTGAACTGGACCTGACGTCAATCTGCAAAGTCGGCGTTAGTGCGGTAGAAGACAACTTTCCCATGCCTGGTAACTTAAACTGCGTAAGTTCAGGCGCGGCCGGTGGAAACTGATATTTATCCAACATCTTACACACACAAAATTTTTCGTCAAAGTGCTAATATTCGTCCAAACAGTCGCAGAGAAATATTCGCCGCAACCTTAACGGTGGTTCATTACTTTGAACCAGTAATGCGCTCGTAGGGTTTAACATAAACGCCCCATTAACTGTTCAAAAATGGGTCGAATGGCTCTGAGCACTATGGGACTTAACATCTGAGGTCATCAGTCCGCTAGACTTCGAACTACTTAAACCTAACTAATCTACGGACATCACACACATCCATGCCCGAGGCAGGCTTCGAACCTGCGACCGTACCAGCCGCGTGGCTACGGTCTGACGCCCCTAGAACCCCTCCTCCACCGCGGCCGGCTCCATTAACTGTACGCGAGGCTTTATACTCCACAGTGTCTAGTGTTTGGAGCGTGCTGTCTGATGCTCATTATGGCATCAAATCACTGTGCCCTTAGTAGGGAACCGCTATAAAGACGTTGCTCTCCACCGATCACAGGCCCACCATAGTCCAGTTGTAGGCGTTTTCACATCTGGTAATTACACGTCAGATACGAAGGGCCCATATAAACTTAACAACAATCATCCCAAGGTATTTAGTTGTTTTGGCTGCTGTTGCATCGTTAGGGGAAGTGGAATCCTAAGTCGAGTAAAAATCGAAAGAGACGACTATTGAAAGAGAGGACTTGCTATCATATTCCGAAGGCACTTCCTACAATTCACTCATGCAGACGTACTATCACAGCGTGCATTTTCAGATGTCAGGACTAAAGAGTACTGGCTTCAAAATATATGCATACGTCGTCTGCGTACTGTAATATTGTATGTCACTGGCAAAGAGGTCATGAAGGTCTGCTGTATAGAGACTGAATAAAAAGATGAGCTAAGACTCATCCCTGTGGGGAGTCCTCTGCTAGTTTGTTTGGATCCCAGAGTAATTCCGTGTTGCAGAATGATTGGCTTCCTGTGGCACAGGAAGCATACAACGTTGGGCACGAGTGGTTTTGATATCTGGAGTTTCTTCAGTTTTTTCCCAAAGATTGACTAGAACTCGTTGTATGTTCTAATGAAATCTATGAATGCGCAACTATCATATAATTCGACAGAGAGAAATTTAGCTGTATGTCAATAACCAACAGTGAAAGTGTCAGTTGTCTCTTTTGCTTTTCAAAATCAAAGTATTTTTTCCGGTAATAGCTTGTTTTTACACCGCCATTCTAAGCGCCGTATTAATCCTTTCCATTACCTTCGCCGAACACAGTAGTGTGCTGAAAAGCCGATATCACTCACGTTTATCAGATCTTTTTCCCGACTTGTGGATGGCGACGACACGACGTGTTTTCAGCGAGTCGATTTTGATCTTTTGTGTCCATAAAGAATTGCAAAATTTGAGTAGCAGCAGTTTCCCCTTGTGTGGGATGTGCCGTAACCTGGGTAGTCGGTATAATCCGGATCCGTATCAGGAGCAGTAACCATCCCTTGCGAGAGCGCAGTCTGGAGTTCCTCCAGCGAAAAGGGTTGTGTAATGCCGCTTCTCCTCTCTTCTTTCCACCTCGCCCCTTGTCTGTTACGCCAGGTGGAGCTATCATACACAAGAACGATTCTAAAAGTCGGATGTCTCTTGTCTGATGGGTTTTATTGTTCTGTATTACATTCCAGATCCAGGTTAATACAGTTTCTTCGCCGACTGGAGTGCAGAAATTGTCACGATTTTTAGTTTTTCCTACGTGAATATTTTCTTGGCTACAGCTTATGCTTCCTCAATGGCAAGAAAGCTTGTGTCATTAGAGATACTTCTGTATTTTCTTAATGTCTCCTTGCGTTCCTAGAGGACTGCGTCACATTCTGAACCCCACAATCAGGGTGATTGGCGAGTAGTTGTCCGCATATGTAGCTTTTCAGGTGTTGAGACTACCGCTGCTTCATCGATAAGCGACACCAACACGTCATAGACTCTTTCATGATTCTCAGTATAGGCTATAGATTAGTTTTTCTTCCAGTAGTATTTCGAATAGGTTCCAGTTCGCTTTGTTTGTGTTAAATTTCCGTCTGATTGCGCGGTTGACAGTCTGCATAAATTGTACGTTTTTCATAATTTGAGTTGGCAATGGATCCGAACCGAAAGTATCCGCTATTACTTTCCATGTTGTTCTGGTACAGAGTGCAGTTGATGCTATGCTAAAACCCACTGCCGTCAGAGCTTCATTTGGTCGGACTACTCGTGTGGATGAGCCGCCATTTAGTACTGTAAGGTTTTCCCAATCTAGTACATCCACTAGCATTTTTCCCCCATTGTGTTGGCATTTCTGCAGCCCCCACAGTGCATGGTGCTCGTTAGTCTCCTAGGAGCAGAAGGCGTTTTTCGAGCGAGGCAGTGATTGTTGTTAACTGCTGTCTGGAAAGGCTTTCATTAGGTGCTTTGTGTACTGAGATCAAATTCAGAGGGAGGTCGTTGATCCGCAGACGGATACCCATCCTTTGCCATGGGTCATGCTGAGTGCCCATACTGACAGCGGAAAGGTGGCTGCCTTGTTTTACCAGCAACGCTGCATTGTCGTAGCCATTGTCTCTATCCTCTCTAATGACAGAGTAGCCCTGGCGTGCGAACGATGCGTTCCGTTTTAACCGTGTTTCGATAATGGTACAAATGTCTAATACAGTGTCGAATAGAAAATGTCGAAGGCCATGTTTGTTTGCCTTGAGCGATCTTGCGAGACGAAATTTACATCAACGTCTCTTGTACATTTTGAAGTACACAACTAAGCCAGTGCATGATAACCATCCTGTCAGCGAAGATAAAAAAAACATCGAAATTGGAAATTCTTCGTGTAGCCGCAAATCTTTGTTCAGTGGTAGCACGTTGTAAAAGATTACACAGGCCAACGAAAAATTTTTTAAAAAGTTTCTTTCTTTGAGAGCTGATCTTTACACAAGATTTTTATGAGCTGAATTCAAATCTAGCCTTAGTTTTTTGTGTCAGCCATAGTTTTCGAGCAGTATGCTTTTTACTATGTAGTATAAAAATAGTATTCTATACGGTGACGGGGATATTAATGAAACGCTTTGCTACAACATAAGCATGGTTTATATTTACAGTAAGCTACTTAAAACAATGATACGTGTTAATAGAAGTTTCACTTGTCAGCTGGAATTGGTTTGTATTTTCTTTCTCTTTTTTCTTTGAAGCTTCTTGTGTAGCATTTTCTGCGATGAGTCGCTTGCTGAACTTCTCGGTGAAGTGACACAGTAGTCCCCCCATAATGTTGGCCTTGGTAGCGTTTTCCCATCACTTTAATGTCCTGGTGAAAACGCTATCGTTGCTCCTCACTAACATCTCCAATATTGTCCGGGAAGTATTCAAGGTGACTGTTCAAAAAGTGAATTTTCAGGCTCATTAAAGATCCTAAAGTTTTAGACCTCTTTAACATTGTAGCTATAATAGAAACATATTCTGGAACTTTTCATGTCCTAAGAACTTTGTAACGACTTGCTTGAATGATACCCATGCTTCTTTCTCATTTAAGGTCATTGTGGATTCAAAGTTAACATCAGACATCAATTTTCTAATGTCAGGTCCGACAAAGACTTCTTCTTTCAGTTTAGCTTCTGAAAGGTGTGGAAACTTTTGGCAGAGATACTTAAAACATGGTCCATCTTTAGGCAAAGCCTTTACAAACTGTTTCATTAGGCCCAACTTTATATGTAAAGGTGGAAGGAGAACTATGGATCTAAAAGATTTTTGCGTAGAATGTCCTTCTCACCAGGTTTTACAGACTCCTTCACAGGCCAGTTCTTTCGGCACCAGTGTTGATCCCTAACCCTACTATCTCATTCACACAAGAAACATGTAAATTTGGTAAAGCCACCTTGCTGACTAAGGGGCATGAATGTTACTTCGCCACATATCATCCAACCACGAGCAGAATAGCCTATTTTATTTAGCACTATTTCTAGGTTTTCGTAGCTTTCTTTCATATGCACAAAATATCAAACAGGTATAAAACAGCCTCCAGTCTTCCTTTTTGTATTCAATACCAAACTCATTCATTAGACTGGGAATGTCTGAGCAGTACACTAAATCACGTTCTTGTGAAAAAAAAATTGGGAAATTGCTGCTCTTTCTTTCTATAAATGTATATGCTAGTTCCATCTGCCAATAAGTTCTTTTATTTAATCTAGAGCCCAACAATTCGGCTTTTTCTTTCGTTAAGCCCAGATCCCTGACCCCATGAACCATGGACCTTGCCATTGGTGGGGGGCTTGCGTGCCTCAGCGATACAGATAGCCGTACCGTAGGTGCAACCACAACGGAGGGGTATCTGTTGAGAGGCCAGACAAACGTGTGGTTCCTGAAGAGGGGCAGCAGCCTTTTCAGTAGTTGCAAGGGCAACAGTCTGGATGATTGACTGATCTGGCCTTGTAACAATAACCAAAACGGCCTTGCTGTGCTGGTACTGCGAACGGCTGAAAGCAAGGGGAAACTACAGCCGTAATTTTTCCCGAGGGCATGCAGCTTTACTGTATGATTACATGATGATGGCGTCCTCTTGGGTAAAATATTCCGGAGGTAAAATAGTCCCCTATTCGGATCTCCGGGCGGGGACTACTCAAGAGGATGTCGTTATCAGGAGAAAGAAACCTGGCGTTCTACGGGTCGGAGCGTGGAATGTCAGATCCCTTAATCGGGCAGGTAGGTTAGAAAATTTAAAAAGGGAAATGGATAGGTTGAAGTTAGATATAGTGGGAATTAGTGAAGTTAGGTGGCAGGAGGAACAAGACTTCTGGTCAGGTGACTACAGGGTTATAAACACAAAATCAAATAGGGGTAATGCAGGAGTAGGTTTAATAATGAATAGGAAAATAGGAATGCGGGTAAGCTACTACAAACAGCATAGTGAACGCATTATTGTGGCCAAGATAGATACGAAGCCCACACCTACTACAGTAGTACAAGTTTATATGCCAACTAGCTCTGCAGATGACGAAGAAATTGAAGAAATGTATGATGAAATAAAAGAAATTATTCAGATTGTGAAGCGAGACGAAAATTTAATAGTCATGGGTGACTGGAATTCGAGTGTAGGAAAAGGGAGAGAAGGAAACATAGTAGGTGAATATGGATTGGGGGACAGAAATGAAAGGGGAAGCCGCCTGGTAGAATTTTGCACAGAGCACAACATAATCATAACTAACACTTGGTTTAAGAATCATGAAAGAAAGTTGTATACATGGAAGAACCCTGGAGATACTAAAAGGAATCAGATAGATTATACACTCCTGGAAATTGAAATAAGAACACCGTGAATTCATTGTTCCAGGAAGGGGAAACTTTATTGACACATTCCTGGGGTCAGATACATCACATTATCACACTGACAGAACCACAGGCACATAGACACAGGCAACAGAGCATGCACAATGTCGGCACTAGTACAGTGTATATCCACCTTTCGCAGCAATGCAGGCTGCTATTGTCCCATGGAGACGATCGTAGAGATGCTGGATGTAGTCCTGTGGAACGGCTTGCCATGCCATTTCCACCTGGCGCCTCAGTTGGACCAGCGTTCGTGCTGGACGTGCAGACCGCGTCAGACGACGCTTCATCCAGTCCCAAACATGCTCAATGGGGAACAGATCCGGAGATCTTGCTGGCCAGGGTAGTTGACTTACACCTTCTAGAGCACGTTTGGTGGCACGGGATACATGCGGACGTGCATTGTCCTGTTGGAACAGCAAGTTCCCTTGCCGGTCTAGGAATGGTAGAACGATGGGTTCGATGACGGTTTGGATGTACCGTGCACTATTCAGTGTCCTCTCGACGATCACCAGTGGTGTACGGCCAGTGTAGGAGATCGCTCCCCACACCATGATGCCGGGTGTTGGCCCTGTGTGCCTCGGTCGTATGCAGTCCTGATTGTGGCGCTCACCTGCACGGCGCCAAATACGCATACGACCATCATTGGCACCAAGGCAGAAGCGACTCTCATCGCTAAAGACGACACGTCTCCATTCGTCCCTCCATTCACTGGAGGCGGGCTGCACGATGTTGGGGCGTGAGCGGAAGACGGCCTAACGATGTGCGGGACCGTAGCCCAGCTTCATGGAGACGGTTGCGAATGGTCCTCGCCGATACCCCAGGAGCAACAGTGTCCCTAATTTGCTGGGAAGTGGCGGTGCGGTCCCCTACGGCACTGCGTAGGATCCTACGGTCTTGGCGTGCATCCGTGCGTCCCTGCGGTCCGGTCCCAGGTCGACGAGCACGTGCACCTTCCGCCGACCACTGGCGACAACATCGATGTACTGTGGAGACCTCACGCCCCACGTGTTGAGCAATTCGGCGGTACGTCCACCCGGCCTCCCGCATGCCCACTATACGCCCTCGCTCAAAGTCCGTCAACTGCACATACGGTTCACGTCCACGCTGTCGCGGCATGCTACCAGTGTTAAAGACTGCGATGGAGCTCCGTATGCCACGACAAACTGGCTGACACTGACGGCGGCGGTGCACAAATGCTGCGCAGCTAGCGCCATTCGACGGCCAACGCCGCGCTTCCTGGTGTGTCCGCTGTGCCGTGCGTGTGATCATTGCTTGTACAGCCCTCTCGCAGTATCCGGAGCAAGTATGGTGGATCTGGCACACCGGTGTCAATGTGTTCTTTTTTCCATTTCCAGGAGTGTATAATGGTAAGTCAGAGATTTAGGAACCAGGTTTTAAATTGTAAGACATTTCCAGGGGCAGATGTGGACTCTGACCACAATCTATTGGTTATGATCTGTAGATTAAAACTGAAGAAACTGCGAAAAGGTGGGAATTTAAGGAGATGGGATCTGGATAAACTAAAAGAACCAGAGGTTGTACAGAGATTCAGGGAGAGCATAAGGGAGCAATTGACAGGAATGGGGGAAATAAATACAGTAGAAGAAGAATGGGTAGCTTTGAGGGATGAAGTAGTGAAGGCAGCAGAGGATCAAGTAGGTAAAAAGACGAGGGCTAGTAGAAATCCTTGGGTAACAGAAGAAATATTGAATTTAATTGATGAAAGGAGAAAATATAAAAATGCAGTAAGTGAAACAGGCAAAAAGGAATACAAACGTCTCAAAAATGAGATCGACAGGAAGTGCAAAATGGCTAAGCAGGGATGGCTAGAGGACAAATGTAAGGATGTAGAGGCCTATCTCACTAGGGGTAAGATAGATACCGCCTACAGGAAAATTAAAGAGACCTTTCGAGATAAGAGAACGACTTGTATGAATATCAAGAGCTCAGATGGAAACTCAGTTCTAAGCAAAGAAGGGAAAGCAGAAAGGTGGAAGGAGTATATAGAGGGTCTATACAAGGGCAATGTACTTAAGGACAATACTATGGAAATGGAAGAGGATGTAGATGAAGATGAAATGGGAGATACGATACTGCGTGAAGAGTTTGACAGAGCACTGAAAGACCTGAGTCGAAACAAGGCCCCCGGAGTAGACAATATTCCATTGGAACTACTGACGGCCTTGGGAGAGCCAGTCCTGACAAAACTCTACCATCTGGTGAGCAAGGTGTATGAAACAGGTGAAATACCCTCAGACTTCAAGAAGAATATAATAATTCCAATCCCAAAGAAAGCAGGTGTTGACAGATGTGAAAATTACCGAACTATCAGCTTAATAAGTCACAGCTGCAAAATACTAACACGAATTCTTTACAGACGAATGGAAAAACTAGTAGAAGCCAACCTCGGCGAAGATCAGTTTGGATTCCGTAGAAACACTGGAACACGTGAGGCAATACTAACCTTACGACTTATCTTAGAAGAAAGATTAAGGAAAGGCAAACCTACTTTTCTAGCATTTGTAGACTTAGAGAAAGCTTTTGACAATGTTGACAGGAGTACTGTCTTTCAAATTCTAAAGGTGGCCGGGGTAAAATACAGGGAGCGAAAGGCTATTTACAATTTGTACAGAAACCAGATGGCAGTTACAAGAGTCGAGGGACATGAAAGGGAAGCAGTGGTTGGGAAGGGAGTAAGACAGGGTTGTAGCCTGTCCCCGATGTTGTTCAATCTGTATATTGAGCAAGCAGTAAAGGAAACAAAAGAAAAATTCGGAGTAGGTATTAAAATTCATGGAGAAGAAATAAAAACTTTGAGGTTCGCCGATGACATTGTAATTCTGTCAGAGACAGCAAAGGACTTGGAAGAGCAGTTGAATGGACAGTGTCTTGAAAGGAGTATATAAGATGAACATCAACAAAAGCAAAACAAGGATAATGGAATGTAGTCTAATTAAGTCGGGTGATGCTGAGGGAATTAGATTAGGAAATGAGGCACTTAAAGTAGTAAAGGAGTTTTGCTATTTAGGGAGCAAAATAACTGATGATGGTCGAAGTAGAGAGGATATAAAATGTAGGCTGGCAATGGCAAGGAAAGCGTTTCTGAAGAAGAGAAATTTGTTAACATCCAGTATTGATTTAAGTGTCAGGAAGTCATTTCTGAAAGTATTCGTATGGAGTGTAGCCATGTATGGAAGTGAAACATAGACGATAGATAGTTTGGACAAGAAGAGAATAGAAGCTTTCGAAATGTGGTGCTACAGAAGAATGCTGAAGATTAGATGGGTAGATCACATAACTAATGAGGAAGTATTGAATAGGATTGGGGAGAAGAGAAGTTTGTGGCACAACTTGACCAGATGAAGGGATCGGTTGGTAGGACATGTTCTAAGGCATCAAGGGATCACCAATTTAGTATTGAAGGGCAGCGTGGAGGGTAAAAATCGTAGGGGGAGACCAAGAGATGAATACACTAAGCAGATTCAGAAGGATGTAGGTTGCAGTAGGTACTCGGAGATGAAAAAGCTTGCACAGGATAGAGTAGCATGGAGAGCTGCATCAAACCAGTCTCTGGACTGAAGACCACAACAACAACAACAAGCCCAGATCCCTAACCAAATCGTTAATCTCTAGACTTTGTGTATTACTGTGGAATTAATCATAATCTGGTTCATGTAAATCAGATTGTACATCAGAAAATACTTATGTTGGAATAGAATTTAAATCTGGTGGTTCAGGAACCGGCAAATCGACAAAATGCCCTACTGGTCGGATGGCGGACGGAAGGTTAGGGTAGCTTATAACCTTGTTTTTCGAATTATGACCAGTAATATCAACACTACAAAAGTAGCAGTTATCGGAATGATTTCTTGGCTCCCTCGATATCATAGAAAGAATAAATCTAAAGGCTTTTCTCTCCTTTTTGGACCACTTTCTCAGATCTTCAAAACCGCACGCATGCACGCCCCGCCAAGATTTGTTTTGATCACAAAGTTTAGATCCAGAGTATAACAGATAAACATTTTCAGTCTTTGGTGTTTTTAAATCACAAATTCGACACGAATATAACAAACTGTCGACAGAGTTTTTACAACCACGATTAGACATTGTACTGAGCACATGTACAGGAAACGGGAAAGTTGAGTTCGGTTGACAGTTAACAAAACATCATCTGTTAACATAAAAACAGAATCGACGGTTTTTTGTCATCAAATGTTTTTCACCAGTGTTACCAACATCATATACATTCATTATACCTCATTTTAAAATTATTTTAACTATATAATAGCTGTTAAATTCTTTAAAAATCGCTTAAAATAATAAATTTAACAGAAAAATGATTATTCCTTGGGATTCACAAAAGATCAATGGCCATCACCTTACCAACTGACCAAATGGTCTTTGACTTCTGTGGTGCACTTTCAGCAGCCTTTTTCATTGTTTTGACTGCTGTTTCGACTCTGGAGTATAAAGGTCTGATCGTTTCAGGTTTGATCAATAGTCACAAGTCGGCGTAAAAAGTCTAGCGGATTCTGATCAAACATCGCCAGACATTATGTTGAAATGCTGTGCCGGATGTGCTTTTGGTCAACAGTGAGCAATCGAGACACCCATCTCGTACAGTTTCTTCGTAGTCAACTCTCACTGCAGAATACAATGCACTCGCTCAGTTCAGACGTCTACAGTCTCAGCAATCTCAGGAATTTTAATTCGACTGTCTTGCATTAATGTATCGCGGACTTGTCAGCGGTTTACTCTGTGGTGACCTCAGTTTGCTGATGGAGCGCACTTCGTCTTCGGTACTTGTACGACCGCGTTTAAATTAATTAATTAATCCAAAATAAATCGTTTTATATGATAGTGGATGCATTCTTGATATTCTTCGTACGGTTCTTGGAATAATAAAGCGTACCGACAGTGAAGGCGTAACAAAAGTTTTCACTTCTTTACGCTGTTTGCTAAATCTCAATTTTTGTTGTTTCTTTGTCCGAAGGATTTGTAATTTTTCAAATGACGCGATCTGACGGTAATAAAATCTTATCAGGGGACCGCCCTACTCATCACAGATTCCGTCCAAATTTATGGTATATACAGTGCTTCACAATGAAAGAAGGAAAGAGGAGCTCCCAGTGGACAAGCGTTTAGAAAAAATAGCATTTTTAGCGCAGGTCGGCGGATGCATGGGCCGTCTGCAACGATTGGCATAGCGGAAGGGATACACAACGGTGATCAGAGGGTCGCAGGGTCGAGTCTCTGTGTGAAAACTATGTCTTCCTTTCCAGTGTTTTACGCAAGTGGCACTGCAAAGCAACCGAAATAATGCACAATGAATAACGTTTATTAATATTCTCATGGAAGGCATGAAAAGGAAAGACAAAAGAAAATTTGATACTGCAAATAAGTTTCCGAGAAAGGACTGTAATTGAAATGTACAGGACTTGGCATTCCATTAGTTTCATTCTGGCGTTTAATAGTGCTCAGCAGCTAAACGCAAACACTATGGTCCCAGTGAACTAAAATCGACCAATCCAGAGTGAAAAAGAAATCATAGACTGAGAAGACATCATCACAGTAAATTTTTTTCAACAACACCGGCGCTTATGACCTCAGTTGCTTCTGTGCACTCTAACAAATCCAAAAACAAAATTCCACATCACCAACTATCCTCATCAAAATTGGGCGAAATAATGGGTATCACTTTGTTTACATTTATCGTACAGTTTGTAAACAAAGTTAGTTTCTCTATAGAAACTTCAAGGCAACCAAGTCGCCCAAGTCGAAAGAATGTGGCGTGTACGACACGTGCAAGATGCAGAGACAATTACTGCGTCCCTCTTTTCACTTCGAATATTACCACAGCACGTGTAAATGAACTATAAAATAAAATAAGTATCCAATTGCATATACCTCCCCGGAAATTTATTTCCTATTCCTAATTTTCCTTTGCCCTGCCTTTTCATACCGTTACCAAAATATTAATACTCGTAAATATGATGTATTGAGAATTATTTCAGCCTATCTGCAAAATATAAAAAAATGCTGCGAAGGGATCAGACAACCTTCGAACCACCGCTCTGTACTAGATCTGCTGCCTCGTAACTGAGCTAACATAAATAGTTAATGACTCGTCCGACCAGCGCAAAAATACTTACTTTTTTCCAAGCGCATTGCCATATTTATTCTTAAGCACTGAATGTTTAGAGAGTTCTGATAATGTATCTTCTTCTTTCGAAGAACTAGACCCCTTTATGAGGTTTGATAAAAAAATAACGAACTTTCTGATTTCGCCGGCTTTATGGATTCGGTTTTCAAACTCTTTCATCTTGTTGTTACACATGCTTCTTATGTATGTCCGTATTTTCAGCTGTTCTGAATATTTTGTTTGGCAATCGAAAAGGTTAAAAGTGTTGTAGAATGCTGGGGAATTTTTACTTTTCAAGATGATGTATCAAAGAATTTGAATTAAATTTTGCTTGAAAAGAGGAATAACGTGCAGCACCGCAATCGAAACGTTGGCTGCGGATCTTCTATAAATAAGACAAGTGTGTACGGTGGTATAAGCGTTCCAAAGGGCTTGGAGGAGACATTGAAGACGAATACCGTTCTGCACTACCTAGCACATATATTGGACATGTGGAAGAAGCAAAGAAAACGGTTCTGGAAAACCGCCGAATTACCAACAGAGAGGTTTCTGACGACGTCGGCATATCGTTCGGCTCATGCCAAGTATTATTGATTCCGGATATTTTGAGCTTGAAACGTCTAGCAGGAAAGTTTTTCCAAAATTGTTGAACTTCCGCCAAAAGCAACGTCACTTAGACGTCGCTCAGAAATTGGTGAATGAAGTCAGCGATACATAACTTCTAAATAAAGATTAACAGGTAACAAATGATGGGTATAGGAGCTAAACTGTCATGTTTTTTTGCCAAAAACATCACGTATTCCTTACTGACCGTACGACTCATGATGCACTACCCCATTATAATCGAAGAAATCAGTGGAAACTGCCTGAAGAACAAACACCGAAAAAATTCGACAATAGCGATCAGATGTGAGGTTTCTTCTCACTGAGTTCTTCGATTACAATGAGATAGCGCATCAAGAGTCGTACGGTCAGTAAGGAATACGTGATGTTTTTGGCAAAAAAAGAGATCATTTACGTGGCCCCAGCCAACGTTTTCGCCGGGCATGCCCCCCCCCCCCCCCCCCTGGCCCTCAAGACTTCTACGACGTTTTGCCACCACTGATGAGGTAGAAACAAAATCGTTGTCGGAGTTGAACGGCATAACGAAAAGCGGGTTGCAGAAGTGCTTCCAAGTTCGGTAAAAGGGCTGGCGCATGAAGGGGAGTAATCTGAAGGGCACAAGGTTGTGTTGATTAACAACAGTTTTTTCAAGCGAACCAAAAATTACCGTTACTTTTTGACCACACGTCGTACAAGCGAATGGTACGGTGTTCCGCACCTGCGATATGCTAAGTTCTGGTTAGGTCGATCTTCCCTTGTTCACGATTCGTTGGAAATTCAGTAAATTATAGAAGAGGCCTACAATCATTCACTTTCGAATTATAACGTACAATGAGTTAATTAGCGCCTTGGTATTTTTAAGAGAATCTTGCCAATGCGAGACTTTTTTACTCCAGATAGATGGAGCGAATTACGGAAAAATTTCGAAGTTGTCACTGGTTCAACATTATCGTAAGCAAACATTCGGTCACTTAAAACAACGAGAAATTCTGTGCTGAACCTGGAGCTCCTTCAGCGATGCGCGCCCTGCCGGTAGTCGTGTGGTCGTCTGACCACCTTGACCTCAGCACCCGCGAGTGCCCGAGTAGTGGGCAGCAGCAGCGGGAGCCCACACAGCCCTCGCTCCTGTCTTCTGCGGCAGATCAGTGCGACCAGCATTTTGAGACACTGCGGCAGCGGGAGGCAGTCTGCTTCCCTGTCAGCAACGTGGTAGGCTGCGAGCGCAGTCAAGCTCCAGCGTGCGCGATGCTGACCTGCGCACGGTGAATCTTGTCAGCATCGCCACTTGGTGTTGGCCAGCCTTCGTGATCGCACGTGTTGCGAATGTTCTCCGTGTAAATTTGACAAGATTCAACATGAGCGAGTGTTTGCGCCGGATAATTATGCCTACCATTTGTAAACTGACCGGCTGACTGCTTGTAATGCCATTTGGTTGAGACAACATAGCTATGTTTGTTGTGTGCATCTAGATGGTGAGAAACTGGTGGAAGACACATGTGCTGGTTCTCTAGTCATAAGTGTTAAAACCTTAGTTGACTTCGTAAAGTGCAAAGATGATCTGGAATCTGTTAAATCACTGACATAGGTATTCGTTAAAAAATAAGAGTGGAACTACCAGTTTACTCTAGTTTAGAGTTTACATGTAAAGATCTTCGCAGATGAGGTAAGTTTCTAGTTACTCAGTGGTTTGCAGCGCGTCCCACATAACGAACTTTGTTATGTTACGGTTTCTGCAAATATAATTTAAACTCTCTATCTTCGATATTACACTGTGCAAGCGATCTGTAGCAAAGTGCTATGTGGTCGGTATCGAGAACAGTCGGATAAATGGTATACTCTTGCAAACTTCGTGAAAATACATGACATTCCGGAAATTTATCGTATGCTTCTCGATGGTTTCAGCACAAAAGTGTCACAAGTACGTAGTTTTTTCTTTTTTGTGTAAAATCGTATTTTGCAGCTGATATCGGTTTCGAGATGGGTGAATTAATTCGGGAATGACGAAGCATTTCTCATCGACAGTGTTCAGAAATTAAATGTTCTTGTAATCCGAGAGTTCAGAGATGATCGCACGCAACTCGTTCAGAAACCACGGGAGCAAGCCGGCCAGATCTGAAACAGTACCGTCAGCGGACGTCTTTGTGCCAGGGAAACCAGCCCTGCCTGTGTACACGATGTACACCTGTTCAGAGAGCGACCGCTGTCCGTGGAAGATGCTGGCACCAGGTCAGTGTGTGTGCGTGCGGGGGGGGGGGGGGGGGCGGTTGACTCGTGTTCATTGGCCGGCCGCTCCGCTGTGGACGACCGACCGACCTCGTGCTGAGACTACTAAATACGGTGCCTGTGGTTTTCTTCCGATCTGTCTTCGCGGTACGTGTGTGTCTGGTGGTAGGTAGTTCTGTGCAGGATGCTCAAAAGACCGCTACGGTCGCAGGTTCGAATCCTGCCTCGGGCATGGGTGTTTGTGATGTCCTTAGGTTAGTTAGGTTTAACTAGTTCTAAGTTCTAGGGGACTAATGACCTCAGCAGTTGAGTCCCATAGTGCTCAGAGCCATTTGAACCATTTTTTTAGGATGCTCAAATGATGGTGTCTGGCGCAGGACACGATTTAATACAACGGTATGGTGTGGTGGTACAGTCGCTTGTGGTGATATAGCCTGGTTGCATCTACATCTACATCCATGCTCCGCAAGCCACCTGACAGCGTGTGGCGGTGGGTACCCTGAGTACCTCTATCGGTTCTCCCTTCTATTCCAGTCTCGTATTGTTCGTGGAACGAAAGATTGTCGGTATGCCTCTGTGTGGGCTCTAATCTCTCCTATTTTATCCTCGTGGTCTCTTCGCGAGATATACGTAGGAGGGAGCAATATACTGCTTGACTCCTCGGTGAAGGTATGTTCTCGAAACTACAACAAAACCCGTCTTCCACTGCAGTTTATCGATCATCTCTGTAACGCTTTCCCGATTACTAAATGATCCTGTAACGAAGCGCGTTGCTCTCCGTTCGATCTTCTCTCTCTCTCTCTCTCTCTCTCTCTCTCTCTCTCTCTCTCTCTCTCTCTCCTGTCAACCCTGTCTCGAACGGAGCCCACCCTGGTGAGCAATATTCGAGCAGTGGGCGAACAAGTGTACTGTAACCTACTTCCTTCGTTTACAGATTGCATTTCCTTAGGATTCTTCCAATGAATCTGTCTGGCATCTGCTTTACCGACGATTAATTTTATATGGTCATTCCATTTTAAATCACTCCTAATGCCTACTCCCAGATGCGACTGGATGCAAACGACTCCAGTAATATACTATGCCACCCGATCAGAGAAAGTGCATTTGCGCTAGGTGTTGCAGGTGTTTCACATTTACGAGCAATTTTAGAAGTGATGTCATGATCGCATGGGTAGAATTGACATAAAATCGATAGAATTACGAAAATGACGGAAAATACATATAAATTGAGGAAAAATACACTGAAATGTGGGGAAATTGACGAAGTACTTCCGTGTCTTTTGGCTGGTGCAGAACAATTCTTGTATGTAGGAACGAGTATGTGACAGCAAGAGGAATCGAAGATACGTTGACATGGAAGCACCAGGAACTAGGGAACAGTCACTTCTTTTTCTGTGGAGGCATCTTTCTAATGTATGTATACTGAAGTAACAGTGATACACCCGAGCTGACCGCTGTATTTGACGCTTTCCAAGAAAACACCATCTGCCTCTAAACTTACATGCATCTGCTTTAAGGGATAACAAAGTGGATGGGTGATTAATTGAGATGGAGCTGTAACGAGGTATGATTTAATGGCTGACTGATGATGCATTCTAGAGGGGGGGGGGGTAGAGATGCTGCTGCAGGTCAGTTGATCATTTTTTTCAGTTGTTCTGTCAGGATGCATCAGTTGTGTGACGTAGAGCACTGTCTACTTGCGATCGTTAACAGCAAACCTGTCTGTCACCAGAGGACTTCCATCTCATGTATGATGAAACGTGACCACTCTGTTTCGACACTTCCCTATACACATACGAAGATTTACATGACACTCCATTCCCTTGTCGCATCTTGAGTGAAAAATCGAGACTTCAATTTCGTGACAAAAATGATTACAAGTTAGCAACAAGTGTTCGTAAGGCGCTGCAATCCTTTAACCATCTGCTTCACGAATGTCCTGTTTACAGAGTTAGTGGCGGCATGACGTGTAATTTCATATGTCAGACACCGCTGCTATGCGTTTATCTGTTTCCTTGTAAGAGGTATTCTCCATTATTAATGATCATTCTACACAGGACTGATGCGAGCATAGCATAATTTCGGAACCATGATCGGATGTGAACACAGGACGCTAAACGACTCTGGAAAGCTAGACTGTGCGTATATCACACAGAGCTGATGTTTTAAGGAAGTAGTGTTTCCATTTTACAGTTTGTTACCATAGTTAATTGTAGAGAAACCTGCAGGTGTGCCATGTGCAGGAAATATATTTCTTCCATTAGAATATTAACAGTGCTTCATTCCACACAACTGATAGGTCGGAAACTTTAGCGATCTAACATTATAACCTACTTAAAGTGCAGAACCGTGTAGCCATAGGAGTGCATTTGTTCGTTCTCTTAAACGATTAACCTCCTGGTACTGACCAAAGACACTAGGACAATACTTCAGAATTGATAGCGCAGTTGATTTACGTAAAATGATTCAAACTCCATCTGTCTGGAGCTTGACCATGCATAATAACGGCCCGGTTCTTGTTCTTCTTAACCGTCTATTACATCACAACACTTTCAAATCTACTACTATATATCTATAAGGGGTGCTAACCACCTCGACATAGGGGGAACCTAGAGAAATCTTAGCACTTGGATGGGTGCGGACTTTGCAAGCTCCATTGACCCACAAGATGCGGGATGTACTGTTCTACCCCTGGTCATTTGCAGGTTTAATCAGTAACGGTGCTGCAGGATGGGTTAGTCGAAGAAAGTGCGAGGGATCTTTCAAACTTTATTCTAAGATTGCGAGAATGCCGTGTGACACCCATCCGCATAGAGACAGATCGTAAATTATAAACTATGCTCAAAGTGCTAGAAATATGTAGATCGCTGTCTGGTATACATAGATGATGTATATGTTCGAGAATTAACAAAAGAATGAGGTACCGCAGTCATCTATCTACATTCTCAATGGTACCTGGAAAGTACAGAAGGGGCGGTTTAGCAGTGACACTGATACTGCTAAGCATACTGTCCCAAAATTGGTAGGTGTCTAGATGACTGTAAAATTGTTCACACTATCTGTGATGCCTATTACTCCAGTGCATCGACGGTGTCTTTTCCATCCCACCCGTCCACCGGTAAACTGTTGATTGCCATATATTGATTGACTGATGTCCCTTGTTTGAGATGGAGCAAGAGTCTTGGTGGAGGGGCGGCAGCTAGCACCGAAACAGTGATCACATACATAACTGCAACATGAGGAATCAATCGAAACGGAACACAGTATCACCAGCTATCCCATCACTGTGACAGATGAGTTTAAATATAGAGGTTGTCAGTCACCTTGGGACAGCAGTTTGGAAAGGCTCCACAACACTGTGAAACTCTACCAGTTTTCTTACTTTGTGACTGTCTTCAGTAGTAACAACATGACTTACACCAAGCGATGTCTAGTTTTCTGTGAGAGACAACGAATCAGAACATGTTAACGTCAGTTTAGAAACTGACACAGACCTCGAACTTGTAGCAGTAAAAACAGAATGTATGGCAGTGTACAAAGCCGGTTACAGTGGAAAAAGAACGTTTCAGACGACGACACAGGAAGCCTCTCTTGCGACTGACGGTATAGTCTGTGGGATATGGTTATCCTCCTATAGTACGGGCGTTGACACTTCACACTGCTCTGTGGATCAATACCTGTGTTTTTTATAGGATCACCACGTGCACTCGATGGCATCACGCAGATGGTATTTGTTTCCGATATATGGGAAGAGAGATGTGGTAAAACTCTTATCGAGTTCTTAATCGGATGAAGTTAGCAGAGGTTTTACAGTTCCTAATTTTTCTCTGTTGGGTGGTACAGAACAACGATGATAAAATGCTGGGGTGATAGGCGTGAAAGGACCCTGAGGTACACGGATCTGCTTCAGAGTGCAGCACCTGTATGTAGTTTGGAGACGCACCACAATACAGTAGCAAAATCCTCGTCCTTCTCCCAGTTCCCATTCTATCTTTTATTCGACAACATATTCCCATCCCCATCAAAAGGTCAAAACACAATGCTGTTGCACTAACTCAGCTTAGCCTGTTTGTACATGGGCTGCAGAATGTTGTAGATACAGCTCTCTCCTACTTCTGCTCAGTTCTGACTTAAATTGGAACGATCACATGCACAAAGCTGCAGGGTGGCAGTGCAGAGTCTGATGGGGCAGTTGCAGGATGCATAGGGACAATCTAAAATTTTACTGGAGCAGGTTCGAAAAGGTGACTCGTTTCGAGATATGAAAGTGCCAGAAATATGATTAAAAGACTCGTCCATAGGATGCAACGTAGGAATGTGATTGAATCGAATGACTTGACTCCAATTCATAGACAGCATTTCTACCGGAAAACGTAGCACTAGTGATCTGAAAAGCTAGTGTACATTTCTTACGACCTCAATCAGCACACCATCTACTGTTTGTGATCCTTCGCAGTCAACCAACACTATAACCCAGTGGATATATCGCAGAAACCCTGACGTGGCAATGAGACAGAATGCGTTACAAATACTGGATGCATGGGCGATCAGCAAATATCGGGTTCATACGTCGTTCCTTAGCTGAATCGCTTTCAAAAATCGGCGTTTTTATTAAGAGCGTAAACCAATGGGCGACGTGTATCCACACTGTTGGTCTGATAATATACACTCTGGCAATCACCGTCTACATTCAGTGTTGCGGTGTTTGTCTGGAAAAACCACATTATTCGGAGGTAATGCCATACCTCGATTTATAAGGCTTGTATAGTTTTTAACACAGATATCATTACCGATGCTTGTGCGCACCTGTGGAACCCCTTGTGACAGTAACATAGTCGTTGCGAAAGTGTTATTAACATATGGCGGCTTGTAAGGCGATTACATCTCTCCTTTCAGTCCAGAACCGCGCGACTGCTACGGTCGCAGGTTCGAATCCTGCCTCGGGCGTGGATGTGTGTGATGTCCTTAGGTTAGTTAGGTTTAAGTAGTTCTAAGTTCTAGGGGACTGATGACCACAGATGTTAAGTCCCATAGTGCTCAGAGCCATTTGAACATCTCTCCTTCTAAGACACAATGGTACCACTCACAAGAACAACTTATGATACATGTCCACTCATCGCTGATTTTCGGTCAGCATTATTTTGTGTCGGAAGCAATCAGTTAATTGACAGAGTATTGTACAGGGTATTTCTCAATGAATATTGGGGTTTTAACGCTTTATAATATTTATTATATTAAACTTAGTTATAAATGATATGCCAAATGAAAGACTCAGTTTTACCAAGAACTTGTCATGCAGCACACATCCAGCGCTCGTCTAGCGGATTGCAGCGGAAGCATTGCGCGCTGCGCATGCACACTCGTGCCAAACACAACTGTTTGAGTTACTCTTTCATTTGACATATCATTTATAACCGTAAGTTAACTATAGTAAATATTTTAAAGCGTTAAAACCCCAATATTTACTTATAAACGCCCTGTACGTAGTAGCAGGGAATGCATGATAGGTGAACTTTGAGCATCAGGCTTATAAAGAGAGTGCGCGCGTGCGCGCGCGCAAAGAAAATGAATGTGGCCTGTCGTAAGGGAAGGTATGGGTTTGTAAGCCACAAAGGGAATGGAAGATTTTATTTATTTTTTACTTGGAGAAGTACGTAAAGTCGTCAGTGGTACAGATATTTCTATTTCCATAGCCACAGCCGTCAGAAGGGGTATTTCTGAGACTTCGCTCTTTGTCGAATGTTGTCGTATTGAGACCATAATCGTAGTATTTAATTCTAAATATAGTGATGAGATACGTACGAGTGTGTGGTCGGTTTCCTGGGATGATTCTGTGCGGGGGTGCGCGGCCTGTGGCGGGAATTACTCACATGTCCAGCAGACAGCAGGAGCCGTCCAAAGTGAGAGACCGGTTGGGGTACAGGAATGTAGTTGACCTGACCGTATCGCCCTCTAGACGGCTAAATAGCGAACTAATACCCTGTATATGTTGGGCAGCCTTCGTGATCACATGTTTCTTCGTGGAAATTAGATTATTTTATATGGACGTGTATTTGCGCCGGACCATTATTCACTCCCATGTAATTGTCCGGTAACTGCTTCTGCATATTTCCTATCTTTATTCTGTTGAGAAAACATCGATTGTGTTGTGTGCATCCAGCAGGTGAAAGACGGGTGGAAGACCCGTTTGCTGCTTCTTTAGATGTGAGGAACATCTTAGTTGACTTTGTAAATTATAAGGATGATTTGGAATCTGTTAGCTCAGCAGCATCGGTATTCGGGAGTGGAAACATCAGTTTCCTCTTTTTTTTTTTTTGGGTTCTCATGTAACGGTATTTGCAGACGGGATATGTTTAAAGTTACTCAGTTGCTTACAGTATGCTCCACCTTGCTAAAGTTTCAGGTTTCTAGAGAAACAATTTCCAGTCCATATCTTCGGAATTGTTGCGTGCAAGCGATCGGTAGAATACTGCTGTGCTTGATGTGGAGAGTTATCGTGAAAATGGTATGATATTCTGGAAAACTATGGTCCTGTAATCCCAGAGTCTGGAGATGGGTATAGCAGACAAGCAGGTAGGGGCCAGAAACAGTAACGCCTTTGTGCTGAGGGGAACCGACCCAGCCTTTGTACACCAGTTCAGAGTCCGAGAAAGCTTCCGGGTTACGACGATTTGGCTTGCGGCTCCACCTGGTTGGGTGAATAGTGGACTAAAACCCAGTTTGCGTTGAGTCGCCTTCAGGAGTGTGTGTGTGTGTGTGTGTGTGTGTGTGTGTGTGTGTGTGTGTGTGTGTGTGTGTGTGTCGCATGTACACTCTGCAGGAATTTGAAAAGATTCAACATAACGAGTGTTTGTGCTGGGGATGTTGATAGCATTCGGACTGCTACCACTGCGGTCCTGTTCCACGGCCGGCTGGCCTCTCTCGGGCTGACGAGCCCTTCCGCGGCTGCAGTCATGGGCCGCGTTTACAGCGGCAGTTTCCTCCGCTGGTGCTGCACTGTGGCGCGGTGAGTATGTGGGATGTATTTGACGATCTGTAGACCACTTTTGCGTGGTTGAACGGTCAGTGCAATATGGCGATCTGTACAAAATAGTTTTGCCGCTGAAAGTCTCATCTGCAGTGGTAGTTTCTTGGCGGAACGGATCACCCCCTTGTTTGTAGGGGTTCCTTGTACGTTAGGAACTAGACGACAGGTGTTTCGTTCATGAATCTCCATGTCCGTCTCTCTTACACTGTCTCAGTACTATCCACCACCGTGGCACCCGCTTCGCCACTGGCACCTTTTCCACTAGCCAGACTGAGATGGTTTGCCGAAGCAACTGAACTACCTGTGTCATACCGCCGTGACTTTCTCGCCGGGAAAATACGCCTGCCGTTTGTCTGCCATGGCGCGGCCATCCATCCTATGCCACCTTCTTCGGTGACTACTTAGATCGCCAGTAAGGGGCACATCCCTCTTCTGTTGCCTCCTTGAGTCTGTTTTGCCTATTGCTCCGTCAACATAACTTCATGCCACTTGCTACTTTCCCAGTGGGTGTTAAGTATTCATCGCCTTGGCTTTGTGCAGTTGTCCGTGTTCAACTCGTAGTTCATTCTCTTCCAAAGGACACTACTCCAGACTCCCTCTACTCTCATAAGTAGGACACTACTCCAGACCCTCTATATTCTCAGAAGTTTCTCGTCACAGAACTTCGCCTTGGTACCTTTAAGTATACTGATGGTTCTCAGACTGACCTTTGTGTCGAGTGTGCCATCGTCACTGGCGCTGACGTTTTTCAGTATCGGCTTCTGGAACACTGCGCAGTATTTACAATAGAGCTCTTCAGCCATTATCAGTACATGCAGCGATGTAGGCTTTTGAATAAAGTCATGTGCTCCTATCCTCTGTGCCCTACAGAGCCTCTATGTGCTGTACACCATCCATCCCTTAGTGCAATGAGTCCAGGAATGGTTTCACTTGATGGAGCCACTATGATGTTTATGTGGGTCCCTGGGTACATCGGTCTGATGGGAAACGAGGTGCTGACGCTGTTGTGCCACAGCTTCAGTCCTCATTCCTAGGCCTGCTAGTTCTTCCAGTTCCTCATATGACCTTTTATCTATATCATACTCCACAAGCCATGTAATGGTGTGCGGTGGAGGGTACTTTCTGTACCACTATCTGATCCATACAGCCCTGTTCCACTCGCGAATAGTCTATGGTTCCAATTTCTCGAATTTTCTCCTCATAATCCATACGAGACATGGATGTGGGAGCAGTGAAATGTTGTCTGACTTGTCCTGAAAAGTGCTGTCCCGAAATTTAAATAGTAACTCTATCCGTGATTCACAACGCCTCTCTTCTAACATCTGCCGGTGGAGTTTGTTTAGCATCTCCGCAATGCGCCCTCGCTATTTAAACGATCCGGTGACGAAACGTGCCGCTCTTCGTTGGATCTTCGCTATCTCCTCTATCATTCCTACCTGGTAGGGATCCCAGATAGATGAACAATACTCAGGAATCGGGAGAAGAAGCGGCTTATAAGTCACTTCTTTCGGGGATCCGTTATATTTCATTAAGATTCTTCGGGTGAAACGGAGTCTGGTGTCTGCTTTTTTTCCCCATATCTTTTTTTATATGGTCATTCCACTTAACGTCCCTCTGGATAGTTACGACTAGTTATTTTACGGCAGATGCTGTCTCGTGCTGTTTGTCATCAATAGTGTAGTTGTACAGCAGTGGATTCTTTTCCTATGTATGCGCAACATGTTACATTCATTTATGTTCAACTGCCAGAGCCTGCACCAATCATCAGTTCTCTGCAGGTCGTTGTGCAAATTCTTACCGTCCTCTGGCGTTGCTGTCTGTCTGCAGTTGGTGTCACTTTAGCATCTCCACTGGTCATGGGGAATTAAACATGCCCCAGCAGCTAGGACTTCCTCTCGGCTTTCTCGCCAGAAAGAGATCATCTTCTGTAAGTTGCGTATTGGGCACTATATTTTTAGCCATCGCAAATTAAGTGGGGATCCCACTACTGTGCTGATTGCCCTAAACCTTTCACGGTTCAACATTTCCTGATAGAATGCCCTTTTTTTAAAAAACTGCCAGCATTCTCATTTATATTTGCCGTCTGAGCTATCGGCCGTTTTAGCGAACGACTTATGGGTTGGCAACCGCGTTTTGTTTTTCTGTCGTAGATATATGGAGAAGAAAATTTAATCTTCAGTTCAGAAATTTAGTTCAGGACCTCCTTTGTCTCTAGGGCGTATTTTATGGACCTTTCTCGAAGTCCATGTTTATAGCTGTCTTTCCTTCCGTTGATTGGGCTTAACGTTTAGTCGTTTTTAACTCCTTTTTCGTCTTCGTGTTTTACAGTTCTGATACGGGCGCATATAATCCTAGGTGTTTTTCTTCCCTAAAACAAAACAAACGGAAACTGTGCCCACAAACACCACTACCGCCAGGTCCATCATCATCGTGGTACTAACTGGTGATACCAACTCGTTCGACAATGCAGCTGTACCCTGGACTGTCGCATTCCCTATCATTGACCTACACTGCATTGGACCTGGCTTAGACATTATTCTGTATGTAGCAACAGTTATACCCCTGCCCACACTGTAACAGATTACCAAATACGCCCTGCAACTGCATTTAAATATTATGGTTGTTATCACTTCTGGGACAGAATTTCACAAAGGTTCATTGATCACTCGAATGTGGACTGCTAATACCCTGCAACTTCCCACAATGCTTGTGAAGCCATTGTGGAAAGGATGCTCTCTTAAATGGTAACTGCATGTGGTATACTTCCATGAAGTGTAACACAGTTCTGAACTCTGCTCGAGCACCCTACAAAGGACAGTAGTGATGCTGAAGAGAAGACCATCAACCAAATTTGGGTGAGAAATGGCTGCCAAATAGCAGGCGGGTTTGGAAGTTTATCAAGAGTCATACTCAATCACTGTTTTCAGCGTTCAGGAAGGGGGTTAGGTAATGCATTCAGCCATGTACACCTCGGTACATGCTTATATATCTCTGATCTACTTAATGGAGGTGAGGTCCAGTTTCATCCTCCTTCTGAAAGATATTGCCAGTAAAAGAAAAAGGACACATTAATGTCCAGACTCAAGATGAGAGGGATGAATATTACTTTCCAAGGTCACTTTTGGCTGGCAATAGAAATTACCCAACAAATGCAGTCCTTTGTAATAATTAAAATATGTCTAATGGCCATGGCCATTATAATTTCTAAGCCATTTCGTTCTTAATAAAACTCCAGGACATTTCAAATGCACACTGGACTCGCATTTACGACGACGATGCCGGGATGGTTCCTCTGAAAGGTCATGGCCGACTACCTTCCCTATTCCGATGAAACCGATGACCTCGCTGTCTAGTCTCCTCCCCCAAACAAACTAACCCCAACGTTTCAAAATTCGTCAGGGAGTACACTTAACATTCGGTTTATATTTACAGACTTGGAGTTAATAGAAAGCCAGAAGATGACCATGAACACACATTGCAAAAAAAGGTAGTAAAGCATAAAGTAGTTGGACCACTCTACTTTTCAATATTTGCTCCCTTGGCACCCCAAACATGTAGATTTCTTGCAACTATTAAATATTGGGAAGCAACACTGCTTGTGAATCAAAAGAATGTCGCTCCTGATTTATCAAAACATTTCGGTACAAGACATTTGTCACAGATGCGTCAAATCTTTCAAAAAGAGATATTATCTAGGAGGACACCTCATAGTTTGCTCGAGCCAGGAACAGCCTTGTGTGGAATTGCCTGCTGCCCTTAAAGGTCAAGAACATCCACTACCAGATACAATGTTCCTTCATTGCGTATACAAACTTAGTGCCTCCTAGCTCCTGTGACACGTTTGTGATTATGACCCCACTGCCACCCATACAGTCGTCACAGAACATTTACCACCATACTCAGCAGAATATGAACTGTATACTCGTATGACTCGTATCACCAGTTTGATTCACATGTCGGGAATAATCCTGTGAGACGGTGGTTGGCTTAGCTCGAGAACCTGGTATGGAAGTTGATGGGATTTATCGCAACAACATTTTCGTGACTGACTCGTAGAACAATGATGCCCTGTATGAGCAGGCAGCCGATCGTCGCGTTGGTGGGCTGCCATTGCATAGAGAAGACGAAAGTCCTTGTAGAGACCATAGTGATATATGGGGGATGTTCCACAGTGCATCTCACAACTAATGCAACTTAGAGCCAACTATCAAGCTCGTCTCCATCCTCTTTCACATTTTGAGTAGGCGTGATGTCCACTTACTCGTTCAACACTGGGTTGATTCTGGGTTGAAACGTGATAGGGTTACTCATTCCTGCAACCATTGGAAAGAATATTTCACCTTCCAAGAGAACCACATCAAATATATTGCTTTAATTCGTGGAACCGCTTTGCCTCGTGAACGTCTCTCTTCAGAGTCTTCGCCTCAGGAAGTCATGCATATCACCAGACTACATATTCCAAAGATTTGTGATAAAGAAGGGGGTCTGTCCACATGAAATCCTGGATTTGTTGGAGACACTCTATGAAACGGCATTGCCTGACATAACCACACTGTCCGGTATACTAATGGGCACTGCAATAATGGAAGTGGAGGATGAGCAGGATCGGAATCTTCGTCTGGAGTTTAGCGTTCATTGTTTAGGAGAATATGCTAGATTATAAACTAATAGCAATGTACGCTTCCTCACGTACATTTTAGAGTAGTTCTGCTTTCTATTTCTTCATGCCAGGTCTTTCGTGGGATTCGGTACACGCAATATGTCAGCATTGAACGGAATATGTCAGCATTGAACAGTTGACTGGTGTTGACATCTTGCTCTTCTATGAACGCAGAATTCATGGAAAACTTTCCCAGTGACTGCACAGTACGCCAAGATGAGTAACTCATGGATGAGTGACGAGTAGTACAGGCGATATAATGATTTATCTAAAATCATTTACCTAGATGTAAACCACCTCTGTGGGTTCGCCGCACAACGGAGCCAGCCATTTCCAGGGTCCCGATGAATGTGTGAAGGAGAAACTGCCAGACTAAAGGATAAGATCCGTGAACCAGGTGGGGATGCTGGTGAAAGAAAGATCTTGGCCTTAGAACTGGCGTATCTCGCCCATTTGCATGATGAAGTCAGGTGCCAATACATTAACTTTGGGATGGAGCCCTTTTGTGGGAGTGGGCTCTCTGGACACGGCCAGGGAACAAAGAGCGTTATACGAGGTGCATTCAAGTTTTAAGACCTCCGATTTTTTTTCCGATGAAACTGGCGTTACTTCTCGACGTAATCGCCCTGCAGACGTACACATTTTTCACAATGCTGACGCCATGATTCCATGGCATCGGTGAAGGCTTCTTTAGGAGTCTGTTTTGACCACTGGAAAATCGCTGAGGCAATAGCAGCACGACTGGTCAACGTGCGGCCATGGAGAGTGTCTTTCATTGTTGGAAAAAGCCAAAAGTCACTAGGAGCCAGGTCAGGTGAGTAGGGAGCATGAGGAATCACTTCAAAGTTGTTATCACGAAGAAACTGTTGTGTAACGTTAGCTCGATGTGCGGGTGCGTTGTCTTGGTGAAACAGCACACGTGCAGCCCTTCCCGGATGTTTTTGTTGCAGTGCATGAAGGAATTTCTTCTTCAAAACATTTTCGTAGGATGCACCTGTTTCTGTAGTGCCCTTTGGAACGTAATGGGTAAGGATTACGCCCTCGCTGTCCCAGAACATGGACACCATCATTTTTTCAGCACTGGCGGTTACCCGAAATTTTTTTGGTGGCGGTGAATCTGTGTGCTTCCATTGAGCTGACTGGCGCTTTGTTTCTGGATTGAAAAATGCCACCCACGTCTCATCCATTGTCACAACCGACGAAAAGAAAGTCTCATTCATGCTGTCGTTGCGCGTCAACATTTCTTGGCAACATGCCACACGGGCAACCATGTGGTCGTCCATCAGCATTCGTGGCACCCACCTGGATGACACTTTTCGCATTTTCAGGTCATCATGCAGGATTGTGTGCACAGAACCCACAGAAATGCCTCCTCTGGAGGCGATCTGTTCAACAGTCATTCGGCGATCCCCCAAAACAATTCTCTCCACTTTCTTGATCATGTCGTCCGACTGGCTTGTGCGAGCCCAAGGTTGTTTCGGTTTGTTGTCACATGATGATCTGCCTTCATTAAACTGTCGCACCCATGAACGCACTTTCGACACGTCCATAACTCCATCACCACATGTCTCCTTCAACTGTCGATGAATTTCAGTTGGTTTCACACCACCAAATTCTGAAAACGAATGATTGCACGCTGTTAAAGTAAGGAGAAGTCACCATTTTAAGTATTTAAAACAGTTCTCATTCTCGCCGCTGGCGATAAAATTCTATCTGCCGTACGGTGCTGCCATCTCTGGGACATATTGACAATGAATGCTGCCTCATTTTAAAACAATGCGCATGTTTCTATCTCTTTCCAGTCTGGAGAAAAAAAATCGGAGGCCTTAGAACTTGAATGCACCTCGTATTCTGCCCTGTAGAAACATTAAGTAATGCCACAGATTTGGTATGGAATGTTAGAATCACGCGCGAAAACTACTCCGAGCAATGTTGTCATGGATTTCCATGTTAATGAAAGACTGTAGAGATGTCCTAGATTCCAATGCAGTCCATGAAGGCTGTCTAGATTGGTATGTGTGTTGTGGACCTCTCCAAACTCCACATGTACCGCTTTCAGTATGAGTTTGCGAAGCCAAACTTCGTCAATCCCAAGTTACATTGTATGGATGTAGTCAGTTTAATCTACTGGGTTAAAGGCAGGGATCCATGTGAAACAATTAGATACTCCTGAAGAACTGAACACTTCCGGACACGCAGCTAATAATCCTTTTGAAATAATACCAGAAAACAAGTAGGTTATTGGCGTAATCAATGATGAAGTGAATGGATCACAGAATGTGGAGTTTGTTGGCACTCATATCAAACATATGCGAGTACTGTGTAGATGCAGATGGCGCCCAGTGGCGGGCTAATGGTGTGCATAGTGTGGTCTCAAATGTTATCTCGATAGAGAATTAGTGTGCCTGCTTTATGGCATTGGTGCGGCTCCATAAACTGTCAGTATATAGAGATTTGATGAGGGCTGCTGCATCATAACATACGGTTCATCTGTGCAGATTAACAAATGACACTATGTGATCAAAAGTATCCAGACATCTGGCTGAAAGTCACGTGAAAGTTCTTGGCGCCCTCGATTGGCAATGCTGGAATTTAATATGGTGTTGGCCCACCCTTAGCCTTGATGAGAGCTTCTGCATTCAGGCGCTGGAAGGTTTCTTGGGAAATGGGAACCCGTTATTCATGGAGTGCTGCACTGAGGAGAGGCATCGATGTCGATCGGTGAGGCCTGGCACGAGGTCGGCGTTCCAAAATATCCCAAAGGTTTCTATAGGATTCAGGTCAGGACTCTGTGCAGAACAGTCCATTACAGGGACATTGTTGTCGTGTAACCACTGTGCCACAGGCCGTGGATTAGGAACAAGTGCTAGATCAAGTTGAAATACGCACTCACCATCCCCAAACTGCTCTTCAACAGTGGGAAGCAACAAGGTGCTTGAAACATCAATGTAGGACTGTCCAGTGATAGTGGTACGCGAAACAAGGCGTGCACGCCCTCTCCATGAAATACACGACCACACCATAACAACACAGCCTCCGAATTTTACAGTTGGCATTAAACACGCTGGAAGATGACGTTCACTGGGCATTCGCCATACCCGCACCCTGCCATCGGATCGCCACATTGTGTACCGTGACTCATCACTCATCACATCGTTTTCCCACTGTTCAATCGTCCAATGTTTACTCTCTTTACACCAAGTGAGGTGTCGTTTGGCATTTACCGGCGTGCTGTGTGGCTTATGAGCAGCTGCTCAACCATGAAATCAAAGTTTTCTCAACTCCTCTCTAACTGTCATAGTACATGCATTGGATCCTGATGCAGTTTGGAATTATGGTGTGATGGTCTGGATAGATGTCTGCCTGTTACACATTACGACCCACTTCAATTGTTGGTGGTGTCTGTCAGTCAGGCGAGGTCGGCCTGTGCGCTTTTATGCTGTACGTGTCCCTTCCCATTTCTACTTTACTGTTACATCGTAAACAGTGGACCTAGGGATGTTTATGAGTCTGGAAATCTCGTGTACACACGTGGCACCCAATCGCCTGACCATGTTCGAAGTCCGTGAGTTCCGCGGAGCGCCCCATTCTGCTCTCTCACTATGTCTAATGGCTACTGAGAAAGGTGATATGGCGTACCTGGCAGTAGGTTGCAGCACAACGCACCTAATATGAAAAAATAAGTTTCTGGGGTTGGCCGGATGCTTTTGATCACATAGTGTAGTAAATAGACGCATTGTGTGTACATCAAATACATACCATTGTAAATAAAAATGAAAAATATTAATAAGCAAAATACAGTAAAAATGTATTAAAAAAACAAAATAGTTTATAATCTGTTGGTTAGTTTGTTGTAGGGACTATAATAGTTACATCCAAACCCTGCCGCTAGATAATTATTAGTTGCAGCAAACATGAGTTTCTTCCCAGTAATGCTCAGACTTCGAATGGAAAAGCCTACACAGTCGACTTAGTTAGTAAGGGTTATAATGAGGGGGAGGGTGGGGGGGGGGACGAAGGTGAGCTCGGATCTTATTGGTCCACCTTGGTTTCCTACTATTTTATTGTGCTCCAATTGGCTGAGAGACGTGGAGTGGCTACATGCGAGTTTTAAGAATATATCAAATAACCTTCATCGAGTTACGTCATGATCTTGAATATAACTCGTAAAATTGCCTAAGGAGTGCGGTTAGTTCCCCTGGATGACCTTGATAAAATCCCAGTGGTTTCCTGTAAGAAGGGGAGTTATCTTGAATATAAACTGGCGAAGTGGGTAATCTGACGCTGGATGTTCAATAAGTGGTAAGATTATCTTCCCTGAAACATGCATTGCTATACTGTTGCCCTTTAAATCGCGTCCCCTTAGATCCGGTTCTCTGTAGATGCCAGTCCCTTTACATCTGGAATATACGCTGCTATCCTGTCCCCAGACAAAGCTTATTTCACTCACATGTGACACTTTTTGGGGATAGAATTTTCAGTATCATTAGTGCATAACATTTTTGTAATTAAATGATGACTCAAGGAACCAGATTCCTATGTATTGTAGCATTATTTTTACATGTCAGTAAATAGTTCATTAATTGTAACAAAAGTTCCACCTCATTTTGCCACTGAAGTTGTATTTTATGGTGGTTTTCGTTTTGAAATGAGTTTTCCTCCGGTATTAAGATGAGCAATAAAAGGAAATGCATATTAACATTTTGAGGACTGAGCAGCTAGGGTTTAGTTCAAACGACGGATCCTGTGATATTTCAGTTTCTTGACTTTGTAAGAGGGCGCTTTGCCTGTGAAATCCTGCAAAGAAACAGACTTAGAATTAGAATTTGTTATATATGCCTTAATATGAAAAAATTTCAGACATTTTAGAAATGAAGTCCTGTTTTATTAGCACCAGGGATATTCTTAGTGTTGCGGTTAATTATGTTTGTGACATTACTAGTAAATTACATTATTACGTTGTACAATATGTGCTCATTCATTTCTTACAGTTCCATACACACAAAAGGTCGAGAAGACAAACGATGTCGCCCTTGGAGTTAGCAGAGGAGGTAAGTGCTCTTGTAGATTATTCAGTCACTCTCGGGGGGGGGGGGGGAGGGGGGGGGGATATTTAACAACTAAAATATGCAGCATTGATATTGCTCAATGAAACTAACTGAAAATGTAATTTTACATTGAAGATTGGTTACATTTACCTCATTGTGTAGAATTTCCAAAGGTTTTGGAAAATGAATCTCTATATCACAGTCTTCAAAATGGTGCATGGCATCTTCTCTCGCATTTGTGGAACATCATTACTTTGTATTTAAGTTTTTAGTGAGTGTATTTCTTTTACATGGTTAATTTCTTGGAAAATGTACTTCTGTATTTTCTTCATAATTGCTAGAAAATCGTATCATATTGCTCAAAAGTGTAAGTTGTCTCACATTTTTTCACTTGACCTTCTTTGTCAACGAGTTACGTTGAAAAATGAAAAACATAATGGTAGGACACACAAATGTTAAAGGTATTTTCGGTGTCTTTTATGTATGGTCTGTTATCTACAATACTTATAAAAGCAAAAATACTTGACAGTATTTATAGGTTGCTAATATTTTATCTTATTGTCGATGTACACACATAAAGTTCTGCATCACCGCAGTTCCCAGAACTCCTGGAATTAGACGTTGACTGTGGATGTTGTATTACAGACAGTCTGACTGTTCAGGGATATCACTAAACCCACCCAAAGATGTAAAGAACCATGCATGAGCAACACCTGTTACACAGAGGAGGCCCGACAACCGATCAGTTCTAGTCATTCCACCAGGAAGGAGGTACATGTTGTGTGTAGGTCAACCATGTCCAGACAGTCAATACCGCGCTTTGGTCACTTCCACATTGTTACTTTGTGCCTGGAAGGGCTCTCAACAAGGGAAGTGTCCAGGCGTCTCAGAATGAACCAAAGCAATGTTGTTTGGGCATGGACGAGATGGAGAGAGAGAGACAAGAACTTTCGATGACATGCCTCGATCAGGCCACCCATGGGCAGAGGATGACCGCTACCTACGGATTATGGCTCGGAGGAACCCTGAGAGCAACGCCATGTTCAGTAATGCTTTTTGTGCAGCCACAGGACATCGTGTTAAGACTCAAACTGTGTCCAGTAGGCTGCATGATGCGCAACTTCACTCCCAAAGTCCATGGCTAGGTCCATCTATGCAACCACGACACCATGCAGTGCGGTACAGATGGGCCCAACAACATGCAGAATGGACTGTTCAGGATTGGCATCACGTTCTCTTCACTCATAAGTGTCCCATATGCCTTAGAGACAATCGTTGGAGACCTGTTTGTAGGCAACCCGGTCAGGCTGAACGCCTTAGACTCACTGCCAAGGCAGTGCAGCAAGGTGGCGGCTCCCTGCTGTTTTGGGGTGGTGTTATGTGGGGCCAACGTACGCCGCTGGTGGTCATGGAAGGCACTGTAATGACTGTACAATACGTGAATGCCATCCTCCGGCCGACAGTGCAACCATATCTGCAGCATATTGCCAAGGCGGTCGTCTTCATGGACGACAATGCGCGCCCCCATCGTGCACGTCTTGTGAATGACTTCCTTCAGGGTAACGACATCGCTCGACTAGAGTGGCAGCATATTTTCCAGTAATGAACCCTATCTAACATGGCTGGGATAGATTCAAAAGGGCTGTTTATGGACGACGTGACCCACCAACCACTCTGGGGGATCTACGCCAAATCGCCATTGAGGAATGGGACAATCTGGACCAACAGTGCTGTGATGAAGTTGTGGATAGTATGACACGACGAATGCAGGCATGAATCAGTGCAAGAGGACGTGCTATTAGGTATTAGAGGTACCAGTGTGCACAGCAATCTGAACTACCACCTCTGAAGGTCTCGCTGTATGGTGGTACAACATGCTATGTGTAGTTTTCATGAGCAATAAAATGGGAGGAATGATGTTTATGTTGATCTCTCTTCCAATTTTTTGTACATGTTCCGGAACTCTAGGAACCAAGGTGGTGCAAATCTATTTTGATGTGTGTACTTAGTTCTTGTTCATTAAACACGTTTTCCATATTTGGTCTCCCCCCCCTCCCTGAGGCTTGGGGTTCTACCATAAGTTCATGCATGGCTTACACAGGACCCATAGTTATACCAGCCCTTTCTTCCTTACCGCTCTGCACTTATCCTCCTTTCCTCCCTGTCGTAACCCCTCCCCCTCTGGCCCCTCTGGCCCCCCCTTAGTTTTCATACCTACAGTATGTTGACCTGGCCAGCCATCTGGTTTTCTGTGTTCCTTCCAGTTTTGTTGCCATTGCTTTTTCTTTTTGATCCTTCCTTGTTTAGTGTTTCTGGTCCCTCTTTGGAGTTTGACCTCCACTTATAAATTTTCTCTCTGTAGCGTGAGATAAACCATTTGAGGAATAACTCCCTCCTAGTACCTAAGGCGTCGATACCTCTCCCCCTTCCTTCCCTGGGGTAGCTCCACATGGCATTCTTTCGTTCAACTCTCCCATTGGGCGTCTTCCACCCTCTGCCATTTCGTATTGGCCATACTAGGTTGACCAGTAGTTTTTTACCCAGCAGTGAGCCTAACTCCCAATCCTCCTCACCTTGTAGTTGCGGGGCCCCCCACCACCGTGATCCATATTTTGCTGGATTGCCCCTGCGTTTCGGCCCTTCTTACTACATATCCCCTCCAACCTTCCTTGTCCTGCGTGTTAGCAGATGATCCTCATATGGTAACATCTTTCCTCGGTTTTCTTCGCGAAAATGGTCTCTTCCGGTGTTCAAATAATCGAATATTCGTCTGGAACTGGAGGCCATTAGTTAGCGTTCACATTGCTTATGGAGCCGTTGGCCTTGTCTCCACAGTGGCCGGGTTCTTCTCCCCTTTTTCCCCTGCATTTTGCCTGGTTTCTCTGCCATTTTGATTCCCCTTTTTTGATCTTCTCGTGGTGTTGCCCACATTGTCACGATCATGGTATTGCGCATGCTACAGTATTCTGTATGGTATGGTGTGGTGTATGATATGGTATGAATGGTGGAGCTGATGCCCCAAAGCGCATTGCGTATCTGTGACGGTCCTGCTCTCTCTGTTTGCGCCCACCCCATCCTGATCTGTCCTCTCCCTGCTGCCCTTTCATACCTTTAACCTCTTTCTTTGCCCATTTCACCTTCCCCTTGACTGACTGACTGTCCTTTGTGTTGTCTCTCTCTTTTTCTGCCACCTTAGATCTCAGGACTGATGACGTTGCTTTTTGGTCCCTTCCTGCCACCCCAGCCCATCCCCAATCAACCAACGAAACAACCAACATTCTTGATCTGCCCTTTACACTCCTTGGTGTCGCAGTTTCGCTGTTTTGGAACAAATATCTTCAGGTACTGTTTCCTTAAAATTGAGTAATTTACTGTTACTAACTTTATGGTTAAGGCTGTGAGATCTACGTTTTGTGAAAACTGCCTGCATGTTAATTCCACTACATAGGCTGACTAACAGCTACAGAATATGGAAGTGGAAAACTGATCTACTGTAGAAATACAGTAGATTCTGTACTACTGCATAGCAGTGTTACTTCCTATACCAGAAATGTCTGTATAAATGGCGTAAGTTGAATACTTATTTAGTTTTTCTTTCCTTTTCCATATTGATTTTATCACGTTTTTGTACTAGGAAAAAGCTTCAGCGTATCCCGTAAATACTTGTCTCTGAAGGTACAATAGCAAAAAATGTACGCTAGACTTTTATACTGTCAAACCCTATCTTGGAACCTTTCTCCTAGATAAGTCAGTACTTATCATTAAGTTCCTTCTTTTGAAGAATTTACGTAACAACATTATAACAGAACTCGCTCTGTCCATTCTTCATTCAATTTTGATTCTGTTGCTTACTTTTCTAAAATCTTGTCTTGGCTGCAAACAAACACCTACACTAGTCACACACGTCAGTAAATATTGTATTTATATTACATGTGCCCAGTACTTTGCAACCTCCAAGGCGCTTGGAGTGGCTTGCAGGAGATCAATCTTCGTGCAGGATGTAGGGCACAAAAGGCACTGGAGCATGTGGCTTGTGGTTTGTTCTTGTCCACAATCACAGGACGTATCTTCTGTTATGAAGCCCCATCTCTTCAGGTTGTCTCTGGATCGTCTGACTCCTGAATGTAAACTTTTTAAAGATTTCCATACCAGCCAGCTCTTGTTGCGTCCAGGTGGTAGTTCTTCAGCTTCTGGCGTCTGCAGGTGAGGCGTCGACTTCTTCCATAAATCAAGCCTTGCCTTCTCTGGTGAAATGGTGAGCTTCTCGGATGTTCTCTGGAAGCTCTTTTCTCTGGAAGCTCTTTCTCGATCTCAGCCATTGCTGTGGTGGATTATGTCCGTGCAGTGGATGGGCACTGTCCTGTTCCACTTTCAGTCTCTCCTTGTTAGCAACCACTGTTCTGTGTACCCATGGTGGCGCTATTCCAGCCAGGCAGTAGAGCATATCAGTTTAGGTAGGTCTTAAGCAACCTGTGATCAACCTGCAGGTTTCGTTGAGAGCAATGTCTACTTGTCTGGGATGAGATGACCTGTACCAGACTGGAGAAGCATATTCAGCAGTAGAACAGCACAGTGCCATTGCAGAACAGCGAATAGTTTGTGGATGTGATCCCCACTGTGTCCCCGCTACTTTGCGAATTAGGTTGTTCCGAGCGGAGATTTTAATTTTAGTGTTCTTGCAGTGAGTTTTGAATGTCAGAGATCTATCGAGAGTGACTCCCAAGTATTTAGGTACATGATGATGATGATGATGATGATGATGATGATGATGATGATGATGATGATGATGATGATGTAGTTGGATGCCTGACCATGCAATATGTAGCTCACGATTAGCTTCCCTGTTCCTTAAATGAAAGGCACACACTTGTGTCTTCGAAGGGTTTGGTCTGAGTTGGTTCCGATTGTAATAGTTTCACAATGTTCTAAGTGCTGTTGTCCGGTTTCTTTCCACTCTTTCAAAGCATGAGCTCTGTGTAGCAAGGACTAGGACATCTGCATATAAGAATCTCTTTGTGCCTGGGGTCAATGGCTGGTCGTTGGTATAAATGTTGAAGAGAAGTAGAGCCAAGACGCTTCCCTGAGGTAGACCATTTTTCTGCGCTCTCCAGCGACTGTGTTGTCCTTGAAATTCAACAAAAAAACCTGCGGTTTTGGAGGAGGGTGCTGAGTAGTCTAACGAGGTGGGCGCTCTTGATCATATTGTATGATTTTGCATGGCGTAACCGATGATGGACAGTATCATACGCTGCTGTGAGATCCACGAAGACCACACCAGTTACTTGACGGGTTTCAAAGCCATTCCCTATAAACTGAGTCAGATTCAAAAGTTGCCCTGTGCAGCTTCTGTTTGGTCGAAATCCTCCTTGTTCAGGTATGAGAACAGGGTCTATTACTGGTAGGATTCTATTCAGAATCATACGTTCGAACAGTTTATAAGGGTGACACAAAAGGCTAACTGTTCTGAAATTCTTGGGATGATTTGCTTCCTTTCCACGTTTCAGAAGAGCTATCACCCTGCTCTTCCGCCAGATCTTTGGTATATGGCACTGGTTCATGCAGTTGTTGAAAAGCTGCAGGATTCACTTTCTTGTTTCTGGACCGAAAATCTTGAGTTGCTCCATACGGAAGTCATCTAGACAGGACGCTTTACCAGTTTTGCTCTCCTTAATAGCCTTGTTTAATTCAGAAATCTGGAAAGGAAGAGTCAGATTCCTCGTTTGTTCTTGGACCTCTTGCTGTACTTTCGGAACTTTGATTCTATGGCTTCCTTTCCCATTCATGAGCAGTTGGTTTGCTATCTGATCTGCAGTAATGCTGCAGTGTGATGTGGATCTGGTTGGGTCATTATTGAGGCGTCTCAATAATCTCCACGCTTTGACTGTTTCTGATGAGATCAAGTTCTTCCGTCGTTTTAACCTCAGAATTCCTTTTGGATTCTTTCAGAGATGCAATAAGTTTCTTCCCAGCCAGTAGCATTGTCTCGTCGAATGGATCTTCTTAGAATAGCACCTTATACTCTGTAAATTGGGCAGTGAGTTCTGAAGTTAGACCAGGAATGTATGATGTTCGACAACCCCGAGGAATTGCAATTCTGGAGCACCTCTTTACAGCCCTCACAAAAGTATCATATGAGACAGGTGAAGGTTCTGTATTGGGAACTGCAGCGTCCAGCGTTTCTGTAAACTTCGGCCAGTTGGATTTCCTGAAGTATAACCTACTTCTGAACGGAACTGTCTGTGGTCTAACTGCTGCGTAGATTTCGCACATGATCGGTCTGTGCTGTGTACTTGGAATAGGATTGCAGACAGATTTTATGCACTGTTGTGAGATGTTCTCGCTGTAAAATATTAGATCAGGATTGTATCTGCTTTTCCATCTGCCACTGATGAGATGCAGGTTGCTTAGGGTCAGATGGTTGCCTTCCGCCCATTATTGTAATACCATTCTCATCATCATGCTCATAGCCCCCATGTGGTGCTGTGACAGTTGAAGTCACCAGTCACTATTTGCGTGTGTTGACTAGAAAAGTTATCTGCTAGATTGATTTTGAGATCAACGTCCGGTGGTTTGTATACGGATGTGACTGTACAGCCTTGATTTCCAAAGTTTCGACAACTTCTCATAGTGCCTGAAAATGTGAAATGTTTCCCACGTCTTCAACAGCAGCATTCCAATTCACACCCGACCTAAGCAGTATCGGCATCCTTCCCTATCTGAACACAACACCCTACTCCTTGCTACACATCACGTATCAGTAGAACATACATAGATGTGAGACCTGTCCCGTGTGTCCTACCACTGTCACGTATTTTTGTCTCATCGTGGGTATCTCCTACAGTGTCAGAGGCAGGGCCACCCGTGAACGTGGCCACACAGTCTACTGACTCGGCTCCAACCATTGTGCCGCACCCCCCCCCAGTGGGGCTCGCCACTTTTTGGCAGGTTTGTGCTCGGCTACCGTGGGGCCCCAGCCTTTGCAGCATTTTCTCCCTTCTGTGCTGCATGTATGTCCTCTCGCTATTCTTTTTCCCCTCCCTTGCGGAACATGTCTGGGGTATTACTGGGAATGTTCCGCATTATCTGTTCGTTCCCTTTTCCTTTCTTTGTTTACCTTCTCCTCTCGCTCCTCCGCTTGGGTGTTCGAGGGTCCTCATTTTCTTCTTCCTCCCTGTGCACTCCCGAAGGCTGGCTCACGCGTCTGATATGTAACCGGTGAGTGGGTAACGCGTAATTTTCAGCCCCGTGTCGGCAGGTAGAGTTGGCACGTACCCCATGGTACAGGCCAGGCCCAGAGAGGGATGATTGCCTGAGCTGCAACCTTCCCAAATTGCCGTATGATTCCTCAGTCAGGTGTTGGGGAGGTGCGAACAGTCACCTAGGGCAGGTGCCCCCATTTGTGAAGGAGCGTGCCACTGGAGATGCTGGCAATCTTGGGGGATTTTCTCGCCGTGAACAAATCATCTTCACAGTCGACGTCTATGAAACGTAAACGGTATGAGGCTAACGATTCAAAATCCCTTCCAGCTGCACCACGGTTCCTCATGGTCTCTTATACTGAAGACTTGTCAGTCCTTCGCCGTGGTAAATCCGTTTATTGTTCAGAAAGGTATTGCAATTTTGAGCCCTGCTGCTTCTGATTCTCAATCGCAACAACCGCTTACCACCTAACTTCTCCACAGCAACCCTGTTTGTGTCGAGGCCCTTGGACCTCTGAATTCTTCATGTGGCTTTAATTATACTAGGCTGCTTGACTGTTTAACTGAGGCTGAAATCCAATCTTATCTCTCTGATCAGTGTGTCATTTCCATCCATCGGGTTATAAAAATGGTAGACTCCTCTCTAATGCCCACCTGCACTATTTTTATCACTTTTGATATAGTGGTGCTTCTGTCCAAGATCAAAGCAGGCTATGAAATTATAACAGTTAGACAGTACATTTCGAACCTGATGTGCAGCTACCAGTGTCTTCGTTTGAACCACACTAGAACCTAATGTCGACACCCAGCCAAGTGTGTAATCTGTTGTAGGGATGTGCATCAGGGCAATCGTCTGCCTCCTTCTCTCCGCTGTATCAAGTGCAATGGCGGCCGTGCCGCCGCCTCTCTGTATTTTCCTGTGTTCCTTGATGCGTGGGCTGCCCAAGAGATCTGTGTAAGGGAAAAAGTACCTTACCCACTCACTCGCAAGTTATTGGTTAGTCGCAAATACTGTGTTCTCCCGTCTGGTACCTATAGTTCTGTTCTTAGTACGTCTAGATTCATGAAGGACATGCCCACACAGACATGCGACCTCAAATTCAGCTCTGAGGTTGTGAAATAGCCCAGCGTCACGGTAGCATCACCATCCCCCCGTCCAGATGTGCAACAAGACATCAAACTTTCAGCTCAAGGGGCGAAGCCACCAGTTACACAACTGGTAGGCCAGAAAGGGCAGGAGTAGTACTCCCATGGAGACTTCCTACATCCCTCCAGCCAAACAACACCCAACTGTCCCTTTGCTAACCAGAAAGGCTTGAAGCAGTCCACCAAAGGCAAACGATCTTCCACTCCGCCAACTCTGGGATCCTCTTCGACAGTATTGCTATGTGACACCTTAGCCTGGCTGGCCTGAGTGTTGCCTGTGCGCACCACCAACCGTTTTTCTGCGTTGGACTCCATAGACCGACAGCACAAGCAATCCAATGCTTCTGTGCACCCCATGGAGCGGGATCCTCCTGCATTTGTGCCCTGAAGCAGTGACTCTTCGCAGGCTGACACTCGGCAGCCACCGAGGTGACACTCCGTCTCGTCCACATCGTGACTCTCCTCCACTCGAACGTTCGTAGCCTTCGGTCCCAAAAAGAGGATTTACGGCAGCTTTTAGCATCGCAGCATCCCCTTGTACGCTGCCTTCAGCAAACGAAATCGCACTCTCGTGACCACTTGAAGCTTTGATATTCCTTCCTGGGTCGTTTTGACCTTCCCCCTGGGGTCGGCAATCCATCTCATTGGGCTGTCATGCTGCTCGTAGGGGATGACAGTTCGTAGTCTACCCATCTTCAAGCTGTTGCAATTCCCCTTTATCTTCCTCACCTGACTTTTTCCCCCTGTAACGTTTACATCCCTTAGTCATTTGATGTCACCAGGGCAAACTTCCTTCAGCTTATTCTGCAACTACCTCCTACATTTCTGCCACTCGGCGACTTTAATGAACACCATCCCCTTTGTGGTTCTCCCAGAGCCTGTCGGAGAGGTTCCCTCTTGACTGACCTTCTTAACCAACTATACCTCTTCTGCCTTAACAGTGGAGCACCCACATTCCTTTCTGACTCCTCCCACACATATTCTCATATGGACCTATACTTTTGCACTTTCCAGCTCTCCCATCGTCTTGTGTGGTCCACTCTTTGTAACACCTACTTGAGCGTCCATTTCTCATGTGCTATCAGTCTGCTGACTCCTACCTGACCTGTGTGCACACCGAAATGGCATCTTACTAAGCCTGACTGGCGGCTTTACTCCTCCCTGTCGACCTCCAAAGAACAATATTTCCCCAGCTGTGATGACCATGTGGAATATCTCACAAATGTTATCCTTACTGCTGCAGAACATTCCATTCCTCGCAATTACTCTTCACCACGTCGTGTCCCAGTCCCTTAGTGGACTGAGGCATGCCGCGACGCAATTCGCGCACGGAGATGTTCTCTCCACGCTTTTACTGCCATCCTATGATGACAAACTGCATTCATTAAAATCAGATGCGTGCAAAGTGTCGTCGCGTTTTTCGGGAAAGCAAAAAAGCTAGCTGGATTGCATTCATTAGTTCTTTTAACGTTTCCACCTCTTCTTCTGTCATGTGGGCCAACTTCAAACGACTGTCTGGGACCAAGATCCATCTGCCAATTTCTAGCTTGAAAGTAGCAGACGATATCATCGTGGACCCTATTGCTATCTCAAATACTTTGGGTCGCCATTTTGCCGACCTTTTGAGCTCTTACCACTATCACTTTGCCTTCCTCCACCAGAAATGAGCGAAGGAGGCTCTGGCGATACCTTTCCCTTCTCAGAATAGTGAGTGCTACAATGCCGCCTTTACTATAAGGGAGCAAGATCGTGTTCTCAGCTCATCCCGATCCTCCGCCCCAGGGCCAGTGTTGTGCAAATTCAGATCTTGCAGCACCTCTCTCTTGTAGGCAGGCGTTTCCTACTTAACATGTACAACCGCATCTAGGCAGAGGGCACATTTCCTGGCCATTGCCATTAAGCCACTGTCACCCTCATACCTAAGACCAGTAAGGATAAAAACCTTCCCTCTAGCTTACGCCCCATTTCTCCCACTGACAATATTTGCAAGGTGACGTATGAATCACGCCCGGCTCGAGTGTCATTATTTACTAACGACTGCACAGTGTGGATTTAGAGTGTGGCGTTCTGCAGTTGACCATCTCGTTAGTTTGTCCACCCGTGTCATGAATGGTTTTCTGCGGGAATCTCAGACTTTGGCCGTGTTTTTCGATTTGGAGAAGGCCTACAACACCTGCTGGAGAACTCTTTACATGTGGGCTTCCATGGCTGCCTGCCCCGTTTCCTGCGGGAATTTTTAGAAGGCAGAGTTTTCAAGGTGCATGTGGGTTCTGCCTTGTAGGACACCTTTATCCAGGAAGACGGTGTGCCTCAGGGTTCTCTCCTGAGCATCATCCTATTAGCTATCGCCATTTACCCTATAATGGCCTGTCGCCCACCGGACATCTTCGGCTCCCTCTTTGCCTTCTCCCCCCTGCGGGTCCGGGGATTAGAATAGGCCCGCGGTATTCCTGCCTGTCGTAAGAGGCGACTAAAAGGAGTCCATCCCCCTCACGGGGGTAGTTCGCGCCTGCGTCCGGAGACGGACGGTTCCACGACCTATCATCGTGGTCCTTTTGGTTTTTTCACTTCTCGTTTCTTCCTTCCTTCTGTTGGTTCCTTTCTTTGCTCTTCTCCACCTCACTGTCTCCCTTACTCTTTCCCTTGCCTTCTCCTTGCCTTCTCATTGCCTTTTTCTCCTTGCCTTCTCATTGCCTTTTTCTCCTTGCCTTCTCATTGCCTTTTTCTCCTTGCCTTCTCATTGCCTTTTTCTCCTTGCCTTCTCATTGCCTTTTTCTCCTTGCCTTCTCATTGCCTTTTTCTCCTTGCCTTCTCATTGCCTTTTTCTCCTTGCCTTCTCATTGCCTTCTTCTCCTTGCCTTCTTATTGCCTTCTTCCCCTTGCTTTCTCATTGCCTTCTTCTCCTTGCCTTCTCTGGTCTCCGCCTCGGCGTTTGAGACAGTCTGTCCTCTTTCTCCCTCTCTCTCTTCTTTTTCCTCTTCTTCCTTCCTCCCTGTGCGTGCCTGAAGGCCGACCCACGCGTTCGCACGCGTAGCCGGTGACGGGGTAACGCGTAAGTCCCCGCCCTGGGTAGACATGTAAGGCACGCGCGTACCCCCTGGTAAAGGCCAGGCCCGGGGAGGGGTGATTGCCTGAGCTGATACCTTCTGACCATGCCGATTGGTCCCTCCGTCTGTTTCTCGGGAGGTGTGACCTGAGGTGTAAACATTCACCTAAGGCGGGAGTGCCCTCTGAGAGGGTCCCCACAAGGAAGGAGCGCGCCATCGGAGACGCTGGCAATCATGGGGGATTCCTCCGCAATGGATTCTACTCCATCTCTTTCGACTTCGACCCAAAAACGGAAACGTGACCAGCCAACAGTGACAAAAGTACTACCGCCTGCCCCACAGTTCCTCGTAGTTTCTCGAACTGAGGACGGAAAGGATTTTTCCTCTGTCAACCCTTTCGTTATTCAGAAGGGTGTAGATGCCATAGCCGGATCTGTCAAATCCTGTACCAGGTTGCGTAACGGCACCTTATTACTAGAAACTGAGAATGCCTTTCAGGCACAAAAACTGCTTCGGGCCACCCTCCTGTACACGTTCCCTGTCCGGGTGGAGGCCCACCGAACTTTGAATTCGTCTCGTGGTGTGGTCTATACTGGCTCCCTCGACGGATTGACTGACGAGGAGCTTCAATCATTCCTCGCTGAGCAGGGCGTGACGGCTGTCCATAGGGTCATGAAAAAGGTCAACAATGACCTTGTACCGACCCGGACAATTTTCTTGACCTTCGATAGTGTTAAGCTGCCATCGCGCATCAAGGCGGGCTACGAGGTTATTTCTGTTCGCCCCTATATCCCGACACCTACGCGCTGCTACCAGTGTCAGCGTTTCAATCACACTCGACAGTCTTGTTCCAATGCGGCTAAATGTGTCACCTGTGGCAGGGATGCCCATGAGGGTGACTGTCCACCTCCGTCTCCTCGTTGTGTGAACTGTCAGGGTGACCATGCCGCATCCTCCCGCGACTGTCCTGTCTATAAGGAAGAATGCTGTATCCAGGAAATTCGGGTCAAAGAGAAAGTGTCCACCTCGGCTGCTCGCAAGCTATTGGCTAGTAGGAAGCCCACGCTGCTCCCAGCGGGGAAATACAGTACTGTCCTCGCCTCTCCTCGGACTACCCGGGAGGTAGCAACCCAGACATGCGATCTGACCTTCAGCATCACGGTCGTCCGTTCGGCCAGTGCTAAGATCGCGCGGTCGACGTCTCCTCTTCCTCCCATCACCCCGCAGACACGAGCACCTTCTTCAGCTTCTGCTAAGACGAAGACACCGAAGTCAGATGCACGGGCCTTCAAGAAGGAACCATCCCGTGCAGACTTCCTCCGTACCTCGACCTCACAGCCTTCGACCGGTACTTCCACTACACGTCCTTCCAAAAAGGCGCATAGGAAGCACAGTTCTCCTTCCCCGCCACGGCGCATTTCTTCTCTTGCGCCACCCAGCGGCTGCCGCCCCAGGCCGTCATCCGTTTCGCCTGGCCGCACCGCTGGTCGCCGTACATCTGGCCGTTCACTGGCGGAGGAAGCTCCCCCTCCCGGCCATCCTCCCGAGATGGCCGATGACCCTATAGACCCAATGGACGATGACTGTCCGCCTACTGATAGCGGCGGCAGTGCTCGCTCGAAGCCAGGCCCTAAGCGGCCTTCGAGGTGACCACTTCTCTCATCTTTCTTTTTTTACGATGGCACTTATTCACTGGAATATTCGCAGCATTCGCTCCAACCGAGAGGACTTGAAGTTGCTGCTCCGCTTGCACCGTCCGCTTGTCGTAGCCCTCCAGGAAACGAAGCTACGCCCATGCGATCAAATTGCCTTCGCACACTACACCTCTGTGCGTTTTGACCTTCCCCCTGTGGTAGGTATCCCAGCTCATGGAGGGGTTATGTTGCTGGTCCGGGATGATATTTACTACGATCCCATCACGTTGCACACCGGCCTGCAGGCAGTTGCCATCCGCATTACTCTCCCCACTTTTACGTTTTCCTTTTGTACCGTTTACACTCCATCGTCATCTGCCGTTACCAGGGCAGACGTGATGCAACTTATTGCTCAGCTACCTGCACCATTTTTGTTAACTGGAGACTTCAATGCCCACCATCCCCTTTGGGGCTCTCCAGCATCCTGCCCGAGGGGCTCCTTGTTAGCAGACCTCTTCAACCAGCTCGATCTTGTCTGCCTCAATACTGGCGCCCCTACTTTTCTTTCGGACACATCTCACACCTATTCCCATTTAGACCTCTCTATATGTACTCCCCAACTTGCACGCCGGTTTGAGTGGTATGCACTTTCTGATACATATTCGAGCGACCACTTCCCGTGTGTTATCCATCTCCTGCAGCATACTCCCTCTCCGTGCTCATCTAGTTGGACCATCTCCAAAGCAGACTGGGGGCTCTTCTCTTCCAGGGCGACCTTTCAGGATCAAACCTTTACAAGCTGCGATCGTCAGGTCGCACACCTCACGGAAGTCATTCTCGCTGCTGCTGAATATTCCATCCCTCACCCTCCTTCTTCTCCACGTCGCGTACCGGTCCCCTGGTGGACCGCAGCATGTAGAGACGCTTTACGTGCTCGTCGACGTGCTTTACGCACTTTTAAACGCCACCCTACAGTGGCGAATTGTATCAATTATAAACGATTACGTGCTCAGTGTCGTCGTATTATCAAAGAAAGCAAGAAAGCCAGCTGGGCTGCTTTCACAAGCACCTTCAACAGTTTTACTCCTTCTTCTGTTGTCTGGGGTAGCCTGCGCCGGCTATCTGGCACTAAGGTCCACTCACCAGTTTCTGGCTTGAAGGTCGCGAATGACGTCCTTGTGGCCCCTGAGGCTGTCTCCAATGCCTTCGGCCGCTTTTTCGCAGAGGTTTCGAGCTCCGCTCATTACCACCCTGCCTTCCTCCCCCGCAAACAGGCAGAGGAGGCTAGGCCACTTACCTTCCGCTCCTCGAATTGTGAAAGTTATAATGCCCCATTCACCATGCGGGAACTCGAAAACGCACTTGGCCGATCACGGTCCTCTGCTCCAGGGCCAGATTCTATTCATATTCAGATGCTGAAGAACCTTTCTCCTGCGGGTAAAGGTTTTCTTCTTCGTACATACAATCGCATCTGGATTGAGGGACATGTTCCCGCATGCTGGCGCGAGTCTATTGTTGTCCCGATTCCTAAGCCGGGGAAGGACAAGCACTTGCCTTCCAGTTATCGACCTATCTCGCTTACCAGCTGTGTCTGTAAAGTGATGGAGCGAATGGTTAACTCTCGATTGGTTTGGCTGCTCGAGTCTCGACGCCTACTTACCAATGTACAATGTGGATTTCGTAGGCGCCGCTCTGCTGTTGACCATTTGGTTACCTTGTCGACCTTCATTATGAATAACTTCTTGCGGAAGCGCCCGACCGCGGCTGTGTTCTTTGATTTGGAGAAGGCTTACGACACCTGTTGGAAGGCGGGCATCCTCCGCACCATGCATACATGGGGCCTTCGCGGTCGCCTCCCTCTTTTTATTCGTTCCTTTTTAATGGATCGACAGTTCAGGGTACGTGTGGGTTCTGTCCTGTCCGACACCTTTCGCCAGGAGAATGGGGTGCCACAGGGCTCAGTTTTGAGCGTCGCTCTCTTCGCCATCGCGATCAATCCAATAATGGATTGCCTCCCAGCTGATGTATCAGGCTCCCTTTTCGTGGACGATTTTACCATCTATTGCAGCGCGCAGTGTACACGTGTCCTGGAGCGCTGTCTTCAGCGTTCTCTTGACCGTCTTTACTCCTGGAGTGTCGCCAATGGCTTCCGTTTTTCTGCCGAGAAGACGGTCTCTATTAACTTCTGGCGATACAAGGAGTTTCTCCCACCGTCCTTAAGACTCGGTCCCGTTGCTCTCCCAATCGTGGAGACAACCAAATTTTTAGGCCTTACATTTGACAGGAAACTTAGCTGGTCTCCACATGTGTCATATTTGGCCGCCCGTTGTACCCGTTCTTTAAATGTCCTCCGTGTTCTCAGTGGTCTGTCGTGGGGAGCGGATCGAACCGTCCTACTTCGTCTATATCGGTCGATCGTCCGCTCCAAGCTGGATTATGGGAGCTTCGTATACTCCTCTGCACGGCCATCCATCTTACGCCGCCTCAACTCCATACAACATCGGGGTTTACGACTTGCGATCGGCGCATTTTATACCAGTCCCGTAGAGAGTCTTCATGCTGATGCTGGCGAATTGCCACTCACCTACCGGCGCGATATACTGCTTTGCCGGTATGCCTGTCGGCTACTGTCAATGCCCGACCATCCATCTTATCGTTCCTTTTTTGACGACTCTCTTGACCTTCAATACGGGTTGTATGTCTCTGCCTTGCTACCCCCTGGAGTTCGCTTTCGTCGCCTCCTTCAACACCTTAATATTTCACTCCCTGCATCCTTTCGAGTGGGCGAAAGCCGCACGCCTCCTTGGCTCCAGGCTCAGGTCCACGTTCACCTCGACCTCAGCTCGCTCCCAAAAGAGGTCACCCCCGGTTCGGTCTACCACTCCCGTTTTTTGGAACTTCGTTCGAAGTTCAACAACATGACTTTCATTTATACAGATGGCTCTAAGACCAATGACGGGGTCGGGTGTTCCTTTATTGTCGGGGCACAAAGTTTCCAATACCGGCTCCATGGCCATTGTTCGGTCTTCACAGCTGAGCTCTTTGCCCTCTACCAGGCTGTTCTTTACATTTGCCGCCACCGACATTCTGCTTATGTCATCTGCTCAGATTCCCTGAGCGCCATCCAGAGCCTCAGTGATCCGTACCCGGTTCACCCTTTCGTACACCGGATCCAACACTCTCTTCAGCAGCTGGTGGACGTCGGTACGCCGGTTAGCTTTATGTGGGTTCCTGGCCATGTCGGTATCCCTGGGAACGAAGCTGCAGATGCCGCGGCCAAGGCTGCGGTCCTCCAGCCTCGGACAGCTTCTTGTTGTGTCCCTTCGTCCGATTTTAGCAGGGTCATTTGTCGGCGCGTTGTGTCGTTGTGGCATACCGACTGGGCTGCACTTACCGACAACAAGCTTCGGGCCTTAAAACCTCTTCCCGTGGCTTGGACGTCCTCCTCACGCCCTTCTCGGCGGGAGGAGGTCGTTTTAGCAAGGTTAAGAATTGGACACTGCCGGTTCAGCCATCGCCATCTGCTGACGGCTGCGCCGGCGCCGTTCTGCCCATGTGGGCACTTGCTGACGGTTAGACATATTTTAATGTCCTGTCCAGATCTTACCACACTGCGCCTCGATCTTAACCTGCCTAATAGTTTAGATGCCATTTTAGCGGATGACCCACGAGCAGCTGCTCGTGTTCTTTGTTTTATCAATTTGACGAACCTCGCTAAGGACATTTGATGATGTTGTTTTAATCTTACGCCTGTCAGTCTGTCTTTTATTGTGTTTTCCCTTTTAGTTGTTGTTGTCAACTTGTGCCTCGCGGTGCATTCTTAGAGTAGTCAGGGCGCTAGTGACCATTGACGTTGTGCGCCCGAAAACCACAAAAAAAAAAAAAAAAAAATCTTTGCCTTCTATTCCAGTTCTCACGGACCTGTCACTGAGCGGTGTCATCGACGACGTCTCGATCGTCTGTACTCCTGGAGCACTTACAATGGTTTTAGTTTTTCCACTGACAAACCCGTCGGTATGAATTTCTGGCGGCGCAAATGGTTTCTCCTACCATCTTTACATTTTGGGCATGTTGCCCTTCCGTTAGTTGAAACTACGAAATTCATGATGCTCATGCTCGCTAGGAAACTCTTGGTCCTCTCATGTGTCTTACTTGGCAGCCAGTCTTACGCGGTTCCTCAATGTCCTACATGTCCTCAATGGTACCTCCTGGCATGCTGATCGAACCTCCGTTTGTAGCGATCCATTTTCCATCCGAAACTCGACTGTGGGTGCTTTGTTTATGCATCTGCACGTCCAGCCTCTTACGCCATCTCAACACATCCGCCATCATGTTATCCATTTGCCCACTGGCGCCTTTTACACTACCCCAAGTGAGAGCCTGTATGCTGAAGCGGCTGAACTACCACTGTCCTACCGTCATGACTTTCTCCTCAGGCATGCTGATAGTCTGCCATGCGTGGCCACCCATGCTATGCCTCCTTGTTCGATGCTTACTTCGATCGCCAGTACGGGGCACATCCCTCTTCCCTGTTACCTCCTGGAGTCCGTTTTCGGCGCTTGCTTCGGCAGCTTAATTTCAAACTACCTGCAACTTCCCCAGTGGGTGTGAATGCTTCGCCAATTTCGCTTCGTGAAGTGGCCCTTGTTAACCTCGGCCTTCATTGACTTCGTAAGGACACTACTCCAGCCTTACTCTGTCGCCTTCAGTTTCGTTAGTTTCGCACAGAATATCGCGGTAGTACATTTGTGTACACTGATGGCTCTGACTGACTGTAGGGTCAGATGTGCCTTCGTCATTGGCACTCACGTCTTTAGTTGTCGGTTTCCGACACACTGCTCAGTATTTACAGCCGAGCTCTTCGCCTCTTATCAGGCCACAGAGCACATCTGGCGTCACAGACTATTAAATTGTCGTGCTCACACACACTAGGCGCCCTTCAAAGTCTCTGTGCGTTTTACACCGCCCATCCCTTAGTGCAACTTTATCACTCGTGTTGCAGCCACTGTGAATTTTGTGGATTCCTGGTCATGTCGGTCTGCCAGGAAACTAGGCTGCTGACGCTGCTGCCAAGGCTGCAGTCCTCTTACCTCAGCCCACTAGTTTCTATATTCCCTCTAGTGATCACTATGTTGCTGTCCATCAGGAGGTAGCGTCCCTTCGGCATCGCCATTGGTCCTTCCTTAAAGGAATAAGCTCAAGATTATTAAGCCTCTCCCAGTGGCATGGGCGACCTCCTCTCGGCTCTGCCGCCTGGAGGAAGTCATTTTAACTCGGTTGCGTATTGGGCACTGTCTTTTTAGCCATCGTCATTTTATAAGTGGCGCTCCCCCACTACTTGTTATACTGCGCCCAAATTTTAACTGTTCGCTTCCTCCCGGCTGAAAGTCCATTTCTTAACCGTTTATGTTCCCACTTGCCGTCTGATTTATCGACCGTTTTAGCAATTGACGCGTGGGCTGTGGACCGCGATTTAGTTTCTGTCCGTGAAAGCGATATGACGAAAGGCATTTAATTTTTAGTTTTGGACCTCCGGTTTTGTATGGTGACTTTAGTAGCTCTTTCTCCACGTCCCTGTTTTTCACTGTCTGCTATTATGTCAATTGGGATTGACATTTAGTCATTTTTAACACCTCTGTCTTCGTGTTCTATAGTTTTGACGTGTGCGCATATGACCCCGGTTGTTTTGCGCCCAAAAACGAGACACTGTACAGCATTCTATTTGAGCATCTCCTCTGGCGAGCAGTTTGTCACTGTGAATGGCCACTGCTAGACTGGCTGAGAGGCAGCTGGACCGTCCAGTTTGAGATGGCTGCCTGACCTGATGTGCTAGACTTCGACAGTCACTGCGCTGTCACTGTTAGGGCCTCAGCTACACCTGCTTCTGTCCCAACGCCTGCTCCCATTCCAGCTCTACACACGCCTACTGTCGCCCCCCCCCCCCCCCCAGTGCACCTGTACAGTTTTTTCACCTTTTCTGCTACTCTCCCCAACCCTTCCCTCTTTCCCCATCCAACCGTCCTGTCACAACACTATATGTGCTTCCTCCCATAGGCAGCACTGCAGCGTTCTACACCACCCTTTCCTCATACTGCCCTCCATCCCCATGACACATTTCGTGTGTACAGCCACATCAGCTGAGATAGCTGTTCTCCACGTTTAGGCCTTACTACCCTCCCGTGTGTGTGCACGGTTTTTCTTTTTCATCATTTTATGGAGGATTAAGTTCTGTGTTCTTACAATGCCCTTGGTTGATGCTCAACATCTCTTCCATGTGGTGAGTTGTAATCTATCCTATCTCATATTGTTGCCCCATCCGGGATTTTCTAAGGTGTAAATTACACATTTTGACATTCTCAGCATCCTTGCAGCAACACACCCTAACAGAATCTCAAAATATGTAACAAAGTAAATAATATTGTTTGATTGGAGAGTAATTCTGCTTCACCTACACTGTCCACATATTCTCGTAACTGTTGTTGCATGCGCTATTTGACTAGTGCTGCTCGATTATTCTCATCTCACAGCACGATGGTGGAATGTGGTGTATCACACGTAATGGGATCTTGGCTTGGCCACGCACGTTGTGAGGATGGTGGAAACCTCTATAAATAGCGGCTCAGTCTTGAGGTGTGCCAAAGAGATGCGCGGCTGTGGAGATGGAATAGTCGTTAGTGGGCAACCTCTGAGGGACCTGCTCTGCCTCAGTTGTATAAAGTCTACCTAGGCACACAGGGCTCTATGTAGAGACTTTTATTTAACTAGTTCTTCCTGGGACCGAGATGGAGCCTTCCAATTTTTCTCTCCCCCCTCCAGTGGAATCGATGGGCCATTGCTAGGTACCAACACCCAGTCTAATAACAGGGTTCATCCAGCCAGTCCAACAGGCTCTGTTAACAGTAACAGAATGCATGCTGGTTGTCTGAATGTGTTTGCAATAGTTAAATGCAAAGAGTAGCTTTGATAAAGTTCCACTATTCTGCGTATAAAGATGTTTGGAGGGTTTTGCTGGAACTTAAAATCTGTCAAACGCTAACCAAATGGGACGCTGTTGGTAGAAACGTCTAGTTCCCAACAAGTGAACGACATCCAGCACAATGCCCTGTAGAGTATGCAATAGAAAATGAACTGCAGAGTGGGTGAGGCCAGGAAGGTATTGTTAGTGTGATAAACCTAATTGAATGGGTGTGTGGTGATACAGTGTAATCACTCTTTTACACTGACTATCAACAGCACGAAACTTCCAGAGTATGTTAAGGCAGTATTCCTTAGTCTAGATGTGTAGATATTTTTCTCTTGAACACAATGCGCCGTTTTAAATACCAGCACTCG